>NC_059160.1:153072662-153380537 GCF_019923935.1 Bubalus bubalis
ACATAAAGACATTGGTTCAAAGGCGCGCATTTTTCTAAGGCTTTGGGAGGTAGTGGCATCTGCATCCTCCCCTTCTTATCTTGCTCAAAATACCAAGTAGCAGCCCACAGAGGGCCCAGTGGGGCCAGCGTGGGTATGCTCAGGGGCTCTGGAGGTCAGTGAATATCTCCTGTCAGGACTGGAAAGGCTGGCTAGAGGAGGAGCCTGGCAGGATCCAGGGAGACAACCACATATTTGCCTGGGAGTTCACAGTAAGGGGTCTGGAGCTTGGCGATTAAGGTGCCTCTTCCCAAGTTCTTGTTCGAAACCTTTCTTATCCTGTAAGGCCTAGCTGAATCTCCATATCCTCCAGGAAGCCTTCCTTGACTTCTCCAGCTCTTTGAACCTCTCCCGGAGGCTGCACACAATTCAATACTAATCTTATAAGATCTAAGCCTCATCCTGTGGGTAGAGGTTCTGTCTGAGAGTCAGTGTCAGGCACAGGACAGAGTTACATGCTTGGGGTTTAGTAAATGCTGCGGTAAGAGCCCTGGCTTGGGAACCAGGGAGCTGGGACGCGAATCCCACTTTTGCTGTTGACCCTGGGTGTGGGCATGTGGCCTTAGGGCAGAGGCCCTTAGCTGGGCTTGAATGGGAATGAGGACAACATGGACCCACTCTCTCCCTTCCCAGCCTGTGGTTTTGCCCCCTTTCTAGGGAGTCCCTATGCCAGGAGCCCCAGGGACTGGGCTGTCTGCATTCTGCATGGGCTGCGAATATCTGGGTGCCTTTCTTTTTATCCTTCCAGGTGCACGTTTCCGGAGACAAATATACCCTCCATTCCCAGCCCCTCGATCTGTCTAAACACAATTTGACATGCGTTGCTATTAGCTTAGCACCTTATCAAATAATGCGGCCTGATAGAGATAAAAGGTTTTACAACCCTTGCTGCCTTTGTTTCTGCCTGCATTCACCCGCCGAGACAGCTAATAATTACCACCAAAGACAAAGAGAAATCTATACGCTCAGCTTCGAGGTTCCCGTGTGCATGTTAAGCAGCAGCTTGAGGAAAAAGAGCAAGGAGGAGATGGCCCCAGTGCAGACTGTGCAGCCCAGATGGGGCCTGGCTCCCCACTGGGTGCCAGGGCTGCAGGTGGAGAGAGTGGTGGGCGTGGGTGCCACGGCCCCGCTGTGGACAAGTCAAGTCCTGGTTAGGTGGGATGGGGGTGGAGCAAAGAGTGAGGAAGGGGACACAGACATAGGGGACATGGCCCCACTCACGGATGCTGGGGATCTGGGACCCTGCCTCTGCTACTGGATTACGCTGTGACCTTGGGTAAATCTCTTGCCCTGTGTGGGCCTCAGCCTCTGTTTCTGTAAATGGGACTCCTTAGGCAGTCTGGTGGGAAGCCTGGAGACCTTGGTTCTCAGATCAGCTTGTTGACAGGCAGGGGATGCTATTCCGGACCTCTGTTTCTCCATCTGGAAAATGAGAGTCTGACTGGGGTGATGGCTACATGCATTTCAGGACTTGGTCCCAGGCAGGGGATGACACAGCTGGCATCTCCCCGAGCATCTATTTCATGGCCAGGCCAAAGTGGCACATTGACTGTGGGGACTGGAGACGGAGGGGACATAGGCTTTGAACCCAGAAGCTTTTCCAGGGAGGTAGTCTTCATTCCAGAACCAACAAACACAGAAAGGGAAATGAGAGCTTGGAGTTGGGGGGCTCACTGCAAATTAAAGTAGTGTGAGGTGACTTCCTGGAAGAAGAGAGCATGGGTATTCTCAAGGGTGATGGAGTGGACCACTGAATGGGGGTGCCTGCTGCCAGAGCAGTGGTATGGGATGAATGTTTATTGGGCCTTTGGGAGTTGACTGGTTATGGAACCAGAGCCCTATGAATGGGATTCATATCTTAAAAAAGAGACCCCAGAGAGCTCTGTTACCGCTTCCACCATGCAAAGATTTAGGGAGCAGACTGCTGTCTATGAACCAGGAAGCAGGCTCTCACTAGACACTGAATGTGCTGTGTCTTGATCTTGGACTTCCCAAGTCTCCCAGAGCTGTGAGAAACGAAAGGCATTTACAAAGCACAAAGCCTGTGGTATTTCATTATAGCAGCTCCAATGGACTGAGACAAGCAGCAACAGGATCACGAACAAGGTGGGATGCAGGGATTGCCAGCCTCGGATAGAGTGGTCTGGACTTCAGCACCTGTAGGTACCAGTCACTCGCCAGTGAACAAGGCTTATCCGTGGAGCTCAGGAGTGAAGAAGGGCCTTGATTCTCTGTTCCTCGTAGCTGGCCAGGGCTGTGAGGGTGAATAGAGACAGTGCTGTGCTAGTAAATGTTTAACAACAGATCTCTGGGGGTAAAAATACTTTGATTTGTATAATTTTCCAGTTTCCCTGGTGTAACTACTCCCATCATGGCTGATTTCAAGTTAGCAGTGTTATATCACTGATCGTGGAGTTGGGAAGAACTACACAAAGTCTCTTATGATTGGGTATGAGCTTGGTCTGGCACATCACTGGTCAGAGCCCCGTTTCAGCCCAGATGAAGTTAGATCTGAGATTCATGGTATGTCAAGGCTCAAGTGGCAAGGGATGGTAAGTAGCACACACGCCACCTCTGCTCCCACCTTTGCCTACAGCAGACATCACTAATCAATCATGTCTCTGCACAGACCCCAGGTTCTTGTCATCAGAATGCTCCAGGCAGCCACTACCAATTGATTAGGATTGGTTGTAAAATAACAGCTCCTTGCTGTTGATGATCTAGACTGACCGCTTCAATGTACAGATGGGGAAACTGAGGCCCAGATAGGGGAGGTCACCTAAAAAGTTTTGATAAGCTGAAGCTGGAAGCCCAGCGATCCATCTCCCAAGCCTGCACCCTCCTGCTCACTCTCGTCTCCCCCTGTAAGAGCAGCAACAGGGGCCAAAGGAACCTTGCTGCTGAAAGAGGTGGCTTTGGGCCTGAACTGTGCAGGTCTCTTCCCTGGAGCTCCTGTCTTGAACGCAGGGATGAATCATGAAGTCTCATTATGAAAACCCCTTGGCAGCCAATTGCCCTTTTGCTCTGTGCGCTGCCTTGGTGTATGTGTGTAAAAGCGGATGAGCGTGAGTGTGCATGCAGACTTACATAGCCCTGCACACACAAATGGACACGTTTGCATCTCCTGTCACTGGTGACAAACTTGGGGCCCTCCCCGGAGAGCGGCAGGCCCTCCAGAGTGCGCTCGTCTGTCTCCCAGATTTACAGGAGGAGCCAGGCACTGAGTCATGATTTATCCTGAGATGGGCTCTGGGCCAGCCCGCTCATGGCTGTGGAGCGTCTGGCTGGCTCTCTCTCTTTTCTTCCCCTTTCTTCTTGGCATCTTTACATAGGTAGCTACCCTCAGACATCATTCCTCTGTGAAGCCCTTCCTGGTCCCAGACGCTGGCTGTCTCCCGTACCTCCTGCTCACCTCTGGCTTCCTGCCCATCACCCTGAGCCTGGGACTCTCTGCTTTTGTGCCTGTCTCCCTCCTGGACTGGGAGCTCCTAGGAGGCAGGACCATCCGCCACTGTTGAGTGAACCCCAGGGCCCTGTTTCACTCTCTCTTCCCCGTGCCTCTTTCCGTAGTTGTCCTCGTCTTCCTGCGATTTTGTATCCAGGACCGCCAGGGCTGGAAGAGGCCTGGGGGCCTAGCAGTCATTCTTGCTCATTGTTAGGCTGTGCACGCTCTTGTGGCCAAGTGTGTTTTTTTGGGGCCTTGCTCAGAAGAGTGGGCTGTGCTCAGTGTCCCTGTCACAGCACTGCCCTTCCTAACTGCTGACGCAGCTCTGCCCTGGACCTGTCGTTGTCCTTTATCTACCCTGAGAACATGCCGCCTCCCAGTCGGCTCCCCCTCTGTGCGAGTTCTGCCTCTAGGGGCGGGGACATCACCTATATCCTGGCCAGCATCAAAGCAGGCCCTGAGCTGCCCAAAGGCCAGCTGCCCTTCTCCACGGGAGAAGGGGGAGGAGCTGTGCCCTTGCCCATGGGCAGAAAATGGGTATTTACTGAGTACCAGCTGTGTACTTTCTTATTACTATGCCAGATCCTTTAATGCCTTATTTCATCTTCCCAATAGTGGGGTGATGTGATATTATATTCCCATTTCAAAGATGAGAAACCAAAGTTACCTTTGTCTTACACAGACTTACCCAAGATTATAAGTAGGAAGGGGCGGGGCTGGGGAACCTCAGTCTGGGTCCTTCTGTGTCTGTGATGCCTTCATAGTGAGAGAGTGGGACTTACCCTGGTGGTCCAGTGGTTAAGACTTAGCCTTCCAATGTAGGGGGTGAAGATTCAATCTCTGGCTAGGGAGCTAAGCTCCCACATCCCTCATGGCCAAAACAAAGCAAAAGCAATATGTAAGACTTAACACTAAAAAAAAAAAAAGAGAGAGTGATGAAGTTGAAGAGTGAACCTGACCACCTTAGAACTCATTTTCTTGGGTGAGTCTGGGAACCCATTTGTGAGTACAAAGGATTGACAAGGCCCAGGGGAACTCCACGATTTTCTGTTCCCCAGACTGAGCACTTAAAAGCCAGGGAATTACTCACTGTCTTCTAAGACCTGGGACCCGTGTGGCAACCTTGTATAGACATCCAGCACCTCCGCTCCAGAACCAGATGTGACCTTGGGAACGTCTTGTTTACACCCCCATTTTGCAGAGGAGAAGACTGAGGCTGGAATAGAGAATTGCCTCAGATTCCTCCTGAGGAGTAGCCAGGGTGAAGATGGCTGATCTCTACCCCTGAGCAGCCCTCACAGGCCTGAAGACCTGTCTAGGACATGTCACAGGCTCTCAGACCTAGACAGGACTGAGGGAGGTGTTCATTAGTCAGTAGATGAATCTCTCTGGAAATACTACAGGCTGGTGTTTAAATGGTAAGCCCCTTGAGATCTGAGCTCATCCTTGCACCTTGTTGCACCTGCAGAAAGCCACACCTGGCACTGTGCCTGGCTGGGCACTCAGTAAGGCAATAAGAAGGGGCCTGGAATCCCTGAGCCAGGGAGTGTCAGATTGCTGCACTCCTCGTCCACTGCTACCTCTATGGCCTCCCTCTAGAATAAGCAGGAAACACACAGGCTACAAGGTCTCCATGACTCTGGAGAGAGTTTGGATGTGGGGCTACAGAATTCTAGAATCCTAAAGTGCCTGTCTCTTGGAGATCCTCCTGCTCCTGGCACAAATTCTTACTCAGCCTTAATTTGAATACTTCTAGTGATGGGGAGCTCACTCCTCCCTGCTGCTGGCCATACCAGTTAATGCCAAGTTCTCTTTCCTTCCTCCGATAACCATCACTCTGGACTCAGGGCCACTTGGGTTCCTAATGACTGAGCTCTGAGACCATTTCTTGGCTGGTGGTGGCCGGTTCTCTGGCTGTGACTTTCCTCCCTGTTGCAGATCCCAGCCTGCCTAGCTTGAGGGTCAGGGAGATCAAGTCTGACTTGTCGCCTTTCCTCTCATTTTGTGACCTTGGACATGATACTTAGTTTCTCTAAGCCTTTGATTTCCTCCTTTGTAAAATGATAGCTTTATTGGATTGTTGAGAAGATTAAGTGAGAAAAGTCCTGAAAAGTGCTTAGCCTGGTAGTTGGCAACGAGTAAGAACTCAATACATGCTAGGTAGTATTATGACCTCCTAATTTGTGAGCCAGGGGTGGTAACACCTGCCCTGTGGAGTCATCTTGAGGATTACCACAAAAGTGCCGAGCACAGATTTTGACTCATAGTGAAGCTGGCCTCATAGTGACAGTCGTACCTTGTCACGCATGTTACCATCACAAAGAGAGGGTCCTGCCAAAGACGTGTGTGAGAAACAAACCCCCAGGTACCATTTTCTTGAGGCACATATCAGAGATTGATCCAAGCCCCTTTAATTAAAAATTTGGGGTTTCTTTCTTTTTTTTTCATCCTCATCCAAGTTGGGATGCTTTCAGCTGCATCTAACAGAAGAACCAAGTAAGATGGCTTGAAGGATAGATTTATTTTTGCACATTACAAAAATAGTGGAGTGGTGGCAGACTCTACTATAATCAGAAAGAGTTTAGAGCCCAAAGCTAGGCTGCGTACGGAAGAATAATTGCTAGATTTATGACCTTGAGGCAGTTACTTAACCTTTCTGCGCCTCGGTTTTCATATCTGCAAATGGCACTACCAATAACTCCTTCCTTCCTGGGCTTTTGTGAGGATTAAATGGGTTAACAAATGCAAAGTGATTAGAACAGCACCTGGCACAACGTAAGTGGTACATTAGCATTGACCATTATTTATGGCCGAGCAAGGACGATTCTGAGGCTCCTCACTGTGGGACTCAGTGATACAAGCAGGCACTGGGTTTTTCCATTATCTGCTCTGCGGTTGTCACTCTGTCTTTTTTTCCATTGTCACTCTGCCTCTGACTTTGTCCTCAGGCTTGTGCCCTCATGGTGCAAGACGGCTGCAGTTGCATCAAACATTACTCCTCATAAAACACTGTCCAAAGCTACCAGAAGAGAGAATATCTTTTTTGCCTTTTTTTTTTTAAGAGAGAAGAAAGTTTTCCCAAATGACATCTTTCTTGACATTTCTTCGGCTGGAAATGGATCAAATGTGTAAACGCACCACTTCAGGAAGAGGAGGATGGAGTTATTATGATTGGCTCGGCCTAACCCAGATTCTGCCTTCTAAGCCACTCATTCTTGGACCAGCTGGGGATCTATAGGGATAAAGGAGGGAATGGAATGATGAACCAGCCAACAGTGTCTGACTCAGGGTAACAGATATGGGGACAGAGCAGTGTGGCAAAGGCCCTGCCATCATGCCGGGGTCAGCTTTGCAGGCCCTGAGATAATTTTTTGGCTAGTCCTGAAAGCCTGTCTGAGTTGGTGTCGGCTGCCACTGGGGCTGCCAAGGGCAGTAGTGGAGAAAGAGCAGACTCAGGGCCAAGCAAAGGCCTTGTCTGCGATCACTCACAATAATAGCAACTTCCGTTTATTCAATAGTAAGTTTCATTTATCCAGTCTTCCCTTCTCTCCCCCGTAACCTAAGTAGCAAGTACTATTTTGATTTTCACTGGCAGATGAGAAAACTGAGGCAGAGAGAGGAGAAGTGACATGCTTCTCCCGAGTTACTCCCGAGGCCCACCCATAACCCTCTGTCCTTCCTGGAGGTTGCCTGCAGCCTTGGTGGAGAGTGGTTGTTATGTGTCAGTTGCTTCCTGCATCAAGCTACCTACATCCTGGGCATGCCAGGAAGTTAATGTTGCCCAGCGACAATGCTCAAAAGGTGGTGGGTAAAAACCCGAGCTTCCTTGGCCCTCAGGGGGCAATTCTGAGCTGTCTTCTATAGTCTCTTGAGGTGTGTACGACAGTAGTTAGCTTGCTTACAAAGACACATGTATACGCCTTTGGTCTCTTCCTCACGTTTTCCCACTCCCTCACCTGGACTCCTCAGGATCACCTCTCAAAACTTGAGCTCAGGGACTGCTTTATATACGTAACCTGAACAAAGAGCCTTGTCTCAAGTTGCAGAGTGAGTCAGTGATGAGCTGGGAGACATACCGGGCCAGCCCTAAGCCTGAGCTCATGACCACTGACCATCTTCCTGTCAGCAGAAGGATCAAGAGAGAAACAGGAGACCGCAACCTCAAACCCCAAACCCCAGCCGTCTTCAACTAGGCCCTCGCCAACGGTGGAGTGATCGGTTGGCGCAGTAGCCGAACCTGCTGCTTCCTGCAGGCCTGCTGGGCTCTGATCACCCACCTCAGGGGCTCATAAACCACCCGATGGGATGGGACCAGTGACCTGTGAACCGAATCCGAGGAACAATTCGACCTTCCCCAGCCGGCTTCAAAGGAGCGATTACGGACCTTCCAGGAAATAATACATTTCATGGAAAAGACCGTAATTATGGAGCATTGAGTAAATAATACGTGCTTTTAAAAAGTCTGCAATTATGTATTTATCCTATCTGTAATTAGGGAATTTTTAAAGGGTACATTATAGGTAATTTAAAAATAAAATAATGACACCACTCAAAATAAACAGCCCCAAACAAAGACAATTCAGGCCACCCCAAACTCAGCTGACTGATGATTTCAGGGAGAGTCACTGTCCTCAGCTTCATGAAAACCAGATGGCCCGTGTTCGGCTTGGGTGTGTGAGGTGAGCTTGACCCCAACCTTGTCTAGAAGTTCACTCATGGTCAAATTCTCTCCTTGACTAGCCTCTCCTTCACAGCCTTAATCCTCAGAGATTTCTTCTTCTTGTGACACAGCTGACAAGTGACTGGTGAGCACTGGCAGCTTCTCTTGCCTTGATTCTTCCGGAAACTTCGAAACCCGGCTGCCCAATATGGTAGCCACTAGCCTCTAAGTGAAAGTGAAAGTGTTCGTCACTCAGTCGTGTCTGACTCTTTGCAACCCCATGGACTGTAGCCCACCGGCCCCTCTGTCCATGGAATTCTCCAGGCAAGAATATTGGAGTGGGTTGCCATTGCCTTCTCTAGGGGATCTTCCCCAGCCAGGGATCGAACCTGAGTCTCCTGCATTGCAGGCAGACTCTTTACTGTCTGAGCCACCAGGGAAGACACTAAGTAGTGTGGCTATTTAAATATGAATGAATGAAAACAGGGATTTTCCTGGCAATCTCGTGGCTTAGGCTCCATGCTTCCACTGCAGGGGGCATGGCTTTGATTCCTGGTTGGGGAACTGAGATCGTCCATGCTGCATGGCACAGCACCCCCTGAAAATAAATACATCGACCAAGGAACCAATCAAAACAACATTTTAAACAGTCAGTTCCTCAGGATACTAGGCACATTTCAAGTGCTCTAGAACCACACATACGGCTGGTGGTTACCATGCTGGGCTGTACAGCTACAGAGCATCTTTACTGCAGAAACAGTGGAAAGCATTGCTTCTCTGGCACAGACCTGGTCTTGACCATCACAGCAAAAGGAAATGGGTTTCCTTTTGTTTGGAAGTTTGGAAGGTTGGGATCAAACTTTGTTCGAAGTTTCCTTTGTTTGGAAGTTTCCTCCTCATTGGTCTGCCCGGTTAATGCAACTCTATTTGTCCTTGGGCCACTTGGGCGTCCCCAGTGATCATCATTCCCTTGCTCTTCTCTTGTGTTTCTGATACTCTTTAGCCTGTGTTGTTTTCACTCCAGTCTCCCCTAGCCCTGGTGAGCCCTGTTTCATTCATTTCATGGCCCCTAATCACAGGCCATGATCTAGAGTGTTGGTGGAGAAGTCCTAGCTCAAAACTGCTGTGAAAGCCTTTCTCCCTTCCTCATCTGCCTTGTTCCCCAACTCAGTGTCTGTCTTATCACTCTTGGGCACATCAAAGACAAGCTCAAGGGAGTTACCTGGTGGTCCAGTGGGTAAGAATCGGTGCTTTCACTACTGTGGACCCAGGTTCAATCCCTGGTTGAGGAGCTAAGATCCCGAAAGCTGTGTGATGCAACCAAACACAACAAAAACAAACTTGAAGGCAGTGTGTCCTGAGAGGGCGTGACCTGCCTGCCCATACTGCCCGTGTATAACTCTTGTTATTTAGCACTTGTCACTGCCTGGCTATAGGGAGTGGGTAAGTATGGGCCTGTAAGGGGTAGGCATATCCAGGCAGGACACCAGGGCGCCAGGGCCCTGACTGGTGCCTTTTTCCTGTGGAGATGAGGCTCAGAAGCCTGATCTGGGAGCAGGGAGTCGGGCAGCTCCTGGCAGATGGGATGGGGTGACAAGGACACCAGGTGGGCAGTCAAAACATGGCCAAGGTGGACAGATCAGCAGGTGTATGGATGGGACATCTGGCAACAAGTTCCCAGCAGCAGAACCTCCCTCTCCTGGTCTTGAGGCCCTTGATTTTCTCAGTGGAGCTTTTTGGAAAGTTATGTTGGTGTTGGTGGCGGTAAGGAAGACCAAGGTGGTTGTGGTGGTGGCGGTGGGAACTGAGGTCAGACCCCACCCCCAGGAAGTTAGGGCTCAAGGTGCCCGTGTCTGCGTGCCCTGGCCCAGCCTCCCTTCCTACCGAGGGGCTCTTCTGTCCCAACTTTGCAGGCTCTGGGGTTTAGCTGGCTTTCCGTTTTTAGGGGAGCAAGATTACTTTACCATGGCCCTCTTATCTGATGTCCGAGTGGGAGGGATGACATCTTATTTACTGAGAGCTTCTCTGTGTCTGGACTCACTGGGTGCTGAACTAAGACCAAATGTTGGTGGAGTGCAAGGCTGGGTGGGCTGGCCCTGCTCTGGCTCCCCTGTGCCTGAACCACAGACCAACATTTCTAAGCTTCAGGTCCTTTGCTGTGAACACCTCCGCCGTCATCCTACTGTGGGCATTATGTGAAAGGATGTTTAACTTTTTAAGTTAAAGACTCTATTTAATAAAGTTTGAATGGCTGGTATATTTGTGTATTCAAAAATAAAAATAAAGTGAAAAGATGGTAGAGGAAAAATCTCCAGCTCCCCTGCCCCAATCTGTCCATTTCTACCCTCCAGCTGGACACCGTTACCCATTTCTCAGGTCCCAGAGGGTTTCTTTTTAATGTGCTTACCTTAAAGCAAATGCAATCATATATTTATTTCTCTGTGTGTTACCCCCACAGCAGCTCAGTGAGCTCATGGCTCCGAGCTTTGGCTTTTAAGCTGTGTTTTAAGCTACAGGATGCTGTGTGTGCATGTGAGTTATTCACTCTTTTGGAAGAGTGTCACCCAGATGAATCCACAAGGTCTTCGAGCACAGGGACTGTGCATTCTTCTTCTGTGGCCGCCCTCAGGGCCTGACCTGGAGCTGAGCTCAGCGTGACACAGCACGACCTTGGTTATCAGTGGAACCGCGTTCTTAGTGAATTGTGTGACCTCTGTTTCTATATCGTAGAATGGGGACGATAAGAATCTCTTTCTGGAAGGGTTGTTATTGCCATGATTCACTAGAGTGCCGAATGGCACACAGTAGGTGGTCACTGAGTGGCAGAAATGAAAGCAGTGACGGGTATCAGCGTGGCCATGACACAGGTGGGCTGCGAGGTCGTCTCTCCTTTAGCTGGTGGGGTAGGAAGTGTTGGGGATGACCTTACTCTCTGTCCTTGCTAACAACAGAGCTCGGAGCTCGCACCTCTTCATCTGTGTCCCGTCAGAGGCCAGGCAACGGGGAAATCTTGCCAGAGTGGTGGAGTGATGGTTGGAAGGAGCCTGTCAGGGCCCATCAGCGTCCGGGGACAGGTTGTCACGGCAGAGGCTCGTGAAGGCAGCGTCGTGAAGGCAGCGTGTGCTGTTCAAGCACGCCCTCCCCACCCCTGCCTCCAATGCTTCCAGGAGGGTTAAGGACCTCCGTGTCACAATGTACTTACACGTGTCCGCCGGAGCCCCTTGGAGCCCACTGGAGCTGTTCTCAGTGCTGGTGGAGAGGCGAGGGGAGGACCCAAGGCCCAAGCATCTTCTTGTCACTCTGGCAGGACAGAGTGGAGGCCCAGAAAGATGTACCCAGATGGAGCTCATCCCCAGCCCACCACCTCTGGCCTCCACCACCCTATCAGGCCTCACTGCTCCTTCTGTCCCTGTGACCTGTCTTCCTCGTTGTCCCTGGAATCAGTGACTCACAGGTCAGCGCTGACTGCCTTTCTCTTGGGCTTACTTGAGTGCACGTCTGGCCCAGTTCCTCTCTGTTTGCTCCAGACAGGCTGCATCGCTTCATCTGCCCCAAAGTAGCTGGTCAGGCAGCGTTTGGAGCCAGGCAGGAAGGACTGCCAGCCCCTCTACTCTTTAGGCAGAAGCTTCATGGCCTTAACTCCCCAGAACTAGTCTCACCCCCTTCAGGTCCGCTCCTGACCACTCTTCCTCTCCAAGCCCTTCTCTACTACTAGACACCGAGTACCGGGTGGTCTGCCCTGGGCTATTGCCCAGTGTCACTTTCTGCAAAGAAAATAGGATACTATAGTAAAGAATATGGACTTCAGAGTCATACTGTCTGGGTTTAAACCACGTACTAGCTGTGTGTCCTTTGGCAAGGCGCCTCAGCCCTCTGAGCCTCAGTGTCCTTGTCTGTAAATAGGAGTAATGTACCCACCTTCTGGGTGCTGAGTGATTGGACAGATGCAAGTGAATGGCATGCAGCCCCTGGCAGAGTGGACAGTTGACACGTTCGCTATCAGTATGATACTGAGGATGTCTGATTTCTATGATTTCTACCACAGGAAGAAATACTCTGACCATCATCCTACCCACTCCCATACGAGAGAGGCTGACCTGGTGGGGGACAGAGGAGAGGACAGTGGCCATTTATTTTGGGAATACAGGAGAAATCTGATCTATTTCATTGTACTCCCCCCTCAGGCCTCCCTACTTCCCATCCAGACCCAATCACCTAATCCTCCCCACAGAGGGATCCCCAGGCTCCCAGAACCCTGATGTATAAAGCTGGGGCCCTGCAGGCAGGTGTTGGCCACAGGAATAGCGGGTTTACAAGGTAAGGACGTATAAGATGTGACAGGCCCAGAATTAGCAATGCAATTCCTCTGTCATTTTTATCATTGGCCCCTGCAGGGAGGAGCTGATTAAATGGATATTCAACTCTTTGCATTAATGTGCATCCAGCTTCAATTTGCATTTCATTAGCTGCACAAAAAGCATAATTTTATTATTTGCCGTTGGAAAGCAGATCTCTGCTAACAAGCAGCTACACGCTGTTACTGAAATATGATGTGACTGACTTGCTCTGCTGTCTTGCTGGCTCTGCCATCCTCTGCCCCTCAGCAGACTTCTGGCTCTATAGCAGACTCAGCCGCGTCATAGCAGACTCTGTTCTCCTTGTAGCCCTGATCCGTCAGAGGGCTTCCTGGCCTTCCTGTAGCCACAGTGTGTGGACCCACTGGATCCATTTTCCAACGCAGACAGGAAGGCAAGGGTTGACTGCTATCTTTTTGGACAGCGGTAATCACTACAATGACATTGTCTGAACAGTATATCCACCAGTATAACATCCCTACCAGTAGTGCCATTAACACCACCTCGACCTCCACCAGCACCACCCTCATCACCTCCATCATCATCGCCTCTGCCACCTCTACCATGCTGATGCTTCTGTGGCCACAGCCACGGTTGTCACTGTCGCCGGCATCAGCTCCACCACCGTGCCGCCCGCATTACTAGCACTGCACCCATCCCATGCCAGCACCATCTCCACCACGCCAGTCCCCGCCTCCACCGCCCCAGCCCCTATCCCCACGCCCAGTGCTGTCAGCCTCAGAACTCTCTCTATTTTCATCATTACCGCTGCCGTCGTTTCCGCTGTCAACACCGCGCTCTCCATGACTTCTGCTTCCATGACTACCCTGACCCTTGGTGATACTGATGGATTGAATGCAACCTTAGAGGAGAGCAGGGCCCAGGTGACCAGTGACATTGTAACTGAAGTGGGGTCTGGCTTCTTGCTGCTCGAAGAGCTGAAAAATAGGCTAAGTTGGTGGAAAAGAAAGTTGGCTTTATTTTGGATGCCAGCAACCTCGGGGGAAGGGTGGACTGTCCAAAGACCACCTCCTCCCTAGTGACAATCAGTGAGTTAGGGCTTTTATAGGCTGAGGGAGTGGGCTACATTCAGAAAAACAGTACAGTCAGTTCTGACAGTCATCTTGAAATTGGTCCTTGGTGGTCTGACCAGCATCATCTTGATTGTTTTAGGTACAGTTGATCTTCAGTTCCAAGGGCGGTTTGTTTCCATCTCTTGAGGCCAGTTCTCAAAATTGTGGCAGTTTATGTCATGGTTACAGTCTAGTCATCATGCAGTTGACTTCTCCACCTGGTAGGGATTTCATCTACAAGACAGCTCTCAGGATATGGCTCAGAGTATTATCTATCGCCCTTGAGAAGGAACCGAATGTCCTTGACTGTGCTTACTGACTAAACATATTATTTGGTCTCCTTTGACTGTTTTCCTTTGCTTCTGCATGTTTTCACATCTCTGATTAAATTTATTCTTTGGCTAAATTTCCCCCCCGACAAAAGGCAGGCTGAGAATATGGGGGGCGGGCAAGGACCATAGGGTCCTGCTCCATTTCACTGTGAGGGGATCTGGAGATTGTAAACACAGGGAAAGGAGCAGTAAAGTCATTACAGTGAGAGCCTGACTTTGGAGCTAGATAGAATTGATCGCATAAATGAGTCACTTTTCTGAGTCTTAGTTCCTTATCTGTACAGTGGGGCAAATAACACCCTCTTTGATGAGTTGAGTGTTAATTAAATGCATGTATATTGAGGATCTGTAGAGTGGACACTATTGGTTCTCTGCCTTCAATCCCCCTGGATCTCCTTCATGAGTTCTGTGTGTCCAGCCCGGCTTCTGAAGGCTTCCCTCCTAATATGTCAAAGTTGCAAGCTTCTGCAGAGGCCCACCTTTGGGCTACTGCAGTAACTTTACTCAAGAACTATTCTCAGAGTGGCCTGTAAGCAATGGTCAATGAGGCAGGAGTATGGACGCTTTGATTCAAGGTTGAGCGAGTTTGGTGGTGTAACTTACCCTCTAGAGCTCCCTGTGGGATCAGGCCATGCTGGGACTTTATCTGTGATTGTATCAGGGCATGGCCTCTTGCCCTTCTCTGTCTGGCTTTCCGCACTTCCTCAGTGGCTTCTCCCAGGATAAATTTTGTGATACATCACTTGCACAGGAATCATCTCAGGGTCTGCTTGTGACTTGCATGGCACACAGCAGGATTTCAGTGTGCACCGTTCCCTTCCCACTCCTCCCCATTTGTCAGGATTATTAGTTAATAGAGGGCTTTCCCATATGTTGTTCACTGGAAGTGTATGCTAACCCTGACAGTTTTTCTAGAGTGGAAATTATTATCCCCACTTTACAGACAGAAACAGAGGCTAAAGTCATGGAAATTAAGTGGAAAATGCGGGACATGAACCGTATTTTCTAAGAGTCAATTCTTCCTGCTGTATCAGCCTGCAGAATTTCTGAGTTCAGTGTGGGCTCAAGCCTGGGCCAACATCTGTGAATGGTGACTGTAGGTCAGTGACCAGGTAGAGAGATCTAACTCCCATCTTTTTCAGACCTTCACCTTAAACAGCAATAGCATCACCAACACAATGGGACCACCATGGAGGAAGGGATGGCCTGTGGTTTAAAAGGAAAACTACACAGAAAAAAGGTTTCCCAGGCGGCTCAATGGTAAAGAACCTGCCTGCCGATGCAGGACACACGGTTTACTCCCTGGGTTGGGAAGATTCCCTGGAGAAGGAAATGGCAACCCACGTGTGTTCTTGCCTGGATAGTCCCATGGACAGAGGAGGCTGGTGGACTACAGAGTCAGATATGACTTAGTGACTCAAAAAATCATGCAGTGACTGTCAATGTAGGGCAAAACCCACTGCAATATTCTAAAGTAATTAGCCCCCAATTAAAATAAATAAATTAATTAAAAAAATGCAGTGAAAGGGACCCTGTACCCCTGCTCATATGCATTATAACCTTAGGCAAATTACTTAACTGCTCTGAGCCCTCGTTTCCCATTTAGTCCTCCCAACCCCTCGGGGGGCTTCCTGGATAGCTCAGTTGGTAAAGAATCCACCTGCAATGTGGGAGGCCTGGGTTTGATCCCTGGGTTGGGAAGATCCCCTGGAGAGGGGAAAGGCTACCCACTCCAGTATTCTGGCCTGGAGAATTCCATGGACTGTATAGTCCATGGGGGTCACAAAGAGTCAGACAGGACTGAGTAACTTTCACTTTCACTTTCAACCACTTGGTGAGGTACGGGCTATCAGATGACTAAAAGTGGTAACAGATGTTCTGAGAATGGGAAGATAGATCAGAACAGAGAATCAGTTCCTTTGTCCCCCTTCTCCCAGCTTGAGAATCTTCTGAGCTATGCTCCTGACAAACTAGGCCTGGCTTCAGCTCAAAGACTTCTCCACACCAGGGAACTTGCTCTCTTGCAAAGTGGCCCCTCCCAACTCAGCTCCTTCCCCACCCAGCCAACTGACTTTTCCATGGTCTTTGCACACTGGGTCAGGTTGAATTTTGGGGGTTGTTTAGAATGACCATGCCTAACAGGGATTCGAAGACAACTTCCTACTTCTTCGAATCTACCCTTTCTCAGGTTTGTCCAGTGAGGAGGGAGTAGGACAGCCCCTTACACATCACTGTCACCCCCCGTCATTCTCCTTTGGACCTGTGCTCTCCGGCCCTCTAACGAGATCACTGTGGTGTGTTGAAACTGTTTATGTGCCTGACTCCTCTATGAGATGTGTCTTTAATGGTAGGGACCTCATCTTCAGTTCAGTTTAGTCTCTCAGTCATGTCCGACTCTTTGCGACCCCATGGACTGAAGCACAGCAGGCTTCCCTGTCCATCACCAACTCCTGGATCTTGCTCAAACTCATGTCCATTGAGTCAATAATGCCATCCAACTATCTCATCCTCTGTCGTCCCCTTCTCCTCCTGCCTTCAATCTTTCCCAGCATCAGGGTCTTTTCCAATGAGTCAGTTCTTCACATCAGGTGGCCAAAGTTTCGGAGCTTCAGCTTCAGCATCCAATGAATATTTAGGACTGATTTCCTTTAGAATTGACTGGTTTGATCTTCTTGCAGTCCAAGGGACTCTCAAGAGTCTTCTCCAACACCACAGTTCAAAAGCATCAATTCTTCAGTACTCAACTTTTTTTTTTTTACATTTTTTTAAAATTTTATTTTATTTTTAAACTTTACATAATTGTATTAGTTTTGCCAAATATCAACTTTCTTTATAGTCCAACTCTCACATCCATACATGACTACTGGAAAAACCATAGCTTTGACTAGATGGACATTTCTGGCAAAGTAATGTCTCTGCTTTTTAATATGCTGTCTAGGTTGGTCATAGCTTTTCTTCCAAGGAGCAAGTGTGTTTTAATTTCATGGCTACAGTCACCATCTGCAGTGATTTTGAAACCGCCTCCCCCTCTCCAAAATAAAGTCTCTCTATATTTCCATTGTTTCCCCATCTATTTCCCATGAAGTGCTGGGACCAGATGCCATGATCTTAGTTTTCTGAATGTTGAATTTTAAGCCAACTTTTTTACTCTCCTCTTTCACTTTCATCAAGAGGCTCTTTAGTTCTTCTTCACTTTCTGCCATAACAGTGGTGTCATCTGCATATCTGAGGTTATTGATATTTCTCCTGGCAATCTTGATTCCAGCTCTGATTCATCCAGCCTGGCATTTTGCATGATATACTCTGCATATAGTTACAGAAGCAGGATGACAATATACAACCTTGACCTACTCCTTTCCTGATTTGGAACCAATCTGTTATTCCAAGTCAAGTTCTAACTGTTGCTTCTTGACCTGCATACAGATTTCTCAGGAGGCAGGTAAGGTTGTCTGGAATACCCATCTCTTGATGAATTTTCCACAGTTTGTTGTGATCCATGCAGTCAAAGGTTTTGGCATAGTCAATAAAGCAGAAATAGATGTTTTTCTGAAACACTCTTGCTTTTTCGATGGTCCAGAGGATGTTGGCAATTTGATCTCTGGCTCCTCTACCTTTTCTAAACCCAGCTTGAACATCTGGAAGTTCACGGTTCACGTACTGTTGAAGCCTGGCTTGGAGAATTTTGAGCGTTTCTTTACTAGCGTGTGAGATGAGTGCATCTGTATAGTAGTTTGAATATTCTCCAGCATTGCCCTTCTTTGGGATTGGAATAAAAACTGACCTTTTTCAGTCCCCTGGCCACTGCTGAGTTTTCCAAATTTGCTAACATATTGAGTGCAGCACTTTCACAGCATCATCTTTTCAGAATTTGAAATAGCTCAACTGGAATTCCATCCCCTCCACTAGCTTTGGTCATAGTGATGAACAGTATGAGAAGGCAAAAAAGATATGACCTCATCTTAATTCTCTTTAAATCTCCAAGGCCCAGCCCTGGGTCTGGCCAGGAGCAAGTCCTCAAGAGTAGCATAATACAGTGGCTCTTGGAGTCAGGTGGACTTGCATTCCAATCCCAGTTCTTCTGTCTCTTAGCTGTATAGTCTTGGGCAAAGCACAGTGCTTCTTTGAACCTCAGTTTCTTCATCTGTGAAATGGGTCTAATAGTATCACCTACTACACAGGGCTGTAATGAGGATCAAATGGGATTACAAATGGAGAATGCTGAGTCCTGTACCTGTTCTGCAGTGAGAAACATCTGGACCTGAGAAGTGTCCAGCACCTGCTCCCTGCTTCACAAGGGAGTTGTTGGAGCTGGACATGCTTCTAGTGGGGTAGCCAGATAGCCTGAGAATTCTGAGCCTTTCACCTGCCGAGTGCTGGCACTGTTCTCATTCTGCCTGCTGACCCGCAGATGGCCGTCTCCCTGCAGAGTCGCCGGGTTGGAGAGGTCTGTAGGCAGCAGATGCAGACAGAATGGAGCAGACTTGAACCCCGACACTGATTGCCGTGGTCTGACTGGATACACATCTCCAGACTTCAAGGCAAGCGTCTCTGGCCAAACCCACTGTGGAGATCCTAAATTGGCACCCTGTGGAGTGAGCTGTCTGATTGTACAAAGGCAGTATTTCTGGTTTTCAAAAGAGCTGCATAATTTAAAATGCATAAGACAAAAAGTGGGATTAAGGCAATCTGATAGACTCTCCAGACTGGGGTATCAATTATACACACTCAACTCGTAAAGCTTTATTTGTGAGATTCAGAATTTATTATCTGTCTGAAGCACTAATTACCAGGTTTCTCTCTTTCAGTCTTACAGGTCTCTTTTCAAATTTATCTTCTTGTTTTTTCTTTCCCCCCACTGGGGCCAAATAACTCCTGTTCCTGGAAGGGAAACTGCCTACTTGGAAAGGAACAGAGGGTGATATCTGAGTTTCAGTTCAGTTCAGTTCAGTTCAGTCGCTCAGTCGTGTCCGACTCTTTGCGACCCCAGGAATCGCAGCACGCCAGGCCTCCCTGTCCATCACCAACTCCCGGAGTTCACCCAGACTCACGTCCATCGGGTCAGTGATGCCATCCCGCCATCTCATCCTCTGTCGTCCCCTTCTCCTCCTGCCCCCAATCCCTCCCAGCATCAGAGTCTTTTCCAATGAGTCAACTCTTCACATGAGGTGGCCAAAGTACTGGAGTTTCAGCTTTAGCATCATTCCTTCCAAAGAAATCCCAGGGCTCATCTCCTTCAGAATGGACTGGTTGGATCTCCTTGCAGTCCAAGGGACTCTCAAGAGTCTTCTCCAACACCACAGTTCAAAAGCATCGATTCTTTAGCTTGCTCCATTCCAGGCACTTTGGGGAAGCTGGACAGAGGGGAGGAGGACTCAGATATATATATTTGAACAAGTGAACTGTTGCCATTTTTACACTCTGTCAGGGTCATGTATGGCACCGCACTCCAGTACTCTTGCCTGGAAAATCCCATGGACGGAGGAGCCTGGAAGGCTGCAGTCCATGGGGTCACTGAGGGTGGGACACGACTGAGCGACTTCACTTTCACTTTTCACTTTCATGCATTGGAGAAGGAAATGGCAACCCACTCCAGTGTTCTTGCCTGGAGAATCCCAGGGACGGGGCATCCTGATGGGCTGCCGTCTATGGGGTCGCACAGAGTTGGACACGACTGAAGCGACGCAGCAGCAGGGTCATGTATGTTTCTCGTTTAAGAAGACAACTGCTTCCACGTAGTGCACTTTACTTTCCCTTTCAGGCACAACTTTTTGTTTTACCTGGAGCTAATAACCATCTTGTTCTTTTGCCTGCTTGCCTATCTATCTGAGGATCACTAATCCTACTCCGGAGTCTTTGCTCCCTGTGCTTTCTCCCAGGCTTTCACAGGCATCACACACGCTATCAATGTCATCGTCCTGAAACAGTATCACTCAGACTCTCTGACTGGTGCCTTCAGAACGGGCAGTGCCCTGTGTCTGGCCACCGCCTCCTCCTGGGGCCTTCCTTTATCATCATCCTGGAGATGCACTTCCTGTTTCTCCTGTGTCTGTTTCCTATATTTTCGGTATCCCTCTATTTTAGTTTACAACTTTGTTTTGGCAGGGCACATCCTTCAATAGCTTTTAAGAAAAAATCCACAAGAGGCAAAAGTTTTGCCTTTCTGAAAATCACACTTGTTGGATATTCAGCATTGGTTCATTTTTTTCTTTTATAAAATTTTTTTTGTTTATTTTTGGCTGTGCTGGCTGATCTCTGTCACTGTGCTGGCTTTCTCTAATGGCGACGAGCAGGATCTAGTCTCTAGTTGTGGTGTGCTAACTTCTCATGGCGGTGGCTTCTTTCATTGCAGAGCGTGGGTTCTGGGGCATGCAGGCTTCAGTAGGTGCTGCACACGGGCTCAGTAGTTATGGTTTCTGGGCTGTAGAGCACAGGCTTGATAGTTATGGCTCACGGGCTTAGTTGCCCTGCGGCATGTGGGATCTTCCTGGACCAGGGACCGAACGCGTGTCTCCTATACTGGCAGACGGATTCTTTACCACTGAGCCACCAGCGCAGCCTGAAGCTCCTTTTTTTCTTAAATGTGAACATTTCACCATTATGTTTTGGTTTCCAGTGATGTCAAGAAGTCAATGTCATTCTGCTCCTCAATTCTGAGTATGTTACCTTCTTTTTTTTTTTTTTCCCCTCTCTTGTAAAACCTTGAGAAAGCTTGTGGGCCCTTCTTGTTGCCAGAAGTCTAAAAGTTGACCTTCAGACTGTGCTGAAGGTCTATTTTAATCCATCGTGTTGAGCAGTTAATGGAACTTTTAGTTTACAAACTCATGCCCTCTATTTCTGGGAAATTTTCCCAAATTATTTCTTGGATGACTTCCTTCCGTCTGTTTCTTTGGTTCTGTCTTTCTGGGAACTTTTATAATTATATATATTCGACTTCCTGGGTTGGTTCTCTAGCTTTGTCTTTTTTTCCTTCTTTTCCCTTTGTATTTTTGATCTCCTTTTGGAAAATTTCCTTCAGCTTTAACTTCTAATCATTGTATTGTGCTTTATCACTTTCTTACCTTATACATCTAATTTACAAATTTATTGAAGTCTAATTGATTTACAATATTGTGTTAGTTTCTGCTGTATAGCAAAGTGATTCAGTTACACACATATATATTTTTGTTCATATTATTTTCCATTATAGTTTATCATAGGGTATTACATAAAGTTCGCTGTGCTATACAGTAGGATCTTGTTGTTTATTCATACATTTAACTTTCAAAGTATTCTCCATGCTGCCCCTGAGTGATTGTGTCATAGACTCATTGTATTGAAGATTTCCATGGCTTTCTATTGCCTCAAAAAGTCCCTTGTTTTTGGTGACCTTCAGGCCCAGCCTGTTTCTCCAGCCTTATCACATTAAGCCTCTCCCTGTAGTCACAGCTGCAGCTGCTCCAGCCAACTCATCACACTCCACACGTGAAGCATGCTCTTGGCTCCGTGCCTTTGCTCTGTTTCTGCCTAGGATCCTCCTGCTTTGGCTGCTCTCACAGTTGACTATGTCCTATCCTCCCTACTGGATTATGAGGTCCCTGAGGTCAGAGTCAAAGCATGGTCACATCTATTTGCCCAGTACCTACCAAGCCCCTGGACGATGGTAAGTAGGTGTTCAATCAATATTTGGAGATTCTTTTTTTTTTTTTTTAAGATATTTATTTATTTGACTACATCAGGTTTTAGCTGCCTCATATGGGGTCTTTTGTTCTGGCGCACAAACTCTCTAGTCGTGGCGTGCAGGCTCTGGAGTGTGCAGACTCAGTAGTTGTGGCACAAAGGCCGAGCTGCTCCTGCACACGTGGGCTCTAAGTTCCCTAATCAGGGATTGAACCTGCTTCCTTGCATTGCAAGGTGGATTATTAACCCTTGGACCACCAGGGAAGTCCCAACACTTGAAGATTTCTGATAAACTCATGTGTTTGTTGAGTTTGCTTGCATGCATGCTCAGTCGTGTCTGACTCTTTGTGACTCCATGGACTGTAGCCCTCCAGGTTCCTCTGCCTATGGGATTTCCCAGGCAAGAATACTGGAGGGGGTTGCCATTTCCTCCTCCAGAGGATCTTCCTGACCCAAGGGTCAAATCTCTGTCTCCAGAGGCTCCTGTAATCAGAGACGGCTTCTTTACCCCTTGGGCCACCTGGAAAGCCTGCTTGTTGAGTGTGCTCATGTGTAAGCCTCTGGACTAGTCTCATGGAAATCCAGGGATGATTTCAGCTCAGTCCTTGCACTAGGGTGATTACATTAGTGGGGTGAGGGCCCGCCAGGGGTGCGCATATCTGTGCATGCAGACTGTGGTCAGTGTACAAGGAGAGGGACATACAGTGTACAAGGAGGATTTCTGAGGGAAAAACCCTTCCATCAAATCTAGTTAAATAAAACACCAAAGCCTTCATGAGAGGTGCCAGAGTGTAGCCTCTTTGGACCTGCACGTGGGCTTGGATGCTTCTGTCTGAGCCTCTGCCTCCCTAGGTGGGCCTTGCCCCTTGGTCCTTGCTGCTGCCTCTCCAGGCCGATGTGTCCTCCTCTCAAGGACAGGCTGAGATCATTTTCCATTTGCTTCAGTGCTGAGCAGCAGGCTGGGCTTTCCCAAAAGCCCTTCTCTGTAAACAGGAACAAATTGGGAGGAGCTAAATTCTCCCAGCTCAGGCTAACCTTGCCATGGTGGGGTCCACGCTGCCCACAGGGAGCCCTGGTTTAATAGTATTTATCTTCATTTACTGGGCGTGTCCTGTCAGCCAGGCTCTATGCTAAGTGCCACAGGTGTGTGATCTCATCTGTGAGGTCATGACCTCACAGATGATCTGTGGGCTAGGGGCTGTTGCCATCATTTTATACATGAGGAAACCGAAGCTCAGAGAGTGTAAGTGATCAGGTCAACACAGGCCCAACACAGCCAGGACTCAGGTCAGATCACTCTGTTCGTTAACACAGTAAGGAAGAAAATCAAGAGAGAAAGAGGGCACAAAGATTCTCATTTGGAACTCCTATGGAAGGGCTCCTGGCAGGAGGCACCTCAGGGAACCAGGGCAGAGAGATGAGGCTATGGGGGTCCCATGCATCTTTCATCCCTGGGCCAAGGCAGGACACAGGTGTGACTGTGGGAAATCACTGTCTCTTTCTACTGCACAACCTACATGACTTACTTGGTGAGGGCACTGGTCAGGAGCCAGGATGTGGCCCCCAAGAGTTGCCTCATTTGTGGCTGATGTTGTCTGCCAGGTGCAAAGGCAGAAGAAAGATTTAGTTACGCAGGTTGAAGATGGAAGGAGCCTCAGAGACTGTCCAGCCGGATCCTCTTGCCTCACTCCCCAGGGGGAAGTGACCTGCCCAGGGCCACCTGGTGAGAGGGGCTGGGACTGGCTCACCCCAGGGATCCTGCCAGGGCACTTCAGAGATGCTTCTCTGATCCAGAGCCACCAAGAACACAGCTCAGATTGCCCAGAGAGGACCAAGAACAACCGAAGACGAGATGGGGGTGATTGCCACTTGTGTTTTTAAGTAAGGGGTGCCATTTGATCACTTTTTGTTCCTAAGAACAACTCTAGCAGCCAAGGAAGATGTGCCCAAGGAGGCCACTGTGGCAGAGACAGTCCTCATTTTGAACCTTCTAAACAGATCCCGGTCTTGTTACTTACACACTGCTGGGGGCAGGGGCTGGTGGGAGAGCAAATTGGCCCATGGTTACTGAAGTCTATTCCTCAGAGAAGAAGCTGGAAAATCTCATGGCCTCTCTCACCCCCAGAAGTTATCTACGCAGAAGGAGATTTACTTTTCTGCAGTTGTGCGGAGGAGATTTTTTTTTTTTGGAAGGGTGGCACATGGGTGGAACAAGAAGGGAGACCCCTGTCTGGCCTGAAGAATTGGATTTTGGCCTTGATGGGAGAGGGGATGGGGCAGAAGCTGATTGAGAAGCGTTAATAAAAGTTGAGGTGAGACTCAGAGCTCAGGGAGGCTGGCTTTGGGGTTAGGTCCCGCATAGTGTCATTGTGGGGCTAGAACAGAATGGCAGAGTGGCATGGGGTCAGGGAGCAGTTCCCGAAGCAGGCAGTTCCCATCAAGCCAGGTAGAGAGTCCTGGGTGCATGAAGCCTCTTCGATTTGCCCACGGTCCTCCCAGGGGAGTGGGTCGCTTCCGAGGGCACATGAGCCACCTGCAGCATCTCCCAGCAGCAACTGGGGGAGGTTAGTGGAGGGAGGTGATAACACTTTGAAGTTACGCAGGTGGGAGCTCAGAGCCACCAGAATTTAAATATTAATGCTAATACAGCTACATTTATATGCACAGCTGTCATTAAATAATATTTGATTGAATAATTTTTAATGGTTGTCATAGTATTCTATTGTTTGGATATATTGTGGTAAATCTATCTGATCCTTTAATTAAGTTGTTTCTCTTTACAAGCAACTCTGTAATAAATATTTGTGAACATTTGTGACTATCTCCTAAGGAGACTTTACTAGAAATAGATTTACTGGGGCAATGGCTTTGCAAAATTTTGAGGCATTTGATACAAATCGCTAAACTGTCCTCTGCAATAGTGTGAATTTATACTCCCACCAGCTGTAAATCAAAGTACCTGTTTTCTCACACTCTTGCCAAGATGAAATATTATTATTTAAAAATATATTTTGCAAATTGAAGGGCCCAAAATTATAGTGTCTAATTTTCATTTCTTTTCCAGAGAAGGTAAACTTTTTCCTGTTTCCTGAACATTTATTTCTTGGCATTATTTGTTCATCTTTTTCCATTTTTTCCCCCATCTGGGCATTCATGTTTTTTTCTAATACAATGTGAAGCATTGTTTATATGTTGAGGATGTAACTATTTTTCTATCCTGTGATTTGCATTTTTCCAGTTTGTCTCTTACATTTTTATGTGGTTGTTTGCTTTTTACTTTTATTTTGAAATAATCTCTAGCTTATCAAAAAAAAAATGTAAGTACAGTACAAAGACTTTTTTATCCAGACTCATTTGAGGGTAAGTTGTTGACCTAATGCTCATCATCCTTGGGGACTTTAGTGTGTATTTCCTACCAACAAGGACCTTCTCATACATGACCACAATACAACCATCAAAATCAGGACACTGACCTTGTACTGAAATATGGGTACCAGCTTTTCTTCAGACATCATTCAACTTTTGCTAATTGTTCCAGTCATGTCATTTGCAGCAGAAGGATCTCGTTCAGAATCATGCATGGCACTTAGCTGTGTTTCTTTACTGTCCCCAGTCTGAAATGGCTCCTCAGGCTTTCATGACCTTGACACTGTCGAAGAAAGAACATAGACCAGTTGTTTTGTTGAATGCCCGTCAAAGTGTGTTTTTCATGTTTCCTCTTGTTTGCTTCATCTTATCCATGTTGGGCGGGCTACCCTGGTGGCTCAGCATTAAAGAATTTGCCTGCAGTGCAGGAGATGCAGTAGATTGGGGTTCCGTCCCTGAATTAGAAAGGTCCCCTGGAGGAGAAAATGGCAACCCACTCCAGTATTCTTGCCGGGAAAATCCTGAGCATCCCATCAGCTCACTGATCTGGACTGGTCTCATTACAGAGTGAAGCTTCGATTACTTGATTAAGGTGGTGTCTGCCAGCTCTCCCCACTGGAAAATCACCTTTCTCCTTGGAAATTAATACATATTTCACAGGGAGATACTTTGAGACTATGTAAATATCTTATTCCTCTTCAAACTTTCAACTTATTCATTTGTATATGTTTATCATATAAATTTACAGATCCATATCATGCAGTGAACTATAATCCATTAATGTCATTATTTATTCTGGTACTTCAGTTGTCCTCAGTTTTGCCAGTAGGTGCCCCTTCAAGTGAGCTTCCGTGTCTCTTTTATTTTGTCCCCATCATTCTTTGAGTGCTTCCTTATCTTTTGGTGAACCAAGATGTCCCTGGAATTGGCCAGTTCTCTAAGGGGTGTGGCATCTTTCAGTAGAGAATAGTATTTAGAAGTCAAAGTCTGGATCCTGGGTGCGCTCATTAGCACTGCCGTGTCGCTTCTCCCAGTTTTCCTTCATGGACATGCAAATATAAGCATGCAGTCACACATTTACATCTGCATTTATTTAATCTTTATATGTTAAAAACATACATGTTCACAAAACCATGACTTTAATGTCTCCAATTCCAACCATGCCCCATGGGTACATTCTAACTTTCTCTCTTTCCATTGTTGTAACTGTCTTCTACGTCATGAGAAAATTGGTTCCCATTCCATCATCTATAATATATCTCACTGTGTGATCAATGCTGTGTATGTAATTAATTTCCCATCGCGGTCACTGCCTAGCATACCCTCCCCCTGCCTCTCAGTGCAGATCCCTTTCTTATCTTGTTGAAGCTCCAACACTATGTACTGGCCCACCTCTATACGTGGCTGTTTCCTTACTCTACTCAGGCTGTGATATCCCCTTCTGAGCTATCCCCGACTCCTCAGATGCCCTCCTCACTCCTTTTGGGCTCCAACACCCCCACTGGGGCACATTCCACTCTCATTTATGTCCTTTTTGCCCTGTTCAGACTTTGAGACCCCTTATTGCCCCCTATGCCCACTTATTGACACCCTATCCTTGCCCATCTATGGAATTCTGTCTTAAAAGCATATTAAAATTTCAGATCTATTGAGTTGATTTCATTGCTCTGTCTACCAGTTTCTTTGCTGAAACTACACTGTTTTAATTATTATAGCTTTAGAACTTAATTCAATATCTGCAGTGCAAATATCCCTTTACTGATGTTCTTTTTCAGAAATTTATAAATGACTTGTAGTAGTTAATTTTTCTTAGAGGAACTTCTAAATTATTGCATTTTCAATTCCCTTTCACCTTTCCCTGGGGGGCAGGGGGAGGGGAGAAAATCCCCTCCTTGTACATTCTTCAGCTAAGTAACAAACCCTTGTTTCACAGATGGCCAGAAGACATGCAGGCAGGAGGTATAAAGACACAAATGGTATATTTGCACTCACAACACTGCCTACCTGGTAACTGTAACTTCGCAGCAGTCCTGTGACTTTAGGAAGAGGTGGTCATTCCATACACTTCAAGTACGGCTTATAAAGGTTTTGCCCAAGGTCACACAGTAAGTATCAGAATGCAGTTTTTTATTCAGAGAGGTCTCTAGAAAGAGCATCAATATAGGAATCTTCTAATGGGAAATCTTTGGTCCTGATGTGTATGTTTAAATGGAAGCATGATTTTAACTGAGGCTCCAGAAGGACCTTCCTAGCAATAAGGGGTATGAGATATTAAGAGCAGAAAATAATCTTCTGTGAGGGTCTTGAAATAGAGAGCCTTGTTCTAAGGATTGTGTCCCTGACACACAGCCAGTCCTCCTTTGTTCTTTTAGCCCCCCTTCCCCCCACCCCCCACCTTGGGCCCTGCTGTTGGCTGATGCTTTGGTTGGCAGCCACCACTGGCCTCTGCAGCATTCCCCACCATTGGCCTGCCTGGACCTCAGCATCTTGTTGTGTCTTTGGCCCATTCTCTTCCTCTCAGGCTTATAGCTGATTCTCCAGTTAGCCTCGAGTTGGTCCTTCTGTCCTGCTTATCCAGATCTTTCCAAGCTTGGGCCATTTCAGCTCTGCAAAAGCACCCTAGGAACAAAGATATACAAATAGAAAAGAAGTGGTTTCCTTTGGTGCAGTTATTCATAGCCTCTAAGACACTGTTCTCTCTCTTTCTGTTTTGATAAGTTTCTCTATCCTAAAGAAACAAGAGGCTGCTTGTTTCTTGGTGATGAGAAGAAACATGACTGAATGCCCCTTCTGTGCCAGGCATTTGATGGGTCACCACATATAATCTTCCCAGAAATTCTATCCCCACTTTACAGATGAGGAGACTGAGGCCACAGGGCTTATGGAATTTGTACTAAGTCATGTGGAATATTAATGGTGAAACCAGGAGAAAAAACCAGCTCTACCTGACCCCAAGTCCACAAATGCGGATGTTGGCATCCTACTGTGTGCCAGGCACCATGCTTTTGATCCATAGTTGCCTCTCTATTGCCAAAGATTGGAGCAGATCAGTTGAGCACATTTTTGGGTAGGTCTCTATTTTTCTTAGAGCCACTCTCATTTTAAGTACATTGTGTGCAGACTGTCAGAGCCTGATCTCTTGAGCTGGGTGTGTTCGGAAAGCAGTAAAATAGTGGATGCACAAAGACTATGCATCATGGAGTCCTGTGTGTTGGGGCAGTTGAGCCTCCTGCGTTTGCCGCGTTCATTTTCCTTTGGCTCTGGAAAGGATGGTTTGGTTTTACGAACGAAGGCCGAGGACATCTGCCAGCTTGCTAACTGCCTTGCCCCCATCAAATGTGTCAGACTCACAGAACATGGCTCCCCAGCTGCAG
The DNA here is from genome assembly GCF_019923935.1 of Bubalus bubalis. Classification (NCBI taxonomy): domain Eukaryota; kingdom Metazoa; phylum Chordata; class Mammalia; order Artiodactyla; family Bovidae; genus Bubalus; species Bubalus bubalis. The sequence continues at coordinate 153,100,963 of NC_059160.1, forward strand.
GCCCATGGTTTTGAGATTGCCTAAATAGAAAACCACTCATTTCCCTTCGCAGGAGAGGCGCCCAAAGCAGATATTTCAATATATTCCAATTTAGCCAAGGGAAGCCAGAACATGGATGCTGTTGCCAAGGAAACCACCTCCTTCCTCCCCGTGTGCTGTGCATACGTGTATCACTTCATCTCTCCACTCTCCAAGGTAATATCATAGCCCTGTGCTTGGGGAAGGATTTTTAAAAAGGCATATAAAACCTCTTAGCATCGAGAAGATTCATTAAATGATCTCACTCCAGAGGAGCTTAAATTATTCTTTTTAGACCCTTTTATGCTGAGGATGGGGAAATGGCTGAATCAGTGCTATCTCTCATAGCCCAGCTTGCTGTCTTGCTGGAAACAGTTTTCAGAAATAAACAAATCAGGGTGCAGAAGCTTAGACAGGGAGAGTGTGTGTGTAATAATAACGAGGCCATCATGTAGCTGTAATGTCACTGGCTAATCCCTCCGAGGAGGTCTGCTGAGACCACCTCGATCCACAGGCCTCCTGGGCATGAGGCCATGTCTCACAGGGCAAGCTTCAAAGTGCAGACAAGAGAGGGTCTCTGTAGCAAGGCCACCTGTCAAAAGTCCCCGTGTCAGGAACCACACAGGGCCTTCTTGCGTCCGATCTGTACTCGGGCCCAAGCCAGGGACTGTTTCTGTCCTCACTCCAGTGTCTGGTCTCAGTCTGTCTCTGTCTTCCTGATCACCCTTCTTATCCCCACCTGCCCTGATTCTGTGTGTTCAAATAGGTGCAACTCACCCCCGACGTCTCACAACTCAACAGGCAAACTGGGCTCCAGCCTTGATAATCATGTGGGTGTTCTGTGTGTGGCCCTGATTTCATGCCTGCTTTTCTCAGCCCCTTTCTGGCTCCTGGTACTCAGCTCCCCTCCTGCCCATTGAATGAGTAGATTCAATTTGACTTCCTTTGTTCAATTAATGGCACTTGCCAAGGATATTGGCTTATATTAGTGGTTCTCAAGTGGGGGCAGCCTGTTCCCTCAGGAGACACTGGCAGTGTCTGAAGGCATTTTTAGTTGTTACGTCTGGGAGCAGGTATACCGGCATGCAGTGGTTTGAGGCCATGGATGTTGCTAACATTCTGAAATGCACAGGACAGCCCCTTGGTGTGTTAGTTGCTCAGTCATGTCCGACTCTTTTCGATCCCATGGACTGCAGCCTGCCAGGCTCCTCTGTCTAAGGAATTCTCCAGGCAAGAATACTGGAGTGGGTAACCAGTCCCTTCTCCAGAGGTTCTTGACCCAGGGATCAAGGCCCATCTCCTGCATTGCAGGTGGATTTTTTACTGTCTGAGCCACCAGGGAAGTCTGGACAGCTACCATATCCAGCCCCAAATGTCAGTACTGTTGAGGCTGAGAAACACTGGCTTATACTTATTCTCTTTGCTCATTCATTTAATAAATATTTATTGAGTACCTACTATGCACCAGGCTGTGAACCAAGCACCTTGGGACATGAGTTTAACAAGATGGACATCCATTTGCTCACTTTCTCACTTAGAGCCAACTGGATGACATTAAACCAGTAATTATACAAAAAACATTATTTAAGTACATTTGGGATCCTGATACGAGAACAGGCTTGGTTCTCATGCCCCTTTTCTGAGGCCTGCCTGGTGCTCCAGCCCATCCTACCCTGGCTCCTGTGCGGTATGGACGTCCATTTCATCCCCCACAGTTGCTCCACCATGCCTGGCCACACAGCTTGCTTCCTTGACAAGACATAGGCTTTTGTAGTTTAACTGCATGGTTGCTGATCACAACAGGCGGACAGTTAGCAGACCATGAAAAGAACAACCCTGAGATGTCACAGAAGGCCCAGGACTCTGTCATCTTCTGAAGCCCCAGTCCCTGACTTGCCTCTTCTGAGTGACATCTAGGACAGCAAACAGAATAATCCTCCAGCTTCACCCTCTGCTTCCTTTCAGGTGGGACTTACTGATCCCTACCTCCCAGCCCTCCTCTCACCAGCCCCCTTCTCTGATGGGCTTACCTAATACCATGAAGTCCTTTGGGGTTAGGAGCATGGACTTCAGAACTAGACGACCTGGGTTTGAATCCCACCTTCACCACTTACTAGCTGTGTGACCATGGACAAGTTGCTTAGCCTCTCTGTGCCTTAGATTATTTTTATGTAAAATGAAGATAATAGTAATGTCTATCTTATAAAATTTTCCGGCAGTTAAATGAGTTAGTGTACTAAAGTCCCTGATTCACAGTAAGTGCCATTTATGCTTTGCTATTTCCCCAGGATGTTGGCCTGATGATGCAAACACAGCAGAAGCTTCTGGCTCTGCCTCTTGTGGCCATTTCCTTGTCCCCATGGAGCTCAGCCATGCCTGAAGAGCCACAGATCTTTCTTTTGCGTCACCTGGGAGAGCTGGCTGCTGGAGGGCAATGAATGCTTGGCCTGGGCATTTTGAGGGTTTCCACAAGTGGGAGGAAGATGACAGTGACTGTGGAAGGAGAGGTTGTCATGGAAATGCACCTCGTCCAGGTTGTTGCAACCTGGCCTCTGGGCTGGCTCCACCTGGATGCGCCTTACACTGGGTCTTGCCTTACCATTTGTTCAGGGAGGCAATGGACAGAGATAGATGCCTTTCTTCCCCACTAGTCTGCTGCTGCATCTTTTTCTGTCCGATGTGATGAGCAGCTCAGGCTTCTCCTGTCTCCCAGCTTTTGTGAACATCACATGAGGTGGTGGGCGCCAAATGACGCTGGTGGCGGCTGTTGACTGGGTGGCTCCCTGTCCGACAGCAGAGTGGGTTGTGGGGAAGGGGACTGATGGCTGGGGAACATCCTCTCTGTGGCTGAACTGAGAGGCTTATGTGTGCTGTCCCGTTGAACCTCCCAGTAATGCTGAAGAAGCTGGAGCATATTGTCACCTGCTCAGAGTCCCCACACCAGGGGATGACTGTGCCTGAGCTGGTAGCCATGCTCCATCTGCCTTTAAAGCCCAGCCATGTCTCCCCATGCATAATTGCTCCCGGCCAGTTGGGGAACCTTAGCAATGGCCAAGAAATGCCAACACGAGCTCCTACTTAGGTGGCCACAGTCGGCAGAGGGACTTGGCCAGCTGGAAGGCACCTACATTGCCTCTGTCCAAGTGGGCTGGGGTGGGCCCGGGTCATCAACTACAGGGTGGTGGGATTCCAGTGCTCTGGAGTCTGCCGGCTGCCTCCATGACCACCAGGCACCTCCTGGGAGGCCAGTGATGGGAATGGGGCCCACAGCCCTGCATGGGCAGTTCTTTCTGCTCTTGTCTTTTCCTCCTCCACCCACCTGCTAATCTCACTTGCACATGAAAGCCTCCCCCCGCAATCTCCACTCCCCTCCCCGATCTCTTCCCTGCGTTTGTACTTTATGATGCGGGACTTTGGAGAGAAGACTCATTAGAGTCATTATTACATGCACAGAAATATGTCTTTCATCTCATTCACATTTCAAGTTCCTCCCACTTGATCTCTTGACACTTTTTAATTCCTGATATTACACGACACACACACACACACACAGTTCTTGTTGGGGTTCATTCTTTCTACAGAGTTGTCATCATTGCTTGCTGTCTGAGGAGTGCGCCTTGTTGTATTTATTCATTTCTGAAAAAGATTGGGGCTGGTGCACTGGGACGACCCAGAGGGATGGAATGGGGAGGGAGGAGGGAGGAGGGTTCAGGATGGGGAACACATGTATACCTGTGGCAGATTCATTTTGATATTTGGCAAAACTAATACAATTATGTAAAGTTTAAAAATAAAATAAAATTAAAAAAAAAAAAAAGATTTTGGGATTGACATTGTCTGATGCTCCTGACTTTGATTGTAGGGGTAGGTAGCATTGTAATTAGAGGAGATGTGAGGACAGAGGACCAAAATTCTAGAGCCTTGTCCCCTGTCCCCTTCCTCCCTAGAGGCCAGGTGTCCATCTGTGAAACAGGCAGATCCCATCGCCTAGTCCAATCCCCACATCTGGCGTCAAATGGGCTTTTTGGGGTGTAAGCACTGTTTAACTTATGGTAAAAGGGATATTGGGAGGAGTCAGGGCCATCCATAGAACCACAGAAAAGGTTGAAAAATCAACTCTGATGGGCAGAGCAGGGAAGCCCTGGGAACCTGGGAACTGGGTCCCCTGCTGCCTCTTTAGGCTCCATGATGAGGATGAAAGGAGATCTAAAGGCTGTCAGTTCCTCCCTTCTCAGCTCAAGGTCCCAATGCAGGGAGAGAGTATGGGATTGGCTCAGCTACCAAGATAAGAAGGAAGTGTGTTTTGACTGACAGTTGCATTAAGATTCCATCTAATCAGGGCAAGGGGTTCCCCCAAAGTAAGAGGTTGTTTCCAGAAGGAGGCAGTGGATTCTGAGTATGTAGAACAGCAGACACCATGACACAATCCCAACAGTGGAGGTGGTATGACCGCTGTGCGAATAGAGGAAGAAGCAGGTCTTTCTGGCTCTAAATCTGTGACCAAGAGATATATTTTTGGAACTCAGAGATTGCCTTCTAATTCGGAATTCGGGGGCTGGCAAACTTTCCCCGGAAAGGGCTAGATAGTAACTATTTTGGCTTTCTGGGCCATATGGTTTCTGCCACAAGGACTCAACTCTGCCAAGACCTGAAAGCAGCCGTAGGCAATATGTAAATTAGGTGGTTTTGGCCCTGTTTCAATAAAGTTTTATTGAAAAAAACCCCAAGTAGCATGTCCTGGACATTCAGGTCAAAGTTGTTCTAGTAGGTCACCTTCATGTCATGGAGAATCTCCCTCTCTGCTTTAGTAACACTTGTATTTCTGACTGCGGTTCTTCAACTCAGCTCTGCTTCAGGACACTCCAGGGAGCCTGTCGTGAGCTCATGAGCACAGACGCCCAGGACCTGTTCAGACTTCCAGGTCAGAATCTTCAAGGATGGTCCCAGGGCCTGCATGTTTAACCCATGCCCTAGGTGATTCTGACTTACGTATGTATTGTCATGAACTGGTCTAAGATGTAGTCAGGGAGACAAGATCATCCTTCATGAACCACAGGAGTGACAGATGAGATGGGGTGGGCTTAGGAGCTGAGAGGAGGGAGGCTCCTGAGGGCTGGGGGGGAGCACGTGTGTGCAGGGTGGGCTCAAACTGGCCCTGAAGGAAGTCTGAACTGTCAGAGCCCTAACCTGGCTTTTTCTAGCTGGCAGTCTCTTTCCCCATCCTGTACTCCACTATTAATTAGGAAGGAAGTTTATTAAAAGCCGGGTGCTAAACCTGAGACATGTGGTGCTCTGCTCTGCAGCGGTCAGGTCTCTGAACAGCTTTGTGTCCTCATCCTTCTGAAGGGGCCACACCTGTAGCCCAGCCTCACTTCTCTGCCTTCTTCCAAGTCTCCTCTTCCCTTTCATTTGTGCTCTGCTCCCCAAAGACCTGGTTTCTCACAACACCACTTCTCCTTTGCCCCAGAAAACAGCCACCCATGGCTCTTTCTGAGCATGACCATGTTCTGTCAAATTCAGTTCCTTCTTGCCATAATTGTTAATAGGATTAGGAGCCTGGTGAGTCGTTCTCTCCCATCTTGCTCCTCTTTCCATGTTTTCTTCCCCACCAAATACCATCCCCTAAAACCTTTGGGGTCTCTTCTGTTGAGGGGGAGAGTGCCCTCTGTAGGTGCTAGCAAAGCTGCTTCAGTCATAAGGAGGAGAATGGGTTATTGCTCCTTGGATATGGCCTGGACCTAGATGGCCTCTGATCCTCACCTCCTCCCCTTGGATCCAGACAGAGAACTCTGCTCATTACAGTAGAAAATACTGATTGCTGGCTCAATAGTCATCTCCTTCTTCTGGCAATAGAGCACCCTTTTCTTTGGGAATCCACTCCATCTTCACTCCGAGTCCATGTGGATGGGGTGTGATAACTCCAGAGAGTGCATGTGACTCAGGCCCGGTACATCAGTGCATCTGACTTCCCCAGGTACTCTCAGTGGTCCAGGGCAACGTTTGTTCAATGCTGGTACTCTTGAGGGGTTTTGGAGAGGAGAGCTCTCTCCTTCAGGATTTGGGATTGTGATACTGTCGACCCAGAGCTTTGAGACTCCCACATGTGGAGAGAGTATGCCCGAGAGTGAAAATCGCACAGAGGAAAACAAAGCCCAGAGACAGACCAGATGGAGAACCAAGAGCAGGAGCTCAAACACAGGTCCAGAGGGCATGGGTCAAGCTTCTGGATCCAGCTAGACCTGAAGCCAGAATACCGCTTGTAGCCTCTTCTGCCATCTAAGCCTCACAGTTGCCTTTTGGATTTAGCTGATTTATGTTGAAACTCAGGGTCTTGACTGATAGTTTACTTGACAGTGGCAAGGAGGGTCACTCAACTGGGATGTCTGAGCTGCAGGCCGACTATCTCGTCAGCTGTGAGGCCACCCAGGCTGGGTGTTAGGTCCAAGGGCACATGGCTTCCTCCTGGGAAAGGCTGAGTTTGGTGGGAGTGGAGATGGCCAGTGGGGAGAGGCTGCAGCCATACTGAGCAGAGTGAGGAGGTCAGGCATCTGGCTTGGAGACCTGGTGGATGGTGAGATGCTAAGGAGTTGGAGGGTGGGAGGGTGTTCAGGTTACTGGGTGATGGTGGAGGAAGGCCTTGCTGCCCCCAAGCCAGCCTCTCCCCTCTTGGCCGTCTCTGCTATCACTGACCTCAGCCTTTCCCAGGAGGAAGGCAGGTGGCCTTGGGTCTGACACCTACCCTGGGTGGCCTCAGTTCCTCTGTCTGTGAATGGGGATGAGGCAGTACCCTAAAAATGTGAAGTGTACCCTAGAATCTGAATGTGAGGGGGATGCAGTGGCCCTCTGACCACTCAACCCAGACGTTAAGTCATAAAATGGAGCAAAGCAAGGACACACAAAGTCCCTTCAAGAGGCAGTGGGTCAGGAAAGCCTGGAAATCACTGGCCAGCTGGCCGAATGCACGTGGAGGCGGTGCTCACCATGGAGGAGTCTCACCGGCCAGTGGCGCAGAGGAGTTAGGGTGGCCCAGGGGCACGTGTCGGAGGGCCCTGAATGGCTGCACCTGGCCTCTGTCGTGAAGAAAGATTGTCACAGCCTGGTGCCACCGGCTCCCCTAGCGACACTCTAGTGCCGTGGATTCCTGTATCGCTGGTCCTCGGGGAGAGGACGTGCTGGTCAGACAGCAGAACCAGCTGCAAATGAAGATATTGGCACTTGAGCTTTGGTCATTGTCTGTGAGAGCTGTGAGTCAGCATCCTAGAGCCTGTCAAGCCTGGACACTGATGACTCTGTGTTTCTGGTTTGCATGCCTGTGTCAGGCCCTGGCCCAGGGCTCCTAAGGTTAGGAGGTTATCGGTGTAAACAATGGCTTGTACCCCAGAGTTTCTGATGAATGAGGTTGGAGTGGAGCCAGACCTTTCCATTAAACAGCCCCTCAGGACGCTCTGAGCACAAGCTTGGAGAGAACAACGGCTACACAGAGTGAAGCTCATATGGAACCCACTGGAACCTCTGACCTTCATGGAACCCCTACATGGATTCTGCTGATTGGCTTCTATGTTCACTTGAGTGATTTTAATTCCCTCAAGATCCCCTGCGGGCTTCCCAGGTGGCACAGTGGTAAAGAACCAGCCTGCCAATGCAGGAGACATTAGAGGCACGGGTTCAACCCTGTGTCAGGAAGATCCCCTGGACGCCGGCATGGCAGCCCACTCCAGTATTCCTTCCTGGAGAAACACATGGACAGGGGAGCCTGGCGGGCTACAGTCCATGGGGTCACAAAGAGTGGACATGACCGAAGTGACTTAGCACACACACGAGATCCCTTGCGGGCTTTGATGAAATTAACCATGCAGTACCAGACATTCAAGAAGGAAAAATGGGCTCTCTATCTGGAAGCTGTGAACAGAGAGGGAAAGGACGTGCCAGCAGTTGCCCCTCCTCTGAATTGTCTACCTCTGGACCCGCAGTTGGGTGTTGTACCATCTGAGTTTTTCAACCCACAGAGGTATGACTTAGGGTAGAGGTGATTTCTGTGATCCTCTGTGCATCAGGATTTGGCTGGGATGACTCTTGTTTGCAGTCATGTGGTTTTCTGGAACTGCAGAGGTTGGGAGTTGTCTCTCAGAAGCATTTCTGAATGACACGGGCTGGGCACAGAAGCAGAACCCCTCCTCCTGTGCTCCAGAGCAGTGAGTCCTCCACAGGTCCCTCTCCTGAGACTGGGGGGTCAGGGTGGTGTCGTTCATTCCATCCCTCCTAGCAGCTAAGTGGAGAAGCAAAGGTCTGTTCAGTATAGGCTCTGATTTTTTATGTGACTTAAAAGCTCACAAGTATGGAGACTGTAGAAAGAACTTTCTCAGGCTAGGCTCTGTTGACCTGGACAAAATCATCTCAACTGGCTCACATTTTGAGCCAACATATACTCACTATAGCAGAGAAGGCAATGGCACCCCATTCCAGTACTCTAGCCTGGAAAATCCCATGGATGGAGGAGCCTGGTAGGCTGCAGTCCATGGGGTCGCAAAGAGTCGGACACGACTGAGCGACTTCACTTTCACTTTTCACTTTCATGCATTGGAGAAGGAAATGGCAACCCACTCCAGTGTTCTTGCCTGGAGAATCCCAGGGACAGGGGAGCCTGGTGGGCTGCCATCTCTGGGGTCGCACAGAGTCAGACGCGACTGAAGTGACTTAGCAGCAGCAGCATACTCACTATAGAACCATGGGCATTGTTAGTATTGCTTCACTTCTATTGCTTGTTTCCCTCCACAAACCTCTGCTATCACCTCCATCTCGCTCTCTCTTTGCAGTTAACCCCAGGTCTTGCTCTGCAGAGAAAATAGAAGATGTCAAGTGGCAATGCCAATTAAATTTTAAGACATTGTCCACCATCCTGTCTTTATTCTCCAGACGTCTTTTTAACCGAGGCTAATGCCACCACTTGCTGCTGTCTCAGGGGCCGCTTGTTGCGCTATCTTCATGCTCTCCCTTTACGGAACTATTCCATCAGCATTCAGGCATGTTTGTGTCTCGTCCCTATACACAGTGGAGTTCTTTCCTCTCTCCTCTCCTTTCAGGTCTTCTTCTTCTGGTCTTCATTCACAGACACATTTATTGAGAGAATAGTCTACCCTCCATACATCGTGTGGTTTTCATGCAGGCTCAGGAATCTGCATTTTACACACCCCCCTGGTCATCTGATGCATGAGGTCTTTGTACTCCATTTTGCAAATTCTTGCCTCAATCGTTGGTGTTCCTTGGCTTGAGCCTTTTCATTCTTCACCATCCACATTTCTTTTGAAATCTCATCTGGCTCAAGGCATCATCCACCACCTGGAATCCACTTTCTATCTCCAGCCCAGTCATGGCTCTTGAGTTTCAGAACTGCATTATCCAACTAACTCTGTGAGGATTTTCCAAAGACACTGAAATGTTCAGAGCAGGACCTCTCATCTTCTCCAAGTCTCCTTGTCCCCATGCTCCCCAGCCCTATCTCTAGCACCATTAACCATCTACTTACCCAAGTGAGAAACCTCAGCTCCCTCTTTCTCACTGCCCCTTGCCAAATTTTCAGTTCCCATGTCCCATCCACGCTAACTCTTAAACAAGTCTTAAATTCACCAGTTGTTCTTCATTCCCACTGCCATGACCTATCCAGGGCCCCATGCTTTTTCTCCTGGATGAGCCCCCACCTGGGTCTCTGCTCTCAAGCTTACCTTCTCCCAGGCGGGTTCTACACTGACCTAGGGTCCTCTCTGGAGTTTGAGTCCGACCTTGTCACTTCCCTACATTCAGGCCTTCAGTAGCATCTTGCTGCCTCTGTTTGGACAAAATATCACCTTACCTGGCATAGAAAGCCTTTCATGGCTCCTCTCCCGTCCCAAGATGCTCATTCATCAGCAAGATCAAGGAGTCACTTCTCAAGTCTGGCACAGTCCTGGGGCTGGGCAGAAAATTCAAAAGATTATGGCCAAGTTTAGCAAGTTTCTGTCCTTGAGACAAAATACAGTGGCTCAGACTGAAAAGTCAGCTTCCTAAGAATCAGAGCCCTTATCCAGAATTAAGCTTTACTAATAATTACAAGGGCTTCCCAGGTTGTGCTAGGGGTAAAGACAGCCTGCCAAATCAGGAGAGGTAAGAGACACAGGTCCAGTCCCTGGGCTGGGAAGATCCCCTGGAGGACGACATGGCAACCCTCTCCAGTATTCTTGCCTGGAGAATACCATGGATAGAGAAGCCTGTTGGGCTATAGTCTATAGGGTCGCAAAGAGTCTGACATGACTGAAGGGACTTACCACACACGCCATTAATTGCAAGGATCAAAATAATTGTGAGGCACAGGTAAAGCATGAGGCCCAAGACCACCTGTACTGCTCTCTAAGACCGTTTTTTTCTTTTTTTTTTGCCTTATTCAGGTTATCAGAAGAGGTCTCAGTGACCCATGCGAGCCATCCCTTACTATAAAGGGAGCTATCTTGGTCATGCAGTATCTCCATTTTATTCTCTGATAGTTACACAGTTTGCACATTTCCCAGGGAGCCCTACCCCATAAATCCATAGGGTCCAGGTTTGTTTACCATAAGCAGTGCTGGACAGATATGGTACATCTTGCTAAAAGCATTCCATAGATAAGAACACTTCTGCTAGCCAATATTATTAGTGTGTTTGCCAGGGGCTCTGACATTAGCGATTATGAGGCGATTTGACCCGGTCATCTTTCTTTCTTCCCCAGTCGAGGTAGAGAGTGGCCTGCAGCTAACCCTTTCCTCCCCAGGCCTGCTCTGCCTACCGCTCCCACGTCTGTGTTACCAGAGCTCTGTCCTTGACCTCCTTCTGTGACCACGGGCCATGGACAGCCTCCTCCATGCCTGTGGCTTCCTTTCTCTAAACATAGGCTCCCCAACCCATACATACCTTGCACCCTTGACCCTCAGACCCACACATTCCACTGCCCGCCAGACCCCAACACCTTGGTGTCCTGCATGGCCCCAAACTACATGCCCCTTGCTGACCCCTCGCTGCCTCTCCAAGCCCATTCCTCTCCCACTGGACCCTCTCAGGGCAATAACACCCACTTCACCTGGTTGTCCCCCAAACCTTGAGTCATCCTGGGCCTCCTACTTTCTGGCCCTTTGACTTAAGTTAAGTCAGAGAGGATAACCTCACCGAGCCTCAGTTTCCACAGATATAAAATGGGCATAATAGCAACATCTGCTTCACAAAGCTGTTGCAGGATCCAATGAGATGGTGACGATTAGATGACATGGGCTTATCACAGCGGCTGGCAGGTGCTCAGAGACTGGCAGCAAGCGCCTCTGACTCCTCTTCCCCGCCATTGCCCAAGGCTGCTCAAGACCACACACTCTAGGTGCTGCCTTCTCAGGGTCGCCATTCTGTTCACCATCATCTCCTCTGTGCCCTCATCTCTGCCTCCACCTATGGTAATAGTCTTGGGCCTGATCTGGCCTCCTCTGTGTGGCCCCTCTAATATCCCCTCTATTCCACCTCCAGTTACACACCTGACCTGCCACTGCCTTGGAAGGCTCTCTGCTGCCCCTTGGGATAAATTCTAGTCTCCTCGGAGTGGCTTAGGAGGCTGGATCAGATGTGGCTGCCACCCTGTGGCTCCCCTCCTCCAGTGCTAACCACTGGACACACGAAATTTTCAATTTCTCTGACCTTCAGGATTTGGCCAATGCCTCCCTCTGCCTGGAAGACTTCTCCCTTCTCCATCTCCGCCTGAGGACCCTCTGACCATCTCCTGCACACATGCAGCACTTTGTCTTTCCCCCATCACAGCACTTTCCAGCTGCATGGTCACTGCCAGGTCCCATATTGGGACCTCTTGTAGGTCAGTGAGCATCAGGAGGGCAGGGAGTGTAGCTGGTTCACGTAATGTCTCCAGCACTGAGAACATCGCTCAGCAGGGTAGGTTTCGGATACTAAATGAAAGCAGTTGTTAAATTGGAGGGTGAGAAGGTGGGTGAGGGGTGAGAAGGAGGGAGGAGCCCCTGAGTCAGGGGTTTCTGGTTTACATGGAGTTGAGATAAGATCATGGCATCTGGTCCCATCACTTCATGGGAAATAGATGGGGAAACAGTGGAAACAGTGTCAGACTTTATTTTTGGGGCTCCAAAATCACTGCAGATGGTGATTGCAGCCATGAAATTAAAAGATGCTTACTCCTTGGAAGGAAAGTTATGACCAACCTAGATAGCATATTAAAAAGCAGAGATATTACTTTGCCAACAAAGGTCCATCTAGTCAAGGCTATGGTTTTTCCAGTGGTCATGTATGGATGTGAGAGTTGGACTGTGAAGAAAGCTGAGCGCCGAAGAATTGATGCTTTTGAACTGCAGTGTTGGAGAAGACTCTTGAGAGTCCCTTGGACTGCAAGGAGATCCAACCAGTCCATCCAAAAGGAGATCAGTCCTGGGTGTTCATTGGAAGGACTGATGCTGAGGCTGAAACTCCAATACTTTGGCCACCTCATGCAAAGATTTGACTCATTGGAAAAGACCCTGATGCTGGGAGGGATTGGGGGCAGGAGGAGAAGGGGATGACAGAGGATGAGATGGCTGGATGGCATCACCGACTCGGTGCACATGAGTTTGGTTGAACTCATGAGTTGGTGACGGACAGGGAGGCCTGGCGTGCTGCAATTCATGGGGTCGCAAAGAGTCAGACACGACTGAGTGACTGAACTGAACTGAACTGAACTGAGATGGGTGATATTAAGAGAGGTTGAATTGTGTTAGAGTTTTGTATTTGTATTAATGGACCAGGAAGGCCCAGGTGAGTTTGGCAGTTGGTCGCTGGAGACCTGGCCACTGGAGGTCAGGACTTGGAAGCCGACCTAGCCTCCCTGCCCCCTCCTCTGCAGGGTTGGGGCACAGCATGGGCTCTCCCTATGGGGATGCCGAAGAGTAGGTACATTTTCCTAAGGTTTCTTCCCTTCAACATTGCTTTGCCATTGATCTGCTAATCCTGCAGAAGACTAGAGCTGGAACCCATAAGGCCAGTCCATTTTCCTCCTGTTTCATGTGGCTCATCTCTAAGGGCCTCTTGGGGGCGACAGTTTGGTCTGGGAGTGGGGATGTCATTCCCAATGGTCTGCAGGAAGCACTCAGCAACATCTGGGAACTCCCTCTGGGTGGCTTCACGGGGAGGAGGGGCAGCAAAAAGTCACCCCTGTGTACATGTGTGTGTGCTAAGTCGCTTCAGTTGTGTCCACCTCTTTGCAATGCTAACGGACCGTAGCCCACCAGGCCCCTTGATCGGCTCTGGACTAAAGGGTGTGGGCAACGAGGGTGCAGGATAGAGTGGCACTTTATTCCCTTGACCTGACCTTGACATGTGGATTCTCCCAAGTCTTTGTAGGAGCTTCCCTATCATGCCTCCCTCCTCTCCTCCTATTCCTGTATTTCACAGATTCTGCTGTCTCTTCCGTCTCCCAACTGCGGTGGCTTCCTCCCTGCCCACTTTCTGCTTTTCTCTGTGGAGGGAGGGCTGAGCCCTGCTCTGAGGAGGGGTGAGGGGGAGAGGAGCAGGGAGAGAAGGGTGTGGAGGAACGGAGGCTCTCACCCCAGGCTGGGGCTGGTTTCCTCTAAACCAACAGCAATCAAACATGTCTCACCACTGTGAGAATTAATTCCCTTCTCAAGCTCCCCTTCAGATAGGTGAGAAATGTGTGTGCCTCCTATTAACATGAGCGTGACCCCATTTCTTCTGAAATGACAAACCTGGTCTGATTATGCTCAGGAGGCATCCCCACCCGCCTGCCCCAGGCTGCGTGACAAAAACTCCCTCGTCCTAACTGACAAATGAACGTCGTGCATCCAGACCTTCCGTGTGATCTGCAGACAATGCCCACTTCGTCTCAGTCATAGGATGGGATCAGGAAGACGGTCTGGTTTCCCTCTTCGTGTGCCCAGCAGTACTGGAAGTGAGAGAGGGAGCTGCTCACAGGCTTGGCTGGAGGAGCATGAGGCTGGGAGCAGTGTGGCCTGGTCCAGTCTGCTTGCTGGCTGTGTTTGGGATTGAGTTCCTGGTGGCTCAGACAGTAAAGCATCCACCTGCAATGCAGGATACCCGGGTTCGATCCCTGGGTTGGGAAGATTCCCTGGAGAAGGAAATGGCAGCCCACTCCAGTATTCTTGCCTGGAGAATCCCATGGACAGAGGAGCCTGGCGGGCTCCAGTTCATGGGGTTGCAAAGAGTTGGAGATGACTGAGCAACTAACTCCTCTCTTCTCTGAGAGCAGAGGGCTGGCCCATTAGACCTGGAAGGGCTTTTGAGTCTGATACTTGCTGATTCCAGGCTATCACTGAGTACAGCTGTAGAACCTCATAAAAACTGGGCTCCCATTTGCAGTGTTGGAGGAAGGGTCTAGAAAGTTCTCTAGGAGACCAAGTTAAGAAGCCAGCTCAGGGTTTGGATAAAGGCTCTCCCTTGGGTAATGACATTGCTCAAGGCACCAGCAGAGCTTCTCTCTCTGGCAACTCAAAGCCCAGCATGGCCTGTGTGTTCAGTGGGAGCCAGCACACCGGTGAGAGGACACGGTGTTCATTCCTTTGTTCAGACACTCGCTCATCCACCAGATATTTGTTGAGCGTCACCTGAGATCCGGCAGCATGGGAGAGTAGAAGGAGGTCTGCCGTCAGTCAGAGCTCTGTTACCCTCAGCTCAGCCTCTTTCTTGAGTGTCACGCGGACACCCGGCTGCTGGCCACTGGGCTGTGGCCATGCACCTGTCTGTCCTGGGCTGCCCACGCGATTATGGGTGGAGATGATGCTCCTGGCAGGGAGTGGGCCTCCCACACACCACCCCCTTCTCTGTCCTCTGCATGCCCTGTCCTGGGTGCCCTTGGCCCCTGGGCGGGGCAGCCAGGCATGTGTCCACAAATAGCTCTGCTACAGAGGAGGGACCGGGGCACCACAGCCAGAGGGGTGAGAGGCCTGACCAGAAGCTGTTTTACGGGATGGTGCTGAGTTGAGCCTGGAGTGAGCCGGCATTTGGAAGAGAGGGATGAAGGTCATTGCAGGGGCAGGGAACAGCTTGAGTGAATGCACGGATGCGCAGAGCTTGGGAGGACCGAGGAGGAGAAGGAAGCCTGTGTGGGGCGTGTGAGGGCAAGCATGCTGGGCAGGATGGTGCCTCTGTGCAGGCTCTGGGGGAGGGCTGTTCGGACCGCTCTCTTGTAAGAGCTGGGGGTGCCCTATTCTGGGGTCTCCAGGTACAGAACAGCAGTCTGGGGGTGATATTTCCTTCTCCTTTGCTCTCCAGGACTGGCTACTGTTAACACAGTTTTCTGTTTAACATAATAATTTTACTTTTTCTAAACTCTTCAATAGGGGGAAAGCTGCCATTTGCTTGGTCTTGGAATAATTTGCCCTGTCTTTCTTCTTGCAAAATAAGAAGAAATTCTTCCATTTGGCTTCTCTGCCCTCTTGTTCTCCGGAGCAAACCCTCTGCCTTGCCCACACTGATGAGCACTTTGTGTTTGGCTCCCTGCTCTAGATTCCTAGCTCTATGAGGGCAAGGACCCACTGTTTGGTCTGCTCCTGTACCCCCAGCCTTGTGAGAACTGGTGTAACCGTTAGGCTTTCAGTACGTATTTGAAGAATCAGTAAATGAATGGCAGTTGGGTTGATGATTCTGGGGTCCCTCGACATGGGGCAGGTTGATGTGGTAAGATGTTGATTGAATCAGCCAAGCCCAAATTCATTTGAGACCTCATGATGCTCTTGGGTGAGTGGTGAATATTATAGGATGCTTAAAACTTCCGGGAAGATGAAGGAACGATCCTGAAGTTATGCTGAGGGCTACACTGGGTGGCTTCTCTCATCTCTCCCAGTGGCCCTGGCTCGTTGTGGGGTGCTGATTGCTATATTGATGGAATGACTGAAGTGAATGGCAGCGATAAAATGCCACCAAGGGAGAAGGGGTTTTTGACTAATCCATAGCCTTGTTCAAATGAAGTCCTTTGAAATAGCACTGAGAAGGGGTTTTATCCTTTCCCCAAGGTGCTGGCAGATGTCACGATGTCGACAGCATTTCCTGATGTTCAGTGAGCAGCAGGCTGGCTTCTGTCTTCTCTCTGTTACTCAGCTCCCCATTGGCCCACGGATAGTAAAGGAAGGAGGGTCCTGATCGAACATGTAGCAGAACATCAGTGGTTATGAATGGACATCCACTATTTGAGTCCAATTCCTGCCCTGCCATGCCTGTGGGCACTCTCAAGGGACTGCCCTGCCCACCTTCCTCCAAACGCCAGGCCTGGAGTGGGTGCTAGTTAGGAAGGCACCCATGGTGATGCAGCTGATATGGATGGGACCGGGTAGAGGCCACACGGGGGAACAGGAAGGGGTCAGCAGGAGGGGCTGGGGTCGGGGTGGACAGTCTTCAGGTGTGAGCTCACTCCCGAATGGGATTCCAAAGACTCAGTTTAGAACAGCATTGAAAAGGTCCCTAAGTTGTGAGATTATCCCCAGAGTGGGGGAGGGAGAGAATTTTAGGCACAGAGAGAGCAAGTGTAAAGACGTGCGTGTGTGTGTGTGTGTGTGTGTGTGTGTGTGTGTGTGTGTGACAGAGAGAGAGAGATCCTACAGCTAGTTTCCTGGAGGGTGATTGGAGACAGAAGGGAAGCGGGTGGCAGCGGGGAGGGGACTGGGAGGGGGGAGGTGAGGAACAGACTGTGAAGTCCTTGAATCCCCTGGACGTGGCGGGAAAGGTAAGGGAGTGACATGACCGACTCTATTTCAGAAAAACCAGTCTGGGTGGCACATGAAGACTAGATTAGGGGGTGAGGTGGGTGGCAGGAACACTGTTAGGAGGCTGTTGGGGGGACCCAGGAGAGGGAATGGCAGGAGCCTAATCAAGGCCGTGGCACTGAGGACTGGACAGGGGACAGGTGGGCTGGCCGGAGCCTGGATACTGACTAGTGTGCCAGGAGGAGCCCTAGGGAGAGCAGTGAGTCTCAGAGCCCCACCACCTCCCCCCACCAGGGGTGTGGTCTGCTAGGTGGTAGGGGTGCTGCTGAGTGCTGATACTCACCAGGACAGAGGACCCCGGAGTAAACCATCATCCTCTGGCCAGGGGGCGGGATGCTTGTACCCCTGGATAGATCTGAGGTGAATTTATGCTTTGTAGAGTACCTGTCCCCCTCTGACCCTGACCCAGGCTCACCTGGGAAAGGCTGGTTCCTGACTCCTGCTCCTCCCTTTTTTCCTTCCTCCCTGCTATATTCTTTTAATCTCCTCCCTTCTCTTATCTCAGATATCTTAGGTTAGCATGGGAAGAGGAGCCATGGAATAACATCCAATGAGGGAAAGGTTATTTGCCCAGGATTATAATCATGGTGCCTCCTGTGTCTCTTACAGGGGAAGACAGCAGACTCGATGGCTTAGCTAAAGCAAGCCCGGTACTTCCCTCAAGCAGCTTGTGGATTGCAGATTCCTGCCAGGCCCTCCAGAACCAGCCCAAGGTCTCTTCCCCCAGATCTGTCTGCTCTCAGCATTTTCTCCAAAAAGGTAGGACGCTTGTTGGCTGAGCCTGTGATTGAGAGTAAAGTGCACTCAACACTGAGTCCCTGGTTTCAGCGGCTGACAGTCAGCTGTTGAGTCATTGCATCCTGTCTGCCTGCCTCACCTACACCATGACCTCCTCTGGTGGTCTGGGGCTGTGGCTGTGCCCTCACCGATGTTATGGAAGGAGGAGGCCTTGGTTTAGGTAACCTTCTCTGAGTGCCTCTTCTGTGCAAGCCTCTGGACTCAGTACATGCAACGCGCCACAGACCACCCAGAGGCTTAGGGACCTCAGCCATTTCTTTGGCACTTTGGTCACTGGAATTTGGAGGAGGGGACCACTGACCTTAACTGTGTGTGTCTGTATCAGTGGAGTGGGAAAGGTCACAAAAAGCTTCTTGCTAATTTCTTGGTTGCTTTAACAGCTGCTGTTTGGCTTCACAGCTCTTTCATCACATGTGGAACTAATTCTCTGTTAAATTTCTTCTGTTTGAAATACCAAGAATCCTTGGGTCTTTCCAACTGGATGCTGACTGATACAGGTGTTTGAGGAGGGTGAAGAGGTAGACAGTGAGACAGTATGTTATAGAGATTGGGGGTGGTGGTTTAGTTGCTAAGTCATGTCCGACTATTACAACTGCGTGGACTGTAGCCTGACAGGCTCCTCTGTCCATGGGATTTCCCAGGCCAGAATACTGGACTGGGTTGCTATTTCCTTCTCCAGGGGATCTTCCTGACCTGGGATCGAACCCTTGTCTCCTGCATTGCAGGTGGATTCTTTACCACTAAGCCACCAGGGAAGCCCATATTATACAGATTAAATATCCCCCAAAGATGTCTTATGTCATATAGAGTAAATATCCCCCAAAGAGCTATCAGGCTTCACTGATAGCTCAGTTGGTAAAGAATCTGCCTGCAATGTGGGAGGCCTGGGTTTGATCCCTGGGTTGGGGAGATCCCCTGGAGAAGGGAACGGCTACCCACTTCAGTATTCTGGCCAGGATAATTCCATGAATTGTATAGCCCATGGGGTTGCAAAGAGTTGGACATGACTGAGCAACTTTCACTTTCAAAGGTGTCCACATCCTAATCTCTGGAACCTATGACTATATTACTTCATGTAGCAAAAGTGACTCTATTATCCAGGATTATTCAGGAAATTATCTTGGTTTATATGAATGGGTCCCATATAAACACAAAGGTCTTTATAAGAGAGGGGCAGAAGAAGAGAGTCAGACAGGGAGATGTGGTGATGGAAGCAGAGGTTGTAGTAATTGGATTGCTGGCTTCAATAGGAAGGAAAAGCCATGAACCAATGCAGGCGCCTCTAGATGCTGAACGAGGCAAGAGGACAGATTCTCCCCTAGAGCCTCCAGAAAGAATGTAGCCCCTTCAACACCTTGTCTTTAACCCAGTGAAAATCATTTTAGACTTCTGACCTCTAGAACTGCCAGATAGTAGATTTATGTTGCGTTAAGCCAGTAAGTATGCGGTACTTTGTTATAGCAGCAATAGGAAACTAGAGTAGAGGGCCAGAGTGCAAGATGCTGTGAATTATGCAAGGGAGTTGGATCTTGCTCTATAGGGCTGAAGGCTTACTGCTGCTCAGGAGCCCACGTGTGCTAAGTGTATGAGCTCTGAAGTCAGATTGCCTGGGATTGAACACCCTCCTTGCCAAAGACCAGCTTCGTTAGGCAGGTGTTTAACATTCTCAGACCTTCAGTACTTCTGTCTCCAAAGTGGTGCACTGGCATTTGTTGTCTCATAGACACATAAGGCTTAAATGAAAAAATGTGTGTAGGGTGTTTGGCACAGCGTTGGTCAGAAAAGTGACTGTTACTCTCACTTGCTTTGCAACTCTGGACAAGACCATGTTTCCTTTGGAGCCTTGATCCCTACATCTGCCAAAAGGAGGTGATAGTGGGACTCCTCATCTCCCAGCCTCCCCAGCCTGCAGGAATAAGAGGATTTTGTGAGATAACAGTTTGGAGAGGGATGTTACCGCTGTGCACCCCTGCTGGCCTGGCTGGAGCTCTCTGCCTGTGGAGCAGGTGCCAGCTGACCTGCCCACCCAATCCCCTCTGCCCCCATTCTACAGGCTGCCTGGATTCCTGTGCCCCTTAAGGGCTGTCCTGGTTTCTGCTCCACTGCACTAGGCTCCAGGCATAAGCTATTTTAGTTACAAGTTCCTTACAATGCTACACCTTCCCTACCCATGCGACCAACCTCCCCAGGCCCAGCTGCCAAGTATTGATTTCCCCTTTAAATATTACAGCAGCCCAGGAGCATGTATGGATTAATTGATGAGGCTAGGCTTGTACCTGCACACTTCATTAACAGCTGCTACTAATTAGTGGAGTAGTCATTAAGAGACCTGCTGGGGTTTTGAGGATAATAGTTTTACTTTTTTTCCATGATTCCTAAGCACAGGATAAATTGGGGAGTGAAAGTCCATAGTGCCACGTTGGGATGGAAGCCATGGGGTGGCCTATGCTCAGGGCTTGCCTCTAAGAACACAACAGAAACTAGAGAATCACCATAGTGGGACCAGAGTCAGGAGGGCCTTAGAGTCGTCTGGTCACATATATGACTACCGCGGCTGGGAGAGGGGTGCCACCATCAAGGTCACACAGAGACAGGGAGGCAGAGCTGGGACAGGCAACCGGGGCTGCCGGCTGTGCTCCAGGCCAGTTCTCTGTTTACTAAATGGGGACTCTGCTGCATGCATTTGAACAGCTTTATGGGGGAGGTTGGACCATGGACATAATCGTGTCCCCTGTTGACCCCTACCCCCAAACCTGATGCGCTCTCCCCAGGCTGGTGCTGCTTTTCCTTTCCCAATTCTGGGCCTCCTCATATTTTGTCCGCATCATTTCACCTTCCATCTCCTTGCTCCTGGAACCCCTGTCTCTGCCTTTGGCAGGCTTATCTCCAAACGGGCACGATTCAGCAACTGGCCTGCAGTGGCCCCTTTGGGGTATCCATGTTGGTGGAAATACACACTGAGTGGAATTAAGCCTGAAGTACATGCCTTTGGACAACTTCTTGACCCTCTTGGAATGTCCTCCTTACTGGATGAAGTGGGCTAATGTGTGCACGGGGCCAAGCACAGGCCGGGCATAGAGTGAGTGAGTGAGTCCTTAGTAGATGGCAGCCTTGTACCCTGGGCCCCTTAGGAAAGCGCGCCTGTCGCCCAGTTGGGCTTTGCTCAAGCTGACTTGAATCACTCACTGAGAACACATTGAGAAGTTTTACAGCAAGGAGTAGAGTTTTGACCTACTGTTTTCTTCTTATTTAAGATATAATGATAATCCCAATCACTCACCTTCCCTCTAAGCTTACTATGTGTCAGGGGTACTGTTCCAAGCGCTTTACATGGATTAATTTACTTTTATCATCTTGAAAACCCTATGAGGCAGGTGATTTAATTATGGTTCCAATCTCCTAGGGGTGAAAATAAATGCACTAAACTTGCCTCTGATCACACAGGAAGGAGTGGGGCTGGACCACCACTCTAGCCCTGATCCCACGTTCTTAGCTGTGGCCCTTCTCAGCTCCCTCAAGGGGCTGATTTCCTGGCTAAGAGGAAGCCCTGTCTCGCAGTGCCTGCTGAGTGGGTGGCAGCTGTGTTTATATCATGTGTCTGCATCCTCCAGACTTCAGCTGATCGATCCAAGGTGGGCACTGGAAGCAGAGGCTTCTCCACACTGTATACTTTGGGTATTCTGACTCAAAAGCCTAAGATGGGCCAATCTGACTCCTAACTGGGGAAGGCATTGGGAAGAGGCTGAGCCTGGAAGGAGGAAGAGCTGATGAGCTTGACTTAGAACTGGGTACCAATCATGGTCACCAGCTGTGAGTGGCTGGAGGGAGCTGGCCAACCAAGAAGGCGTGCCAAGAGGTGCATGGATACCCCTGGTCTTGGAGGCGTGCATCGCAATTGCTGGTTCCCATGGGGCTTAGCTGCTCTTGGCCTTCTGTTTGGGGATCCTGGTGAGAATCTGCTTTATATTGAACTGTATATTGAACTAGTTTCTCTCCCTGAGTTGCTCTCATTTAGCTAGTGCCCCTCTTTCCCTTGTAAACAAGAGAACTCTAATAGGAACAATACTCTTATCAGGTTTATAGGGCTCTGCTGATACAAGGAGGGGCACAACCCCATCTATGGTGTGCATCTCCTCCTGTACAAGAACAATATTCTAAAATGACATGACTGGGACTTGTAAGCGAAGGTCTCTGGAGACAGTGCCCAGCTGCAGATAAACATCCATACTAGCCAGGGTGAGGATGTGCTGCTCTGTCATAATAATGCAATGGCATAGAGAGGACTGAAGTTCCTGTCTTTCTCATCTTATGATTTAAGGTAAATAGCCGGGTTAGCAGGGCAGTTCTGACTTTCAGTCATTCAGGGACTGGGATCCTCTGAGCCATTAGTCCCTCCATCCTTGTGAGCCTGCGGGTGGTCTCCATGATGGGGGCTGCCATGCCTGGGTCCAGCAGAGGTGGAAGTGAGCATGGAGGGGCACCCCGATATCTTCCAGTATGTTCAGTCCAGTTCTACTGGTGAGAACTTAACATGTGCCCCACCCCCTCCGCCCCCCGCAAGGGAGGCTGGGAAAGGAAATCTTGATCTGGAGTCATCAAACAAATGTTTTCTGTAAGGGCCAGACAGGAAATATTTTCAGCTTTGTGGGCTGTTTGCTCTGCACTGCACGTATCTGACTCTGCCCTTGTATCTTGAAAACAGCCATAGTCAATATGTAAATGATGGGCATGGCTATATCCCAATAAAACTTTATTCATGGATACTGAAATTCGAATTTCATATAAATTGCATGGCATGAATATTTTCTTCTTTTTTTTCAACCATTTAGAAATGTAAAAACCATTCTTAGTCCATGGGTCATTCACACATAGGCAGTGGTCTGGTCTGGCCAGGTGGAGTAGAGTGTGCAGACTCCTGGTCTGGATGGTGACCTTGGCCTGACCACGTTTTTTTTTGTCAGGGGAGATTGAATTTTGGTGGAAAGTGAGCAGTCCCCACCACAATATCCACTCCAGGCTTTGCTGAGAGAAGGGCCTTTTAGCAGAAGCAAGGTGTCCTCTACCCCCTTCTCTGTATAAAGAGCAGAGTAGAATTTGCTGAGTGGAAACAGCCATGCTCCTCTCCCCAGGCTTGCCAGGAACAAGGAGCAGGGGCAGCCACGCCCTGGGAGGTCCCTGATGTCAGAGGCTGTGGATAGGGTTCCAGTGTTACTGTAACTGTAAGACCCTGGCAGCTGGCCTCCCCTCACGCTAGAGGCCAGCTGGAGTGAGGACACCAGTGGCCAGAGTTAGACAGGATGCTGCAGGGCAGGATGCAGTCCCCTGCCAAGGGGCAGCCAGTCACTCACAACCAGGACAGTCCCATCCCCACTGGTGGGGCTGATGGAAGCTACGCAGGAGGTAGCTTTGAACAGGACGAAGCTCCTTAATCATTAGAAAGTGACTGCTGCAAATATTAAATGGGACCAGGAAAATCATCAGAAGGATGAAGATACTATTATTTGGCAAGTTTGTTTTCTCCCATCCCTCCCTTGCCTCCCTCAGCCACCAGCTTGTGGGGTTGGGGCTTGCAGGGCAAAGCTGACAGCAGTTACTGAGAAAAATAGAATCATTCTGTGTTTGTCCATCACTGAGCTTATACCGTCAATCAAAATAGCTACATATATTTTTGATATCAACTGTCAATTATCCTTTCTGTGCCTTGGAAAAATTAGAACCAAAGACAGAAGCATTCACCCAGGGGTGTTAGGTGTGGACTTGGACCAGCCTGGGTTTGAATCCTGGTTCTATCAGATCCCAAGTGACATCTACTCGCCTTGTGACCCCCAGGGCCGCAGCCCCCTCATCTGTTAAATGAAGAGAATAATGCCTGTTGTCAGGTGTGTTGCAAGAAGTCCATTTCCACCACAAAGGATGCATTTATTCAAATGCAAAGGATGATTTTTGCTTTTCTCTCTGGGCCTCAGGTTCCCTATTTATAAAATGGATGGGTTGGACTGTGGTCCATTCCCATCCTGACAATCAGTAATTGTGCTGCTAGTGGACTTATGAGGAGGAGACAGCTAGCCTTCAGAGGTGCTTCCTCCTGGTGAGAGGTTTTGAAGATGAAGGAAGCAGTAACTTGATCAGGAACGTCCTGATTTCAGACCCTCCCTGTCCTTCCTGGAGCATCTCCAGTCTACCTCCTCCAAGAAACCCTCCTGGATTCCTCCAGGCACAGACCATCTCACCCTTTCTGAAGGACCCAAGTGTTTGACCTTGACCTCCACCCCAGTCTTTCCCCCTACTTGCTGATTTGATGGTGGCAGACTCCCTATAACCACTTCTGTAACCCTGACCCTAACCCTGAAACCCTAACACTACCCCTGAACTCTGTAAATGGGTCCAGCATGGAATTGTGAGCTGGAGGTGCTCAATTCTGGGGCAAGTCTGGAGGACTCATCTATTCCTACCAGACAGAGGGGAGCTAAACACCCAAACCCTTCAGCCAGGAGCCCATGTTGATAGCCATGTCCTCTTGGGGCCTGGGACAATATGGAGATGGCAGAAACCAGGTGGTTCATAGACCATGTGGACATACTGTTGGCTTCATGACACCCACTGGCCTCAAGGAAGCAGGCGATGCAACATCTCAAGTGGAGGTCCACCCTCTGCTCTCATCACACTACCAATGCCTCTCCTGGGCGTATGTGAGGATGCAAGCTGACCAATGAGAGGTATGCTGATAAGCTGAAGATACTGGTTCTTGGTCTAAATGTACATCTAAACTTCTAGTATGGATAAGGCACACTGTATTCTGTGACATCATTTGGTTCATCTGTTAATTCTTTCGGCAATGTGGTCTGCCTACCGGGTGCTGGGGAAACAGGGGCCAACAAAGCAGAAATAGTTCCTGGTCTTGTGGAGTTTACAAATTGGGGGGAATCTACTCAATTCGCCAAACAATTGCAAAAGCATCTGATTAGCCTGCAGCCTGGGATATGGAGCTGAAGGTGGCCAGACCATGGAAAGGTGAGGTGATGCAAGACAGAACACCTGGAATGTTCCAGGCGGAGGAACCATGGGTATGAAAGAACACAGATGAGAGGAGCAACGTTAGTCTAGAGCCTGAAGGGAGACCTCTGTGTTTGGGCCAAAAAGCAAGGAGGGAGAGGGGTTAGCATGGTGCTACAGTGGGTAGGCAGGGACTAGATTCTGAAAGTCCTTGAAGAGCATTGTAACAGTGTTTGGACTTTGGTCCGAGGGCATGGGAAGACCTGGGAACTTTTTGGACAGTAGTATATGTGATGGGCTTTCATTTTAGAAGGATTCCTCTGGCTTTCAGGTGCAGGATCTTCTGTCCTCAATCTTTCCCAGTCTCAGGGTCTTTTCCAACGAGTTGGCTCTTTGCATCAGGTGGCCAAGTATTGGAGCTTCAGCTTCAGCATCAGTCCTTCCAGTGAATATTCAGGACTGATTTCCTCTAGGATTAACTGGTTTAATCTCCTTGCAGTCCAAGGAACTCTCAAGAGTTACAGGTGTACAATATAGTGATTCATAGTTTTTAAAGGTTATACTCCATCTACAGTTATTATAAAATATTGACTATATTCCTTGTTGTGTACAATAGATTGTTGTTGTTGCTCAGTCGCTCAGTTGTGTCTGACTCTTTGCGATCCCGTGGACTGCAGCACGCCAGGCTTCCCTGTCCTTTACCATCTCCCAGAGCTTACTCAAACTCACGTCCATTGAGTCGGTGATGCCATCCAACCATCTCGTCCTCTGTTGTCCCCTTCTCCTCCTGCCCTCAATCTTGCCCAGCATCAGGGTCTTTTCTAATGAGTTGGCTCTTAGCATCAGGTGGCTGAAGTACAAAAGATCCTTGTAGCTTATTTTATACCTAATAGTCTGTACTCCTCATTCCCCCACGCCTATTTTGCCCCTCCATGCTTCCCTCTCCCCACTGATAACTACTCATCTTCCTCTCTATCTGTGAGTCTGCTGCCTTTTTGTTACGTTCACTGGTTTGCCGTATGTTGTAGGTTCCACATGTAAGTGGCATCACACAGTGCTTGTCTTTTTCTGTGTGACTTATTTTGGGTGACTTGTTTTTACTCCCTCCACCCTTCTAACGCAGTATTCACTGGCATCTACCTAAGATGGAAATCTTAGCCTGTCTCTTATACCTGAAACTCTTCAAAGGGCATCTGAAAACAAATCCAAATGTAATTGATATTTTCCAGAGGCCTCTATAGTCTTGCCTTTGCCTACCTTTCCAGTTTGCTCAACTGCTGTGCCCTGGACTCTGGATCAGACCTATGGGCTCTGAGCTTCTCCAAGGAGACACGAGCACTCTCTCACCTTGGTGTCTTTGCCTGGACTCATCACTCAGCCTGGAACAGGTAATAGGGGCTCTATAAATACTTACTGAAGGAATAGATGATAAATCTAGGAGAACAAAGGGAGAAAGAATGCTCAGGAGGAGTGTTTCTCTCCCCTTAAGGGGAGACCTGGCAGCATCTTTCATTCTCCATGTGTCTCTCTCTTAAGCCTCAAACCTTTCCCCTCTTCCTAGTATTTGATGTCTGCACTTCAACCCAGTACCTCCAAGCTCCTCCCGGGCTCCAGCTACCCCAGGCAGCCTTAATTAATTGTAAAATTGATTAAGCCGCCCTCTTTGTTAGGCTGGGCTGGTGTTTATTTGTATTTTCATATTATTATCCTTTTATACTTCTCTGGGCACCCTCAGCTCTCTACTGACAACTTTTATTGGGGAAATGTTAATTTAAAAATCATCTATAATGCAGGTGTTACAAATCAAAGCTGTTCGGTAATGAGTTGCTCTTATGTCGTATAAAAGCAATTAATTAAAGCCCTTTCTGAGAGAGCTGTGCCGGCAGATTTATGTTTCCCAGTGTCTCCCTCGACCTTCCTTTTTAAGGGCCCTCCTGCACTCTGCTGGCTTCTCTAGCAGGATGCTTTCCTCCCACCTGTGTCCAGGAAATCGCGTCCCAGCCTGATGGAGTGGGGAAGGCTCCAGGAGGGCGTGTGGTCCTTCCTCCTCACTGTTAGTGCTCCAAGAACGACTTCACTGAGGTCATATACCAGTTGGGTGGCAGAGCTGGGTTCAGAGCAGCCTCGGCTGCCCAGGTCCTGTCTTGGTCATCCTCACTGGCATCTCTCCTGCAGTCCTCCTGACAAAGTTCACTGACCAGGGGACCATGGACACCTGTGCCACTGTTTCATTGGTCCAGTAAAGGACCACTTGTTTCCCCACTGACATACATGGTCGCTTCACAAGTGCTTTCCGCTCCTTGCTCATCAATCCAGCGCTTAGGAAATGTTATCCAGGGCATCTAAGTTCTGGTTTTGCCTCTGCTCTGGATCCACTATGTAACCTTGGGTAAGTTGCTTCCCTTTGGTTGGGCCTCAGTTTCTCTCTCTGAGAAATGGGAACACTGATTTAGTATGGGAGTTGCGAAGGGAAGAACCTCCAGGTACTATGAACAAATAAGGCAGGCCTGGTGGGAATGGTGAAAAACTGGAGAAGAAGATGCTCCTCTGAAGGGGACAGAAGGATGCTCCTTCTGAAGGGGACAGCCTCTAATGCCCCTGGATGTTTGCTGCATCTGGGAGTGCATACCTAAAATTGTTCTTTTTCATGAGAAGCTGGAAATCCAGCTCAAGATTTAAGAATGTTGGCCCGGGTACTGGCCCTTGGTTCGCTTGCCCTCAGATCCCCTCCTTGCCTTTCTTCTGTTTTGCTCTGTATCCTGGGGGTCTGGCCCTTCCAGGCTCCTGGGTGGGTTGTGTTGAGTCAATGAGAAGCTCTGGTTGGTGATGGGAAGGGGAGAGGGCAGGAGAGAGGGAGCAGCCAGGGTGTCTCCCTGCCCATCTCTGCCTTGGGCATCATCTCTGGCAGTGCTCCTGTCTCTGACCCATCAGGGTTTCAGGTTGGCCAGGTCATCGCAGCTGCTGGGCTCTGATCACCCAGCTCCCACCTTCTTTCCTCCAGGCCTGCTCTCCTGTTGATTCTTCATCTCCTGTAACCAGTCTTGAGTTAAATTCCCTCGGCTTTAAATACCTAGAGTGGTTGATAGGTTCTTGGCTGGACCCTGACTGATACATTAAAAAAATATATTATTATTATTGTTTGTTGTTTTGGTTGTTCAGTCACTCAGTCATGTCTGATTCTTTGCAACCCCAAGGACTACAGCACGTGAGGCTTCCTTGTCCTTCACTATCTCCCGGAACTTGCTCAAACTCATGTCTGTTGAGAAGGCGATGCCATCCAACCATCTCATCCTCTGTCGTCCCCTTCTCCTCCTGCCTTCTATCTTTCCCAGCATCAGGGTCTTTCCGTATCATTATCGTTACTTAACACAGTGATGACTTGTCTGTGAACTGGACCAAGTATGGAGAACCCCAGTTTGGAGAAGCTGAATTCCAAGGTTGTGACTTGGTTTGGGATTGATGGAGAAAATCACACAACATTGGTCCCTGTACTTCAGAAGCGTTCAGTCTTAAGTATGGGCATCTGGATACTGGCCCTTGTGCCTCCACTGAAGAGCCTCCCTCTCCATTCTGGGGCCTCTGGGCTCTGCCCTGCCCAGCCTTTCTCCCTAGTTGACGCCCCCTCCAGGCAATGAGGTGGCACTGCTCTTGGGTGACCTGTGAGGGCCTCGGGTGGGCTCTCAGCAGGCAGATGACTTTCCCACACCCTTGCTTCTCCTGCCTTCTCCAGAGCCACGGGGAGGCTATGCGAGTCAGGACTAGAACCTGGGAGTCCTTCCATCAGGAGCTGCATGTCCCGTGCCTGCCATGTTCCACACCGAGTGCCAGGGCTGGAGACACCCTCCCTGAGATGACCCCAGCCCCGCCTTCCAGGAGCTGGGTGTCCAGGCTGGCAGGCGAGAAGCATCCTGCCAGGCAAGGCTACCCCAGGCTCTGCCCCCAACTTCTGGATTGTTGCACCTCTGTGTTGAATATGCTCCCGTCCCACCTGACACAGTGTGATTTGGGTACCGTCCAACTTAAGATGAAAAGAAGCCAGCCACGTGGCAAGCCGCCCCGCCGCCTCTGCTGGGGTGCCCCTCCTGCCGCCCGTGATCTCACTCTCCCTTCTGAGTGGGGCTGTGAAGTGTCTAATCCAGACTTTTATCTGGCATCCACAATTATAATGTCAAGATTGAATAATCTGCCTTTATCTTCTGGGTGACAGCCATGTAGAAACTTCAAAAGAAACAGTTATGCTGGCATCTAACGGCTTTTGTTAATTACTATATCCCAAAGAAAATGAAATAAAGGAGGAAGAAAAATGATATTTCTCTGTGACAACTTTGTAAAAATATCAATGATGAAGCGGCACAGTTTAAGGGCTTTAACTATTCATGCAGGCGCGGCGGGCCTCCACCCACCCGTGCGGGGTCTGGAGGTTGTCTGAGGATGGCCGGGGCCCAGGCTTCTTCACAGGCCGCCCGCGCTGTCCACGCTGCTCTCATGGCCGCTCACACAGCCCTCCCTCTCTCTCTTTCACATGCACACACAAGCACCCCATCCCCTCCACCCTCATACACACTAACGCAGAGCACACTCCACACATCCCCCATAGCACCATCCCAAATATTCATACTCAATCCCCATGACACAGCCCTCAAACTCACCCCCATTCGCAGCCTCACATCCACACTCTTTCACAGCCGCCTGTCCACGCACACCCTCCTGTACACATGTCTCACACACACACACAGGCAAGTGTTCCTTCCTTCATCTGATTGTTCGGAGCCCTCCCACACCCCACACTGTGCCAGGTGGGCTCTGCACCAGGCGCTGGGAAGCAGGTGTGCAAGAGCTCTGTTCTGGGCAGCAGGGAAGACAGGCCGGCGGACCATAGTCCGTCCTCTCTTTGTGCTCACGCCACGCTGCTGACGTCCTGAGTGAGGTGGGTGAGTGGGGACAGTGTGGTGGAGGGTGTAAGAGCTCAGGCTCTGGGGCTGGACCAGCTGGTTAGAATCCTGGTACTCTCGTGTTAGAGCTGGGTGACCCCAGGCAAGTCATGCAACCTCTCTGTGCTGCAGCGTCCTCACCTATAAGCTAGGGATAAGAATAGGACATCCTGTTCAGGGCCCGGTGAGAACTCTATGCAGTAACACAGGTAAAGTGTCCCCCAAGTGCGGTTAAGGGTCTTTTAGGGTCATGAAGAGTGGCTGACTCCGCCTGTGGGGGAGTGGCCTGGCATTTAGGGGAGGCTTCATGGAGGAGGTGATATTTGAGTGTGGGGCCTTGCAGCTTGGAAGAAAAGAGGGAGAACACAGCCCGGGCACAGAAGACAACACGGAAAGAGATTTGGAGGTATGGTGGGGCATGTATGTCCCTTGAATGCTGCACGTTTGGTGTGACTGGAGGGTAGTGTTAGGCTTGGGTGGGAGAATATTCTGGAAAGGTAGTCAGGTCCTGATGGTGACAGACTCTGTGTTTCATTCTCAAGGGGTGGGTTTCCCTGTAGAAGCTGAGGCTGCAGCTGAGTCATGTCGTCAGAACAGGTGAAGGCCGGGGACAAGCAGGATGCAGGTGGGCCTGCCAGGGTGGGCTTGAGGGTAGGGGCACCGAGAGGAGGCTGTGACAGGGCTAACAATTCAGCCTCCCACCACACACACATGCACTTCCACACGCTCACATGCAAACCCTCACTCATATACAGTCACACGTGAACACACCTGCTCACATGCTTAGTTACACACACACACACACACACACACACACACAAACACAATCTTTTATTTGTCTCTCAAATCAAATCAAATGATGTTAGGTCCAATTCCAAATCTCTGCAGTGGCTCTTGACTCCTTAATTACCTGGCAGTGGGCTGGCAGAGATGTGACTACGGCTGCTGCTGCTGCTGCTGCTGCTAAGTCGCTTCAGTCGTGTCCGACGCTGTGCGACCCCATAGACGCAGCCCACCAGGCTCCCCCGTCCCTGGGATTCTCCAGGCAAGAACACTGGAGTGGGTTGCCATTTCCTTCTCCAATGCATGAAAGGGAAAAGTGAAAGTGAAGTCGCTCAGTCATGTCCGACTCGTCACGACCCCATGGTCTGCAGCCTACCAGGCTCCTCCGTCCATGGGATTTTCCAGGCAAGAGTACTGGAGTGGGGTGCCATTGCCTTCTCCAGTGACTATAGCAGAAACTGCCAAATAGACCTCCAAGGGCCCTGCTCTGTGATGTGTGCTCCTGTGTGGTCTGGAGGGGGCACCTTGGGGGCAGAGGGATGGACTGGTCATGGCCCTGAGGGGTGGGGTCGGGTGACCTGGCCTCTGGTTTGGCCTTAGTCTCTGCATCTATAAAATGGGAGAGTTGAACATCTTCTCCAAGGACCCATCTGGTGATACTATCCTAGCATCTTCTCGAGGGTAAACCAACACTTCGGAGCACTAGAGAGCTGCACACTAGGAGCAGCAGACTCATTTCAAGGCAAAAAGAGGAAACATTTCTGAAGGAAAGCCTAGTGAGTGTTAAGCCCAATGCCAGGAGCCTCGGGGGATTTAAACCTGAGTCAGAGAGAAACAAGGGCTTCCCAGGTGGCCCTAGTGGTGAAGAACCTGCCGCCAGTGCTGGAGACTTAATAGACATGGGTTTGATTCCTGGGTTGGGAAGACCCTCTGGAGAAGGTAATGGTAACCCACTCTGGTATTCTTGCCTGGAGAATCCCATGGACAGAGGAGCCTGGCAGGCTACAGTCCATAGGGTCACACAGAATCAGACACGGCTGAAGCCACTTAGCACGCACACACAGAAAGACAGACCAGGAAGCTGGCATCCTGCTTGCTCCTGACCCCGGCTCCCCTGGGAGAGTAGGGGGCCCTGAAGGACAGACATTGTCTCAGAAGAGATGCTGGCATCTCCAGGCACCAGGCAGGGAGGAGGGCGGCCTTCTGTTTGGGGAGGTGGCAGTGAGGACTGGCTAGTCTTTTGGTGGGGAAGGGGCATAGCCCGAGCCCAAAGGGAGGCTTAGGGTGGGCAGAGGGTGGGTCTCACAGTCACAGAGAAACAAGGGCCTTGGAGTGGATATTTGGAAGCCTCTATCTTGGTTTTCTTCCCACTCCAGTACTCTTGCCTGGAAAATCCCATGGATGGAGGAGCCTGGTAGGCTGCAGTCCACGGGGTCGATAAGAGTAGGACAGGACTGAGCGACTTCACTTTCACTTTTCACTTTCATGCATTGGAGAAGGAAATGGCAACCCACTCCAGTGTTCTTGCCAGGAGAATCCCAGGGACGGGGGAGCCTGGTGGGCTGCCGTCTATGGGGTCGCAGAGAGTCGGACACGACTGAAGCGACTTAGCAGCAGCAGCAGCAGCAGCAGCATCTTGGTTTTCTTGAGCTTCTAGAAACAGAGACCCATCCCAAGTGGCCTCAGTGGAAGTAGGGAGGTCCAGAAAGTCTCACGGTT
This sequence comes from Bubalus bubalis, assembly GCF_019923935.1. Classification (NCBI taxonomy): domain Eukaryota; kingdom Metazoa; phylum Chordata; class Mammalia; order Artiodactyla; family Bovidae; genus Bubalus; species Bubalus bubalis. The sequence goes on from NC_059160.1 coordinate 153,132,980, forward strand.
GTCTCCAGGGCCCAGGGAGGTACAGGCAGTGGGCCATCAGGAGCAGCTAGACCAGCACTGGCCACTCTCAAGCCAAGGCTCACCTCTGGATGGTTCTAGAGGAGTCCCATCTGTCACCTCTGGTTTTCTCTTCACAACTCTTTGCTCTCCTTCTTTCCCAATGCTGGAAGTGGTGCCCACCTCAACTTGCTACGTCCTAGACTGAGTGGGGCTCAGAGGAGGGGGTACCCTTGTTTCTCTCCAGCAGCCACCTCTCCCTCACTCTGGCCTTGAGGGCTGGCAGAAGGCAGCACTCCCATCGGGAGGCCACCGGGGCCAGGGCAGGTGGAATCCGTGGTGTTTTAGGAAGGCTGGTCTCCTTTAGAACCATAAGCAGGCTGGCCAGGAGTGGGAATGCAAGGAGGATTTCCCAGACCTGTGAGAAGGAGAACAGACCCTGTTCCCTGGGGCCTGATGTGGTCCCTGGGGAAGTCCTGTTGTGAAGAGCTCCTCACCTCTGAGGAGCAGCAGGGGTGCTTCCTGGCACTTGTGGGGCAGGTCTTGGCTCACAGAGACAGGTGGTGGCCAAAGATGGTGACTTTCCATGCCCAGAGGGTGGGAGCCTGGGACTGGAAGGTTGGGGGTTAGATTAGGAGGTGACCTGTTGGCATGGGGAGGGGGCTGAGCAGGCATATGGAAACCCATCATCTCTGTCTTCCTGCATGCCCAGGAACCAGGACTTGGCCTCGCTGGGGGTGTTTTGGAAGCATGGAGCTCAGAACTGTACGAGCCAGAGAGGAGAAGTGCCTGTCTAATGACAGAGGTGACTTGAATTCTTCTGGTTCTCAAACATCCCTAAGCAGCAGGCACCTTCAATCCAGTGAGCTGTGAGTGGAGCTTTGACATACAGAGCAGAAAGCCCTAGGGCTGCTCAGGATGGGGTCCTGGAGGCCTGCTCAGGGCCCCTGCAGAGGCTGGGAAAACCGCTCCCAGGAGTTGTGCAGGGCACAGTTTTCATTGCCACGCATTCTGGCCTGGGTCCCACTGCTGGTCCCCCACCTTGTCACCAGGCCACCTCCCGGCAGTCACCTCATGGAAACTCCTCTCCAGGAGGAAGCCAAGAGAAGGACACCAGCTTGGCCATGGGCACCCCATATTAGTAGGCAAATAGAGTTTCCACGCAAGACTGAGTTAGACTGAAGTGCCTGACTCTGAAGTCCAGACAGAGACATGGGCTTTGCTTGCCCATATATAGAGGAGGTACAGTGTGGCTCCGATGGGTCTGGGACAAAGCATCACAGCGAGGGGCTCCCTTAGCCCTCTCTGGACCCGTGGACATTCCTAGTGTGGACAGCGCTGACCCCCACCCCGCCCCCCGCACAGGGTGCTGATCCTAGGGTTTAAGAGTCCTCAAAGCCCTGAGTCTCCTGGATGCTCTAGCCATCATCTTTCTCCTGCCTTAGCTAAGCCCCCTCCTTCTCAGGGCCCTGTGCAGAAGGGAGATGGGGCTCTTCATCCCTCACCCCCTGCCCCGCCCTGTAGTGAACCCTGCCAGGCCTGAGGGGGAGCACTGGCCCTGGATCCAATCTCAGCCAGGTCTGAGTGCCCGTCGGCCGCCCCTCCCTCCCTCTAGTCATTAGTCTCCCCCGCTGCAGGTAGACTGACAGGCCAGCTTGGAGCTCCTGAAAAGGCCTTTGTTTTATCGCCTTCAGTTCAGATGCTTCAGAGCACTAGCAGGCCATATTTTAATCTCAGGTCTTTGCAAACAAAATCGTTAAAAGCAGATGGCTGTGAAGACTGCCATGAATATTAATAGATATTGAAAAAAAAGGCCCCTTAATCTTTCCATAAATCTTCTCGGAGGAGGTGGGGGAAGACACGGAAAAGATGAGGGCTGCAGCGTAGCTGTAGGGACCCTGGCCCTTCCTATAAAGCAGAAAGCCCCAGCTTGTTCCTAATGGCTGAGCAATTAGCATCGGGTCTGGTGAGCCCAGCCCAGCACTAGGCACCGAGATGGGTCTGGAGCAGACGCTCTGGGCTCCCCATCTCCTATCTTCCCCATCTCTTCCCTGTGGAGCTGGGGGGTGAGGGCCAGCTCCATCCAGCACCCTGATTCCTGTGGAGGCCAACTGTGTTGGGCCCCACTCCTCTGATGCTGCATGTAAGGCTGCTAATCTTTGCATATCTCCCACTATGTGCCAACTTCTCTGCATGCCAGTCTCATGTCACCCTTTTGAGGTGGATTATCATCCCCACTTCACAGATTAGGAAAGAGACTCTGAAAATGGAAACCACTGGCACCAGACCACTGGGTTAGTGGATGGAATGGAAGAGATTTGAACCCAGATCTGTTTGATCCTGATAGCTGGTGTGTCAAGAATCTTCTAGGACCACCTCTTCCCTCTGGCCCCAGTGCCAGTCTTTCCTGTACACATGCTTATGTATGGGACGTTTTGCTATTCGCAATTCATTCATTTGGATTATACATTTTCTTCTCTTTTTAATTCCCTTTTAAAATACAAACACCCTTGGGAAAGGTAACCTATTAAGCTTCTGAGAAACATTAAAAGCTGCTCAACCACATAACCCAGGACCTGAGGTGAAGTCTTCTTAGCTCAGCCATTTCCTGGCTCTGTGACCTTGAGCCAGCATTGAATTCCACGGAAACCATTCTCTCTGGAAAAAAAAAGGGTGGGGGGCGGTAATAATGAAACTGCCTTGTGAGATAGACTGGACTGGCAAGAATTTGAGATCAAAGATAGGAAGACACTTTGAAAACCACATACCATGGTACACCTGCAGAAGAGTATTGTTTTCATTGCTGTCCAAACACCTTATTCATTTCCGGGACTACTTTCATGAGAGGAGGGAATAAATAATCGTGGGGAGCAAGGCTGATGAGACCTGGAGCAAGGTGCCTGAGGCCTGCCAGGGAGGGGTGGTGGGTGGCAGGAAGAGAAACAGCGGCTCACACAGCCCATGGCATTGATCTCAACATGTCTTTTTTTTGGCCAGTGGCTTACTTTGCTTTATGCTTCTAATCTAATTCAATTAGTCTTTCTCCCTTCCTCCCTCCTTCCTTCCTTCCTCTTCTACTCTCTTCTTTTCTGCCCCCACCGCCCCCCCCCCGGCTCCCTGCCCCCCACCAAGAAATATTTTCTGATAACTTGTTAACGTTCTAGGGGTGGGGAGTCAATGGTGAACTCAGCGGCATGGTCCCTGTTCTAAATAAATAAACAGATAAATAATATACTTACAAATTGGATAAGCACTCTGTGGAAACAGACATGAGACTAAGCTAAGGAATTATCAAGGGTACCCATTTAAAATAGGACGGGGCCTCTCTGGTCTCCTAAACTGGCTTCAACAAAGCTTAAGGAGGTATGCAGGCATACCCTTATGACCAACGCTGCAAAGTTCTAGAGGAAGTATATGAGAGCCAGTCAGCTCTGTTCTGAGGCCTTTGCCCCAACAGGCAATAGCCCAGACTCCACTCCACAAGACCACGCCCCTCTCCTGACCACGCCCCTCTCATTGCCCCGCCCCTGGCCTGGCGCTACCCCTAGCTGGGTTCTGCCCACAGATGCTGTTTTTATGGGATAATCTGGCTGGGTATCTGTTCCAAGGGAGGGGGGTATTAAGCAAATTCTACAGGCTGAGGTGAGGACAGTGGGACTGTTGGGGGCTCTGAAGGGCTCACTGCCTTCTCTGGCTCCAACTTTTCATGTACAAGTTGTTTTTCTTTTTTTTTTTTTTAGGGCGGAAGCCCAGAGTCTAGTATTGAGAAAAGCCTCAGATATGGAAGAAGAGACCCATCACTCCAGTTCTGTAAAACTGTTGCTATTCCAAATGCAACGGATTCTTGGACCCTGAGTACAAAGAGGCAGAAGCCTGTCAGGTTTCAACAAACATACTTTATTATACTGTATAATTTAAGGTATCATTTTATTCAAGTGACATTCAAACGTGTGAAAAAACGGTTGCATATGCCATAGCTGTTAATGAAATCATTACGTACAAATGGTTACGCTTTACCAAGTCATTCATTAAAAGTAAATTAATGAGGGGGACAGCATTAAAAATTTTTGCAATCATTACCAGGTCCAGCCTAACCCACTTTTATAAATATTCATCAACAAAAACGTGCCTCAAGAACTCACCCAGTAAATTAAATTCTCGGTCTTGAAGTGTTTTGCTTCTATTAATGGCATCGGCCCTGGTACTTTCTTTGATTTGTTTTCTGGAACTTTGGGATATATTGTAGGGAAATAATGACAAATTCTGAGTAATCGCTGATAATTAGGCCAAATCTATTATTCCCATGGTATTTACATTTTGATTACTATTTTCCTCCCAAAGGCAACATCTTGAATCTATTCTAATACAAGACAAAATAGTATCTGAGATTGTCAGGGCTGGAAGAAAATTCAGAAATTAAATAGTCCGGCTCTTACCTGATTTTGAATCTCCAGTCAGCATTTCTGCCAGATGGCCCTTTGGCTTCTGCTTAAATACCTCCAGTGCTGGGAAACTTATTACCACTTTACTGTCCCATTCCATTCTTGGACATCTTTGCTTGTCATCTTTATTTCTAAACTGTATTGATCACTTTCTAATTTCCACATGTGTCCTAAGTCCTGCACTCTGGGGTGGAAATTGAAGACTTCACAAACACGGGAAGATTGTCTGGCAGATGTTATTATATTCTTGCCTACCCCCAAGTCTTCCCTCTTTAGGCTAAACATCTTCAAGGTACTTGAAACTTCTTCCAAGGAAGTGAACTCTGGACTCTTCACTTTCTTTCCATTTCCTGCAGAGAAGGACTTTTTTCCTCAGGTCCTGCTCAATCTTCCCCACCACCCACAATTTTCTCTGTACTTTAATATAGGTAACCCTGAACCATGTATGGTGTCCATGTACAGACTGTTCACTAATTCTGAGCCTTTTCAGAGTCATTTCCTCTGACTGAAATGCTCTTCACCCCTTTAGATGCTTGACAAACTCCTATTCATCCTGCAGAACCCCTGCTCAGTGGTCATCTCCTCTGAGAAGCCATCCTTGATTGGTTCCCAATCCCTCTTCTTAAGAGAATTGATTACACCTTTTCCCTACATGGCTTCTATTCCTTGTAGTTACTTCATCATACCTTCCAAGGGAATGGGAGAGAAAGGGTAGGAGGATCTCAGGTTCATGAAGTGTCTACTGATTAGCCTCTTCCCCCACCCTTTAAAATAACACATTCATTGTCTGACAGTTTTGTAGAGCAGAAATCCATTCCTTCACTCATGGCTTCTTTCCTCCATCTTCAAAGCTAGCAAAATTGGGCTGATTCTTCTCAGATTAGACTTATAATGTTTTTCCTTAAAGTCATCAGACTAGTAGCCTCAAAGCAATACTCAAAGGAAAGTGGTCATACAAAACTTACATCTTCTGCCCCATGACCAGCCCACATTGCTTGTACTACACTATAAAATCACATTATTTTGTAAATAACGTGACTATTTTGAAAAGAGTCTAATTTTTATCAGATTGTACTTTGCGGGCTAAAAGTGTTAATTTGTGAAATGTAAACATTTAAAACTATCCACAGTTTTGGTCACCCTGCTTTGACATTTTAAGAAATTGTATTCAGTTTCAGCTTTAGCATCAGTCCTTCCAATGAACACCCAGGACTGATCTCCTTTTGGATGGACTGGTTGGATCTCCTTGCAGTCCAAGGGACTCTCAAGAGTCTTCTCCAACACCACAGTTCAAAAGCATCAATTCTTCGGCGCTCAGCTTTCTTCACAGTCCAACTCTCACATCCATACAGGACCACTGGAAAAACCATAGCCTTGACTAGATGGACCTTTGTTGGCAAAGTAATGTTTCTGCTTTTGAATATGCTATTTAGGTTGGTCATAACTTTCCTTCCAAGGAGTAAGCGTCTTTTAATTTCATGGCTGCAGTCACCATCTGCAGTGATTTTGGAGCCCCCCAAAATAAAGTCTGACACTGTTTCCACTGTTTCCCCATCTATTTCCCATGAAGTGATGGGACCAGATGCCATGATCTTCGTTTTCTGAATGTTGAGCTTTAAGCCAACTTTTTCACTCTCCTCTTTCACTTTCATCAAGAGGCATTTTAGTTCCTCTTCACTTTCTGCCATAAGGGTGGTGTCATCTGCATATCTGAGGTTATTGATATTTCTCCCAGCAATCTTGATTTCAGCTTGTGCTTCTTCCAGCCCAGCGTTTCTCATGATATACTCTGCATATAAGTTAAATAAGCAGGGTGACAATATACAGCCTTGACGTACTCCTTTTCCTATTTGGAACCAGTCTGTTGTTCCATGTCCAGTTCTAATGTTGCTTCCTGACCTGCATATAGGTTTCTCAAGAGGCAGGTCAGGTGGTCTGGTATTCCCATCTCTTTCAGAATTTTCCACAGTTTATTGTGATCCACACAGTCAAAGGCTTTGGCATAGTCAATAAAGCAGAAATAGATGTTTTTCTGGACCTCTCTTGCTTTTTCAATGATCCAGCAGATGTTGGCAATTTGATCTCTGATTCCTCTGCCTTTTCTAAAACCAGCTTGAACATCTGGAAGTTCACGGTTCATGTATTGTTGAAGCCTGGCTTGGAGAATTTTGAGCATTACTTTACTAGCGTGTGAGATGAGTGCAATTGTGCGGTAGTTTGGGCATTCTTTGGCATTGCCTTTCTTTGGGATTAGAATGAAAACTGACGTTTTCCAGTCCTGTGGCCACTGCTGAGTTTTCCAAATTTGCTGTCATATTGAGTGCATCACTTTCACAGCATCATCTTTCAGGATTTGAAATAGCTCAACTGGAATTCCATCACCTCCACTAGCTTTGTTCGTAGTGATGCTTTCTAAGGCCCACTTGACTTCACATTCTAGGATGTCTGGCTCTAGGTGAGTGATCACACCATCGTGATTATCTGGGTTGTGAAGATCTTTTTTGTACAATTCTCCTGTGTATTCTTGCCACCTCTTCTTAATATCTTCTGCTTCTGTTAGGTCCATACCATTTCTGTCCTTTATCTAGCCCATCTTTGCATGAAATGTTCCCTTGGTATCTCTAATTTTCTTGAAGAGATCTCTAGTCTTTCCCAGTCTGTTGTTTTCTTCTATTTCTTTGCATTGATTGCTGAGGAAGGCTTTCTTATCTTTCCTTGCTATTCTTTGGAACTCTGCATTCAGATGTTTATATTTTTCCTTTTCTCCTTTGCTTTTCACTTCTCTTCTTTTCACAGCTATTTGTAAGGCCTCTGCAGACAGCCATTTTGTTTTTTTGCATTTCTTTTCCATGGGGATGGTCTTGATCCCTGTCTCCTGTACAATGTCATGAACCTCTGTCCATAGTTCATCAGGCACCCTGTCTATCAGATCTAGTCCCTTAAATCTATTAATTGTAGATTAATAATCAAGAAATTGTATTAAGAGAACCAAAATGTGAGGATAGCCGGGTCCTTCCTTTATCCCCTGACAGGTGCATGCACCCCACACAGTGAGTTTCCTGGCTCACTTTTCCGTCATACCTTCCAGGCTAAATACGCTACGCAGTAGGCGAGAGCACAGACTTGAACCTAGGCTGCCTGGATTCAAGTCCAGCTGGTTGACTGGGTGGCTCTGGGCCAGTTTCTTACCCTTGCTGTGCCTCCCTTTCCCCATCTGTAAAATAGGGGCTAATACAAGCACTCATTCGTCAGAGGTGTGAGCACTAATTAAGTATCATGTCCAGTGTCTGGTATCAGGCTGTGCTCTAAAGTAGGGGTCCCCAACCTCCAGAATCTAAGGCCTGATAATCTGAGGTGGAGCTGATGTAATCACAGCAGAAATAAAGTGCACAATAAGTGTAACATGCTTGAATTATCCCCAGACCATCCCTCCCTTCCCAGTCCATGGAGAAATTGTCCTTCACAAAACTAGTCCCTCCCTGGTACCAAAAAGATTGGGTGTTCTAAAGCTTTTCCCGCCATAGGTGGGGGCAGGGCGTCTGTCTATGGCTTCAGTGTAGCCCCCGGTCCAGAGCATGGAGTCTGCAAAGGCTCGCTGCATCTCTGCTGACTGAGTAGCCCAGGCTCCCTCATGCAGAAAGCCTGCCCATGCAGACCACGTGCATCACTGCCCACAGCCTCTTCAGTGGGGATGCCTGTAAACAAGCAGAGGTCTATTACCAACTGGCTTGTTCCTCCTTCTGCAGACACAAACCATCAGATATGGCCACTCCCATTTTGCTCCTGCCCTCGGAAAGGCATGGCATCGGGGTGATCAAATAAGATTTCCCCACTGCCAGTGTGCTATCTGTGGCTGCCTTTAGTCTTATTTTTCATGGAGCAGCAGCCTCTTAAAGAACAAGGCTCTTTCTCTCTTGTTTAGCAAAGAGCTAAAGACAGCCCGGCTCTTCTCCAGGTAAAGTGGTTGATCCCGCTCCTGATACAGAGGGTGTGGCTGCTGTCCCAGTGCAGAGATTCCTCTTGGAGGCGGGGAGGAGATCGCACACTGGCAAATTTAGGTTTTCTTCCTTTCATGAGGAAGTCTTCCAAGGGTAATTCTTAATTATCCTCTACAGGAGAGGTCAGTTGGGAGGCCAGCATGATGCTGTAGGGAACCTCTGGGGGGTATGACACAGAGAGGTTAAGTAACTCACCCGAGGTCACGCGGCTGAGTTGTACAGGAGTAGCATCTGAGGGCTGGTTGCGAGCAGTAGAATTAGCATGTTGACTATGAGAAGTGTGGAGTGGGGAGACTTGCCTAGCAGAGCCAGGGTCTCCCAGGCATTTTGCTGGTACAAATCTTAGGGAAACAAGTCTGTCTAGGTGGGTGTCAGTAGGGGTTGGAGGGCCAGGTGGGCGGGTAAGGAAGTGACTTTTACAGTCTGATTGGCTCATTCCAAAGACAGCCCTTGACTTCAAGGCAGGTGCTTTGAGACCTGGAGAGAGGCACCTCCCACTCCCCTGCCCCAGGTGGGTGACAGAGAGACTCACTCAGCCACACAAAGAAAGAGATAAACACAGAGACAAGAAAGCACGAAAAAGAAAGATGCGGTCAATCCAAGATGCAATGAGAGGCAGTATGGACAGCCGAGAGCAATGTTCTGCAACATCCACAGAGATGCAAGCCAGAGGCAGTGACAAACATCCTGAGACAGCCAGAGTCTCAGAGATCTGCCCAGACTTAGAGAGACAGGCCAGAGGCCAGGGAAGCACAGACCAGAAGGGACATTAATTCATGGATGTGGAAGAGTGAAGACAGTGGTGTTGGGAAAGAGAACCAGCTACACACACTTGAAAGTCTCTCCCTCGGTCCCAGGCAGTGGGCCAAAGAGTGGAGGAAGTTGGATGCAGACCTGGCAGGCTCTCAGACAGAGACCCCTGATGGGCAGCGGCCACATGGCTCAGAAATCAGGGCCAGTGAGTCTTGGCTACAGAGAGGGTGCTGTGGTGAAGACGTTCCTTCTCTCTGCATGCCTGGCAGGTGCTCAGAGCCCAGCCCACGGTGGGAAGTACAGACCTGTACCCACCTGCCTAGACCTATTTAGTGGAGGTATAAGGGGAGATGGTGATGCTCACGAGCAAGGAGTTCCCGGCCACCTCCCCATCTGCTTGCTTGAGTTTGGCTTGCAGGAAATAGACAGCCTGGCTGGTTGCACGAGCTCCTGGCTGTGTAGCCTGCAGTTGCTCTGGCCTGTCCATAAATCTGCCCCTCTGAGGGAGAGGGGATGAGGGGGGAGTGGTATATTTAAGAGATGCCACCATAGGTGTGCCAGATAGACCAGGATGGGCAAAAGTCCTGCAGAGTGAACTGGGCTCAGCTACCAGGTGCCAGATAAATGTTTGTCCGAAGGTCTAGCCTGTTTATAAATGAGCCTTCACAGACCTGGGCCTTGGTTTGCTCACCTGTGAGTGAGAGAGTGTGACCAGGTAAACTTGGCCCCTCAGTCACAGGTTCAAAATCGGTTTCAACTCTGATAAACGTCATGGTTCTAGAAATTCCTCTTGGACCAGGAGTTCCCACAGGGCACAGGCTGTATGATTTTATCCCCTACCATGTCCCCTCTGCCTGACACTGAGTGGGGACTGAATACATACGGATGAATAAGTTCAAGCTTTTCTTTTCATATTTATAACTGACTTAGTTCTTGCTACAGGTCAGGCATTTGAGGCTATACACCATTATGGAGAAGGCAGTGGCAACCCACTCCAGTATCCTTGCCTGGAAAATCTCAAGGACAGAGGAGCCTGGCGGGCTGTAGTCTATGGGGTCGCACAGACATGACCGAAGTGATTAACATAACACACACACTCACCGTTATATCCACACTTGGCAGTGGCTCTAGCTGGCAGGGACTCTTAAGATCCATTTTACAGTTAGTAAACTGAGACCTACTGGGCAAAGTATTCCCCCAAGATGGTATAACTAGAAAGTGATGCAACAGGCATCTGTACCCAGGCTGCCTGGATCTAGATTTGGAGGTCTTGCTGTTTCATTGTGCAAATTTTCATAGAACATTAAACAAATATGCATTTTTGGTTGTGCTGGGGCTTCATTGCTGGGTGGGCTTTTCTTTAGCTGCAGCAAGCAGGGGCTACTCTCTAGTTGCGGTGGAAGGATTTCTCACTGTGGTGGCTTCTCTTATCCTGGAGCATGGGCTTCAGGGTGCAGGCTCAGCAGTTGTGCACGGGCTTAGTTGCCCTGACGCAGGTGGAATCTTCCCGGAACAGGGACTGAACCGGCGTTCCCTGCATTGCAAGGTGGATTCTTAACCACTACACCACCAGGGAAGCCCCATAGAACATGTCTTTAAATGGCTCAAAATTTTTCATACTTAACCTATCTGCTTTGGAAAACTGTCAAATGCAAGCCACACCATCTCTCACTTGGCTATTAGCAGCCTCCTCTCTGGTTCCCCTGCCTCCACTCCTGCCCCTTCCAATTGACTCCCATGGAGCACCCAGGGAGAACTTTCCAAAATGCAAGTCTCATTAGATTCCCCTGAAAAAGAGAACTGGGGCTTCCCATTGCTTGTGGGGTAAAGATACAGCCCCTAACACAGCCCCCAAGGCCCTCTGCAAAGCAGTGTCTCTTAGCCATGGCCCATTAGGGAGCTGGGAAATCCATGCAGTGATTGGTGACCTGTGTTTTCTTAAGTCAAAGAAGTAGAATAGGAGGACAGAAATAGAACAGAAACTCTCAGAATGGATCACATTTATTGTGGTAAAAGAAACTTTGTTTCACCAATTAAAAAAAATTGATGTATGCAGGTAACATACATGTGTGCACACGTGTGTGTTCTGTGGTCCCCTCACAACGCAAAATGTTTTCCTAATGGCGTTGTCAACCTCTAGGGAAGCCCCTGCTTAGGAGCTCCTGGTCTACCCTCATCTTGCCCACAACACTCGCTCTCTTCCTCTAGCCACAGCGCTCAGCTGTAAGTGCGTTCAGCTTTCAGTCAAAGACACAGGGCTTTTTCCTGGAATGTTCCTCCTACGTCTCCATTGAGATCACCCTACTTCATCCTTTAGATCTCAAGTGCTGCTTCCTCAGCGAGTGCCCCCTGCACCCCCCTGCGCCGCACCCCCTCCCCACGCTTATCCGCCTCCAAGGCACCACAGACCTCCTCTTCCAGCATTTATCCTACTGTGGCAAGTTGACATTGGTTCACGTGCTATTTGATCGACATCAGTTGCCCCCACTAGTCTATGTGCTCCACGGCGGGAGTCACCCAGAGGAAGTCTGCCTGCCTGGAGCACCCCACAAGGGCCGGAACAGGTTCATTTTGGCTTGTCCTCCTTCCTTACACCCAGCACGTGCCTGGGATATGGAGGTTTCCACAAGAACCTACCGAATGAACAAATTGTGAAGGGCAGAGCTTTGCTGTGGTCTGTACAGATGAGGAAACTGAGGTTCAGAGTGGCTTTCCTGAGGCTTTGGTTGATGACTCACTAGGAGCCCTTCCACTCTGCACTCCCACCGTGGCCACTGTGGGTGCTGTGCGGTCCATGAGGTCTGGCTCGGGGTGTCTGTCCTGACCCTCCCCACTACCCCAACCTTCTCACCTTCCCATGCGCCAGCTCCCTTCCATGGGCCTCCTGGCTGTTTTCTCCGTGTTTCCTCTGCCTCTCCAGCTGGCTGAGCACGATGCATGGGGTGGCTGGAGGAGGCACAGCTCAGAAAGTGACAGCGACAATATTAGGAGTGAAAAAGATCAATTAAGCCCATCGAGCTGATTTGTGAAGCTGATTAAATTAGGAGCCTCCCTGGGGGCAGATTCTCGCTCAGGTTGACAGGCCAGCTGCCAGCGCTGCTGTGGGGGTACTTGCTAGCCCCCAGGGTGGAGTGGGGCTGCTTTGAAGGGCTCTGTGCATGGAGAGGGGGACAAGGAAACTTAGGAGAGCCCCTGGTCTCCTTTCCCTATGGTTTCTCCAGGAATCACCCCAGCAAACCTGGGTCATCAGACAGGTTGGCCTGACTTTAGAATAAGACACTAGGCCTTAGCGAGGTTAGGTGAACTGGATGCGGTCACCCAGTTGGCAGGTGGAGGTAAGTGGTGGAGCTGGGGCTGGAACCTGGGACTGTTTATTCCCTCTGCGTTTTGTTCTATCCTCTTGTTTATCTGCTCCTACTTCTGACTTCAGCATCCTGGTTGTCTCTTTCTCCACTTTTCTAGGCTCAAGGCTCTCCCCCCACCCCCATCCCCCTCCTCCCTTGACTAGATATAATCAGATTATCTCTCCAGTAACCTGACCCCTCTGCCTTGGCCTCAGGACTCTCTTTCATGGCCTGTCCCCAGAGCAGCTCTGGCCAGAATATCCTGTATTTCAGAATCCACCCCATTCTCCTGGTCCCTGGGTGGGGGCTGGGGGGAGCACAGTTTGGACAAAGGCTCTTGTGTGTGCAGGGAAAATGGAGCCCGGGGAGATTACCAAAATGAGGTCAGCATTTGCAGAGTGCAGGAGTAGAGAGGGCCTTGAATGCCAGCCTGAAGAATCTGGTCTTCCTCAAACACCACTTTTAATGGCAACAGTGAAGGGAGAACCCCCAAGGACCAAGTAACCATGGTCCGTGTTTCCAGGTGGAAAGGAGGGCCATGCAGGTGGCAACACTTGGAGCTGCAGAGGCCCAGGATGGAGACCTATACATAGGTGAAAGGGATGGGAATAGGAGGGCTTCTTAGCAGATGGGGCCTTTGTGCTGGGTCAGGAAAAGGTCAGAGAAGCCTGGAGGGAGAGAGTATTTCCCTTAGCTCCCGGCCAGAGATGGGGTGCAGAGATGGGGAGAGGAACTGACCTTCAGACAGTGCCTGGTATCTTATACTCAAGCCTGCTTCTTCCTTAGAGCAAATCTGTGCCAAATCTATAATCAATTTAAAAACACACACAAGCAAAACAGGCTCAGAGTCATGCAGCCACCAGTGGTATTTAGAATTCACACCCCAAGTCTGTGGGACTTCAGGGTCTGGGATCCTTTTATGGGCTAATTGCAAAAATGGAAGTTTTGGAAGTCTGGGGCAGAGTCAAAGAGACTTGCAAGGCTTGAATGACAGGATGCCAGGGTGATTAGGGGCCTAGTGTCAACTTAAAAAAACAGTCAAAACATAAAGTCAAAACGTGAAAGTTAAGAGTTATGTTTTATTTGGTGGAAATTTTTAGGACTTAAGCGTGGGAGACAGCACCTCAACTAACCCTGACAGAAATGCTCTAAGGAGATGAAGAGGGGAGGAGCCAGGTTATATAGAAGTTTTGCAACAAAGGGCAGGTAGTCTAAATATCAAAAGATTATAGAAAACCAGATATCTTAAATTAAAGAATTTAGCACTTGTCTATGTATGGGAAGATGCAAGTGTCTGGGCCCACAAATCAGTCCTTTCATAGTATTTCAGCTATCCGGGGACAGGATCCTGCATTTTTCACGAGCTGGGTTCCTCAGTGCTCACAGTGGGGAGTGGCTGCAGTCCTGATGGCTGCTAGATCTTCTCCTTCCTGAGTGCCCTTATGGCTCAGGAGTTCACTTTTGAAGGGCCAGAATTGCTGATGACTGTGAAACCCTTGTTTACTGATACAGCAGGGAATAAATACCCCATTTCTCACCTGGTTTTAAATCAGACTGGGCCCACTGTCCTGGCTCTGCAGCTTGCTTGCTCTTTGGCCTTGGCCAAAGTTGGTCTTACAATCAGTGCCTTGCAATCAGTTGGTCTCTTCATGCCTTTCCTCTGTAAAATGGGGATAATAATAGTACCTACCTCTCAGGGTTGTTATGGGATTAAATGAATGGACACAGATAGAAAATTCAGAACAGTGCCCATCGCTTAATAAGAGTTGGCCTCTGTTACTTGGGATGGAGACAGGATGCAGGAGTCAGGCCAGGCTGGGGAAGGCCCAGTGATGTGTAGATCTCTAAGCTGGTGCTCTCAGCTCTCTCTGCACCTCTTCACCATCCAGCTCTGTGAGACTGAACTGGGCCCAGCATCTCACTGGGAGGAGAAGTGACTCATCCAGCTCCAGAGTTGAGTTCTGCACTTCTTTCCACTTAATTGACTGAGAAACTGAGGCTCAGACATGTTGTCGCAAATCTGCCCTGTGACATGGGGCGAGTCGACGCTAGAGCCTTATCTAGGCCCAGATTCCTGAATTCTGGTCCAGGGGCTCCACTTGGCCCCTATAGTGAGTTTAATTTTTTCCAGGCAAACACCACCCTCATGACAGAAACACTTTCCCCATAATCTTACTTGTAATTGCTAATGAGAAGCAGGGCTGTTCTCCACTGCTGAACCTCGTGTTCATCTCTAATTTGTTTCACCAGAGGCTGGGACTGAGGCTTCTGCCATCTCTGTGAAATATTAGCAATTATTTCTCAATTACTTCCTAACTGGAAAACAACTCTTGGAGATGGGGCTCTGGAAGCTGGAAGAAGCCATAAGGGTGATTTTTTTTTTGATCTGACATGAACCTTGAAAGGCACACATGCCCTGTCATCCCCACTCCAACCTGAGGGTTACAGTGGATAGTATATGACTCTTCTCTTCTCCTTTCACACGTGGCCTCCAGCCCAGCTCAGCTTCTGAGAACATTCTGAGCTCTCAGATACTGCAGAGGAGTGGAAAAGGGGGCAGAAGAAGAAGCTTTGTTGTAACTGCAGTAAATGGCAACTCCATCCCTATAGCTTGGATGGCAGGCCTTAGGGTCACCCTTGGCTCTTTCTCCCACACTACAAAACCAATCCATTAACAAATTTTGGCTCTGCCTTCAGAACACAGTCAGAACACAATCTTGACATTTCCCACCATCTCCAGTGCATCCATCCTAGTCCAAGCCAACATTAGCTCTCTCTTGGATTATATCAATCACATCCTAACTAGTCTTCCTGACCTCACCCTTCTCCCCTGCAGTCCACCCAGGAGGCAGAGTGATTGTTTCAAAATTCCATTTTAATACGATCATTTGACCTTCTAGCTATAGTGCTTTGCATTTTTATTTTTAGTTATTAAAAGATTTGATGGAATATCATTTAACTATTGCCATTTTTTTTAAACTGAAGTATAGTTGATTTACATGTTATGTAGTTTTTGGTGCACAGAAAAGTGATTCAAATACACACACACACACACACACACGTTCAGTCACTAAGTCGTGTCTGACTCCTTGCCATCCCATGGACTGTAGCCCGTCAGGCTCCTCTGCTCATGGAATTTTCCAGGTAAGAATACTGGAGTGGGTTACCATTTCCTCCTCCAGGGTATCTTCCTAACCCAGGGATAGAACCTATGTCTCTTGTGTCTCCTGCATTGGCAGGCAGGTTCTTTATCACTAGCTATTCTTTTTCAGACTCATTTCCATTATAGGTTATCACAAGGCATTGAATATCATTCCCTGTGCTATACAATAGAACCTCATTGGTTATCTGTCTTATGTATAGCAGTGTGCGTCTGTTAATCCCAAACTCCTAATTTATCCCTCCCCTCGTTCCTCTTCGGTAACGATAAGTTTGTTTTGTATGTTTGGGAGTCTGTTTTTGTTTTGTAAATAAGCTTATTGGTATCATTTTTTTAGACCCACATATGTGATACCATGGAATATTTGTCTTTCTCTGAGTTACCTCATTTGGTATGATTATCTCTAGATCCATCCAGGTTGTTGCAAATGGCATTATTCCATTCTTTGTATGGCTGAGAAATTTTCCATTATCTGTATCAATATATACCTCACATATTCTTTATCTACTCATGTGCTGAGGGGCGTAGGTGACTTCCGTGTCCTGGCTGTTGTAAATATTGCTGCTATAAACACTGGGGTATGTGTGTCTTTTCCAATTACAGTTTTCGTCTTTTCTGGATATATGCACAGGAGTGGGACTGCTGGATCGTATGGTACTTCCACTTTTAGTTTTATAAGGAGCCTCCACACTGTTCTCCATAGTGTGGTTTCATCCATTTACATTCCTACCAACAGTGTCGGAGGGTTTCCTTGTCTCCACACCCTGTCCAGCGTTTAGTATTGTAGACTTTTTGATGATGGTCATTCTGACCAATGCGAGGTAGTACCTCATTAGTTTTGCTTTGCATTTCTCTAATAATTAGTGATGTTGAGCATCTTTTTATGTGCCTGTTGGCCATCTGAATGTCTTCTTTAGAAAAATGTGTATTTAGATCTTTCCATTTCTTGATTGAATTGTTTGTTTGTTTTGATATTGAGCTATATAAGCTGCCTAAATATTTGGAAAATTGAGCCATTGTCAGTCACATCATTTGCAAATATTTTCTCCCATTCCATAGGTTGTCTTTTCATTTTGTTTATGGTTTCCTTTGCTGTGCAAAAGCTTTTAAGTTTAATTAGGTCACAGTTGTTTATTTTTCCTTTTGTTTTCATTACTCTAAGAGATGGATCCAAAATGATCTTGCTGAGATTTATTTCAAAGACTGTTCTGCCTATGTTTTCCTCTAGGGATTTTATAGTATCTGGTCTTATATTTTAGGGTTTTAATCCATTCTAGGTTTATTTTTGTATATGGTGTTAGAGAGTATTCTAGTTTCGTTCTTTTATATATAGCTGTTCAGTTTTTCCAAAACCACTTACTGAAGAGATTGTCTTTCCTCCATTGTGTATTCTTGCCTCCTTTGTTATAGATTAATTGACCATAAGCTTGTGACTGTACCTCTGGGCTACCTGTCTGGTTCCATTGATTTAGTATCTGTTTCTGTGCCAGTATCATACTATTTTGATTATTGTGGCTTTCTAGTATAGTCTGAATTCAGAGACTGTGATTCCTCCAGCTCTCTCCTTCTTTCTTAGGATTGTTTTGGCTATTTGGGGTCTTTTGTGTTTCCATATAAATTTTAATTTTTTTGTTTCAGTTCTGAAATGAAAAACGCTATTGGTAATTTGATAGGGATTGCATTGAATTTGTAGATTGCCTTGGGTGGTATGATCATTTTAACAATATTGATTCTTCCAATCCAAGAACATGGTATATCTTTCCATCTATTTGCGTGGTCTTCAATTTCTTTTACCAGTGTCTTATAGTTTTCAGAGTACATGTCCTTTGCCTCCTTACGTAGGTTTATTCCTAGGTATTTTATTCTTTCTAATGAGATGATAAATGAGATTGCTTCCTTAACGTCTCTTTTTGACATTTCATTGTTAGGGTATCTCCACAGATCATGGGTTGGCTTCTTCTTGCTAGCGGGCTGTGTATGTATGTACAAGCTTGCACACCAGTGCACACTAGGTGAGTGCAGTAAGGGAGGGGAAGGGCAGCGGTTAGCAGGTGCCCACGTGACAGACACCATGCTAGAACCCATACCGTCCTCTAGGGTACCTGCCTGGTTGGTTCTAATGATATCCTCATTTAGCCCTAAGGCTTGGCCAGTCTAGGGATTCACTCAAGGAGCAAAAACTGGGATTCTAGTGTGCATTGCTCTGGCCGTGATCCTGACCCCAGTGTTCTGCCATGTCAATCCACTTCCATGGCTACTGCAGGACAGCTGTGGTAAAGTATTGCAAACCAGGGCCAGCTCCAGCCTGTGGCCTGCTTTGGTAGAGCCTTGGAACGCAGAATGATTTTACGTTTCTAATATGTTGTAAAAATGAGCAATAAGTGACAGAGAAAGAATGACTGGCAAAGTCTACCATGCTTACCTTCTGGCCTTTTACAGAAGAAGTCTGAGGATCCCTGGCTTAGGATCCTGAGGACCAAGGAGGATTCTTTGGGCCTGCATCCTCATCCTCCCCGCTTGGCTGTCCCAGTGTCTCCTGTGAGCAGGAGCTGTGTACCAAAATCCCTGGCTGTGGCAGTGACAGACATTTAAAAATGATCCTCCCAAATCTGCCACTACTTAGGACCACTGCTGCAAAGGAGGTAGCCAAAATTAAGCACCACCACTTTAATTTTGGGGATATCTGTGCCCAGGGACAAGCTCAGTGATTCCCTGGTTGGTTTTCTAGGGCGAAGGGCTTTTTCTTCTGAGTGGGGTCTAGTGCACCATTGTGTGGAAGGCAATGATTTTCAACATCTTGCATGATTCCCCTGCAAACTAGAAGGCACCAAATGTCACTCCAGCCACTCAGCCCCGTGTGCCAGGCGCTGTGCCAGGCACGGTGGAAGAAAGGGTAGTCTGTGCTGACCTGCAGAGTTGGTCTGGGAGGACAGGGCTGGCCGCAAGACAGGTATCCACGCTGGGGGTGGGGGAGACAGTGCTGTGAGAACTAGAGAGGGGCAGGCCAGGAAATGCTTCCTGGAGGAGGTGACACCTGTCCTGCCATCGTGAAAAATGAGGCGTAAAGCCGACAACGGGAGGGGAATGGAGAAGGTGGTGGCGGTAAGGCAAAGTGCCAAGCAGATCGCAGCGGCAGCCTGGCGTCGCGGAGCGCAGAGGGGCCGGCCGAGGGTGGGCTCGAGACTGTAGGTGTCAGCAGAGGCGCGGCTTTGGGGTCGGGGCCGGCCCGGCCCGCCCCGCGGTCTGCGAGGCCATTGTCTGCGCCCGGCGCCGCCTTGGCAGCAGAACGTGACATCTGGTGACTAATGGTCGCGGCCGCGCGCCGCGCTCCTCCCTCCTGCAGCGCCCGGGCGCAGCTGCGGTGCTGCCCCTCCCTTCCGCTCGGCGGGCGGCGGCCCTAGGCCGCCCAGGACACGGGCCCGGCTCTCCACCGGCCACGGCCGCCGCCTCGCCGCGGGAGCGCGCCCGCGCGTCCCGAGCGGTGTGCACGCAGCTCCCCTCTGGGACAGTGGGCCATTTCTGCGTGCAAACACGGGCCGCCCTGGAGCGCATGTGCACATGCATTAACACATGTGCGCACTCACACACGAGCTCACGGTTACACACGTGCTGTCACACATTTTAAGCCTGCCGCTCGTTCATGCGATTCAGAAATGCACGTGTGAGAACTGAGCACACACGGTGCTCACTCCCAGGCTTACCTACAGCACATCACTGCTCGGGCTCACAGAGGGCCAGGCATCACTGTGGATCTGCGGCCGTGCCCTGCTCACATGCTCATATGTAGGAACACATAGGAACACACACACCGTCGTGTCCGTGCACACTCAGAGGCAGGGCCAGGTGCCATCCTTGTCCTTGCCAAAGGCTGAGGTGACATGAGACCTAATTCAAATCCTAGACAAGATCTAAACTAGACTAGCCACCCCAGTGTTTACACTATTTATAAATTAGCTATGTTTAAAAACCTAGGGATTTCACATAAAGATTTTAATTTCTGTATTTCCTTGCAAAACCAGAAGATCTGGCAATTTGAGGTCTGTGGCCTGTTTCAGGTGACCTTGGGGCTTCCCTGCTGGCTCAGTTGGTAAAGAATCTGCCTGCAAGGCAGGAGACCCAGGTACAATCCCTGGGTCAGGAAGATCCCCTGGAGAAGGGAATGGTAGCCCACCCCAGTATTCTTTCCTGGAGAATTCCATGGACAGAGGAGCCTGGCAGGCTGATGTTCATAGATAGGGGCGCAAAGAGTTTGGACACAACCAAGCGACTAACACATCTGGTGACCATAATGGTTTGGGGCTGAACCACAGGGGTCCTCTCAGGCTGTACTTCCCCTCCTCAGGTTTCCCTCCACCCCCAGTGGGGACTTAAGGTTGCCAGCCCAGGTGAGAGTCTGGGGAGCCCTTGTCAGCTAATCAGCAATTCCAACCTGGACACCCAGCCCTGCCTTTGGGGCCTGAGCTAGGAGCAGGCAGTCCTTGGTTCTCCTGACCAGCTTTGACCCTGATACCCACAATGAAGAGACCCTCCCCACTGTGGGGTGTTGGGGGCACTGCCAGTGATATGGAAAGTCCCTGCAGTATGCGTAGTGCCTTCTTTGTGGAAGGACTATTTGGTCCTACTGCAAGGAGGGACTCATAGCCTTTGTCTTACGGTTAAAACGGTGACCTGAAGGTGGTACTGCTAACTGGTCCGAAAGGACAGAAAGGGTGTGCTGTCCACAAAGCTCAAGTGGGGTGGGTGGGGGCGCCACTGTTGAGGAATCCCTGGGGTTGGGGGGAGGGCCTGTGAAGTAGGATGTCTGCTTTCTGAACCCCGAAGCCCATCTCCTGCCTGGCTCTGGCTTGTCTGTCTCCCTCCTTCAGTAAGGATCTCCCCTTTTCTCTAGCCTCTGCCCTGGGTCCCAGAAGAAGAGGCCAGTTCCTGTTTCATGGCTTATCTGCTTAATATTGAGCTCTGGTTAAACCAGCAAATGCAGCCCAAGGGGCACTGGGAAGCCATGTGATTGTGGAGCCCCACACACTGCCACCAACCCTAGCAAACCCCATCCACTTCCTGCGTCATCTCATCCCTCCACCCAAGGGTGCTCGCAACCTCTGTGGGTTCATACCCCACCTGACGGCTCACCTAAGCCCCAGTCCCTCTCGTCCTTCTCCCACTGGAAGTCTGCAGGCCCTTAACTCCCAGCATGTCAGCAGCCAGTCCATCAGGTGGGGTGACAAAGTGGTCATGGCCCAAGCTTAGATCCCAGTTCATCTACTTCTTGCTGTGTGATTCAGGATGAGTTATTTAACTTCTCTGTGCCTGTTTCCTCCCTAGTAAACTGAAGACCATAATAGTTTCTTCTGAGAAGATTGCCAGATGTGGATTAATGGAGGAAATTGATTTTGGTGCCCAACACAGAATGAGTAAACACAGCACTTATGAACTCTGCTCCCATCCTGGCTCTTTCTCTTATCACCATTGCCTTGGTAGGTTTTTACTTTCATGGACGCAAACCTGGTCTTCCCAGGTGGCTCAGTGGCAAAGAATCTGCCTGCCAATGCAGGAGATAGAGGAGGTGCAGGAGACAGAGGAGACTCAGCAGAGGTGGGTTCAATCCCTGGGTCAGGAAGATCCCCTGGAATAGGAAATGGCAACCTGCTCCAGTATTCTTGCCTGGAAAATTCCATAGACAGAGGAGCCCGGTGGGCTGCAGTCCATGGGGTCACAAAGGGTCAGACACGACTGAGCACACTCGCAAAACAAACCTGAGGTGCACAAACCTGCATCCTGAAGATTATACCTGCTCCTTTCTTGGCATCGTTCCCACATCCATCCCTACCGCTTGACCTCCAAGCTTTTCTGGAATCTGTGCTCTCCCCTCCACCCAAGTTGCCTCTGCTCTAGTTTGGTTTAATGTCACCCCTGGCCTGCACAATCCCTAATCAGGTTCTGCTGCTGAAGGCACCTCACATGTGATTCCAGCAAACTGTGCCTTTGAAATGCAGACTGCATTACTTGGCAGGAACCTAACAGCTCCCTGACTTAGCCTGGCAGTTGAGTAAGTGGTTACCCATGCCCCGGCACCCCCTTCCACCTCGCCCCTGGCCCCACCATGGGTGGTTGAAGGCATGAGATATGAGTCTAGGGTGGAGTGTTAGGAAGTGAAGCTGGAATGTGCTTTTTCTCTCAGAAGTCTGTGTTAGGACCTTGCCCTCAGCAGCCAGTGGTTCCTGCATCCTCAGGACAGCAGACACACTTTCCCCACTCCATGCTTTTGCTCAAGCTATGACTTCTGCCTGGAAGACCCCTCTCCTCAACTCCAACTTGCTTTTGCATCCTGAGCCCACCTCTCCAGCCCCTCCCTTGGTCCTTCCCTCCCTGTTTAGTTATCTCTCCCCATGTTCTCAGAACACTGTCTGCATTGCTCTAAGGTTACACTTACCTCGTTTATTGTGTTTATTCTATTTCTCTGTTTACATGTCACCTGGGTCAGTGCTTCTCAACTTATTGTGCACAAGAATCACTCGGGATCTTGTCCAAAAGCAGATTGCATTCAGTAGATCTAGGATGGAGTCCGAGTCTCTGTGTTTCTAACAAGCTCCCTGCTATGCTGATGTTGCTGGTCCCAGACCATATTTAGAATGACAATAACTGAGAGAGTGAGTCCTGAGAGGGCAGTGACTTGTTCTCAGTTCATCTTGTTATCTGTGGTATGAAGCTGGCAAGTGCAGAAACAAATGCATGCTTGATGAAATGAGGAAGTGAGTGAGTGAATGAATGAAAGCATCTCACACAGTTGTGAGTGTCAGGAAGTTTTCAGGAGGCGCTGATGTCTGAATTGGATCCTTAGGGAGGGGTAGGAGGTATCCAGGTAAAGAGGGCCATGGTGGGTTGAGATCTTCCAGGATAGGGTCAGGGCCAGGGCACAGAGATGTGAAAGGCATGAGTGCTGGATAGAGTGGGAATGAAGACTTGAAGTTCAAGACCTTGGGAGGGGCCAGGTCACTAATGGCCAGGGGATACCAAGCTAGCAGGGAGGGATGGCGGTCTTTATATTATCCTGGAACCTCTGGGAGATGGTGTGGTTGAAACTGTGGGGCACTCCTGTGGCAGGATAGGAATTGATAACAGAGAGAAGCCCAGGTAGCTCAGTGGTAAAGAGGCCACCTGCCAGTGTAGGAGATGCAGGAGACTCCGGTCTGATCCCTGGGTCAAGAAGATCCCCTGGAGAAGGCAATGGCAACTCACTCCAGTATTCTTGCCTGGGGAATCCCATGGACAGAGGAGCCTGGTGGGTTACTGTCCAGGGCGTCATAAAAGAGTCAGACATGACTGAGCACAAGCACACAGAAGGAGATGCAAGACCAAGCAGTCACTTAAAGGGCTCTCCATTCATTGGCAAAGAGCTCAGGTCGTGGCAGTGAGGATGAAGATAAGGGCACAGATTCAAGTGGAATTGAAGAGGAAGAACAGACAAGACTGGGCGACTGATTGGAAAAGAGGGTGAAGGAAAGCCTCCCCCCTTTGCTGGGAGGAACCTGGGTGAACGCTGGTGCCATTGACTGAGGCTGGAGTAAAGGAGGAGGAGGTGGTTTGGGGAGAAGGATAAGGAGTTTAATTTCACTGTTGGCTGGGTGTGAAGTACCCAGGGGCGTCCACAGCATATGTGTCAGGAGCTCCTGAGAGCGACCAGGGCTGGAGATGACAGGACGAGAGGCATTGGCTGACAGATGCTCATTGAAGTTTTGGGAGAGAATGAGACTATCGGGGGAAATCTTCTAGTAAGAAGAGAAGAAGTTTGAGAGGGACCCTGGAGGAAAGCCATTCATTTAAAGAGCAGGAATTAATGACAACCTGTTAGAGATAAAATGAGAATTGAAAACATTTACAATAGCAACAAAAAAAGGTTTAAAAATCCTAGGAATAAACGTAACAAGAAATGTGCAAAATCTAAGTGGAGAAAGCATTAAAATGCTTCCAAGGGACAGAAAAGCCTTTGAATAAAGGTTTTGGATAGGAAAATTCACATCATAAAATTGTCCATTCTCCCTCAGATAATTTAGAATTTAATAGGATTCTCCATAAAAACAAAGACTTTGTTGTTTTTCAGACTGATTTTCAAGTTCATATGGAAGAATAAAAAAATGTTGAAAAGACAGTTCTCCATGGGCTTCCCATGTTTTGGGTGAGCAGAAGCAGTAACTACCTTTTCCCCAGACTGTCTCTTTAGGGATGTTCGTGTAGTGAACTCCCTTGGAAAATAGAGGTAATGGCTCCCTCTGGAGAACTTTGTTTATTGGTCAGTATAATAAACATGAAGTCTTCTTCTGGAGCAAAACCCAGGCAGGCTTACTGTCCATTATAAAAGATTTAGGTTCCCTAATCTCAAGATGGAATTCCAGCTGAGCTATTTAAAATCCCCAAATATGATGCTGTTGAAGTGCTGCACTCAATATGCTAGCAAATTTGGAAAACTCAGCAGTGGCCTCAGGACTCGAAAAAGTCAGTTTGTATCCCAATCCCAAAGAAGGGCAATGCTGGAGAATGTTCGAATTACCATACAATTGTGCTCATCTCACATGCTAGCAAAGTAATGCTCAAAATCCTTCAAGCTAGGCTTCAGCAATACATGAACTGAGACCTTCCAGGTGTACAAGCTGGATTTCAAAAAGGCAGAGGAACCAGAGATCAAATTGCCAACATTTGTTGTATCATGGAGAAAAAGTAAATTGCAGAAAAATATCTACTTCTGCTTCCTTGACTGTGCTAAAACCTTTGACTGTGTGGATCACAACAAACTGTGGAAAATTCTTAAAGAGATGGGAATACCAGACCACTTTGCCTGTCTCTTAAGAGATCTGGATGTGGGTTAAGAAGCAATAGTTAGAACCAGACATGGAACAAAAGACTGGCTCAAAATTGGGAAAGAAGTACATCAAGGCCGTATATTGTCACCCTGCTTATTTAACTTACATGCAGAGTACATCATGCAAAATGCCAGTCTGGATGAATCACAAGGTGGAATCAAGATTCTCGGGCAAAATATCAACAACCTCAGATATGCACATGATACCACTCTAATGGCAGAAAGTGAAGAGGAACTAAAGAGCCTCTTGATGAAAGTGAAAGAGGAAAGTGAAAAAGCTGGCTTAAAACTCAATATTCAAAAAACTAAAATCATGGCATTCACTCCCATTCAGTTCAGTCACTCAGTCATGTCCG
The DNA here is from genome assembly GCF_019923935.1 of Bubalus bubalis. Classification (NCBI taxonomy): domain Eukaryota; kingdom Metazoa; phylum Chordata; class Mammalia; order Artiodactyla; family Bovidae; genus Bubalus; species Bubalus bubalis. Next base: position 153,157,881 of record NC_059160.1, read on the forward strand.
ACTCTTTGCGATCCCATGAATCACAGCACACCAGGCCTCCCTGTCCATCACCAACTCCTGGAGTTCACTCAGACTCATGTCCAAAGAGTCAGTGATGCCATCCAGCCATCTCATCCTCTGTTGTCCCCTTCTCCTCCTGCCCCCAATCCCTCCCAGCATTAGGGTCTTTTCCAATGAGTCAACTCTTCGCATGAGGTGGCCAAAGTACTGGAGTTTCAGCTTCAGCATCATTCCTTCCAAAGAAATTCCAGGGCTGATCTCCTTTAGAATGGACTGGTTAGATCTTCTTGCAGTCCAAGGGACTCTCAAGAGTCTTCTCCAACACCACAGTTCAAAAGCATCAATTCTTCGGTGCTCAGTTTTCTTCACAGTCCAACTCTCACATCCATACAGGACCACTGGAAAAACCATAGCCTTGATTAGATGGACCTTTGTTGACAAAGTAATGTCTCTGCTTTTGAATATGCTATCTAGGTTGGTCATAACTTTTCTTCCAAGGAGTAAGCATCTTTTAATTTCATGGCTTCAATCACCATCTGCAGTGATTTTGGAGCCCCCAAAAATAAAGTCTGACACTGTTTCCACTGTTTCCCCATCTATTTCCCATGAAGTGATGGGACCGGATGCCATGATCTTAGTTTTCTGAATGTTGAGCTTTAAGCCAACTTTTTTACTCTCCACTTTCACTTTCATCAAGAGGCTTTTGAATTCCTCTTCACTTTCTGCCATAAGGGTGATATCATCTGCATATCTGAGGTTATTGATATTTCTCCCAGCAATCTTGATTCCAGCTTGTGCTTCTTCCAGCCCAGTGTTTCTCATGATGTACTCTGGATAGAAGTTAAATAAGCAGGGTGACAATATACAGCCTTGACGTACTCCTTTTCCTATTTGGAACCAGTCTGTTGTTCCATGTCCAGTTCTAATGTTGCTTCCTGACTTGCATACAGGTTTCTCAAGAGGCCGGTCAGGTGGTCTGGTATTCCCATCTCTTTCAGAATTTTCCACAGTTTATTGTGATCCACACAGTCAAAGGCTTTGGCATAGTCAATAAAGCAGAAATAGATGTTTTTCTGGAACTCTCTTGCTTTTTCAATGATCCAGTGGATGTTGGCAATTTGATCTCTGGTTCCTCTGCCTTTTCTAAAACCAGCTTGAACATCTGGAAGTTCACGGTTCACATATTGCTGAAGCCTGGCTTAGAGAATTTTGAGCATTACTTTACTAGTGTGTGAGATGAATGCAATTGTGCGGTAGTTCGAGCATTTTTGGCATTGCCTTTCTTTGGGATTGGAATGAAAACTGACGTTTTCCAGTCCTGAGGCCACTGCTGAGTTTTCCAAATTTGCTGGCATATAGAGTGTAGCACTTTCACAGGATCATCTTTAGGATTTGAAATAGCTCAACTGGATTTCCTTCACCTCCACCAGCTTTGTTCATAGTGATGCTTTCTAAGGCCCACTTGACTTCACATTCCAGGATGTCTGGCTCTAGGTGAGTGATCACACCATCGTGATTATCTGGGTTGTGAAGCTCTTTTTTGTACAGTTCTTCTGTGTATTCTTGCCACCTCTTCTTAATATCTTCTGCTTCTGTTAGGTCCATATCATTTCTGTCCTTTATTGAGCCCATTTTGCATGAAATGTTCCCTTGGTATCTCTAATTTTCTTGAAGAGATCTCTAGTCTTTCTCATTTCTGTTGTTTTCCTGTTTCATTGCATTGATTGCTGAGGAAGGCTTTCTTATCTTTCCTTGCTATTCTTTGGAACTCTGCATTCAGATGCTTATATCTTTCCTTTTCTCCTTTGCTTTTCACTTCTCTTCTTTTCACAGCTGTTTGTAAGGCCTCCTCAGACAGCGATTTTTCTTTTTTGCATTTCTTTTCCATGGGGATGGTCTTGATCCCTGTCTCCTGTGCAATGTCACTAACTTCTGTCCATAGTTCATCAGGCACTCTGTCTATCAGATCTAGTCCCTTAAATCTATTTCTCACTTCTACTGTGTAATTATAAGGATTTGATTTAGGTCATACCTGAATGGCCTAGTGGTTTTCTCCACTTATTTCAATTTAAGTCTGAATTTGGCAATAAGGAGTTCATGATCTGAGCCACAGTCAGCTCCCAGTCTTGTTTTTGCTGACTGTATAGAGCTTCTCCGTCTTTGGCTGCAAAGAATATAATCAATCTGATTTCGGTGTTGACCATCTGGTGATGTCCATGTGTAGAGCCTTCTCTTGTGTTGTTGGAAGAGTGTTTGCTATGACCAGTGCGTTCTCTTGGCAAAACTCTATCAGCCTTTGCCCTGCTTCATTCTGTACTCCAAGGCCAAATTTGCCTGTTACCCCAGGTGTTTCTTGACTTCCTACTTCCACTCCCATTACTTCATGGCAAATAGAAGGGGAAAAAGTGGAAGCAGTGACAGATTTTCTTTTCTTAAGCTCCAAAATCACTGTGGACAGTGACTGCAGACATAAATTAAAGATGCTTGCTCCTTTGAAGGAAAGCTACAACAAACCTAAACAGTGTATTAAAAAGCAAAGGCATCACATTGCTGACAAAGGTCCGTATAGTCAAAGCTATGTTTTTTTCCAGTAGTCATGTACAGATGTGAGAGTTGAACCAAAAAGAAAGCTGAGCGCTTTTGAATTGTGGTGCTGAAGAAGACTCTTGAAAGTCCCTTGGACAGAAAAGAGATCAAACCAGTCAATCCTAAAGGAATATTAACTTGAGAGTTCCAATCCTAAAGGAATACTAACCTGAATATTCATTGGAAGAACTGATGCTGAAGCTCCAATACTTTGGCCACATGATGTAAAGAGCCAACTCACTGGAAAAGACCCTGATGCTGGGAAGGACTGAGGGCAGATGGAGAAGTGGGCGACAGAGGATGAGATGGTTGGATGGCATCACCAACTCAATGGACATGAATTTGAGCAAGATCTGGGAACAGTTAAGGACAGGGAAGCCTGGTGTGCTACAGTCCAAGGGATCACAAAGAGTTGGACATGACTGAGCAACTTTGGCCACCTCATGCAAAGAGTGGACTCATTGGAAAAGTCTCTGATGCTGGGAGGGATTGGGGGCAGGAGGAAAAGGGGACGACAGAGGATGAGATGGCTGGATGGCATCACCAACTCAATGGATGAGTCTGAGTGAACTCCGGGAGTTGATGATGGACAAGGAGGCCTGGTGTGCTGCAATTCATGGGGTCACAAAGAGTCGGACACAGCTGAGCGACTGAACTGAACTGAACTGAACTGAGCAACTGAAAATCTACAATGAAACTCAAGATGCTTCTCCTGTAACACAACCCACTGCATGTGCAGGCATCACCTGGACTTTGTCTTGTCACCCTGTGAGAACTGGGGCTCATGGGACTGTCACAAATGCTGATATTCTGGCCATTGCTATTGTTGTGAGTAATAAAGTCCTTTGTCTTTAACCCAGAAGTCTCATGTCTTCTGCCAGCATCCAGGAAACAGGGCAGGCTAACTGATTGGCTTGCAAGCAGAGTAAAAGCTCCCTTAGATTGTTTATATTTCCTGATGGCATTAGTTAGTTCGTTAGTTCAGTCACTCAGTCATGTCCGACTCTTTGAGACCCCAGGAATCGCAGCATTCCAGGCCTCCCTGTCCATCACCAACTCCCGGAGTTCACTCAGACTCACGTCCATCGAGTCAGTGATGCCATCCAGCCATCTCATTCTCTGTCATCCCCTTCTCCTCCTGCCCCCAATCCCTCCCAGCATCAGGGTCTTTTCCAATGAGTGAACTCTTCACATAAGGTGGCCAAAGTACTGGCGTTTCAGCTTTAGCATCATTCCTTCCAAAGAAATCCCAGGGCTGATCTCCTTCAGAATGGACTGGTTGGATCTCCTTGCATGACATTAATACAAAATATGTGGAAAAAAATGGATATCTAGCCCCATCAGAAATTAAATCATATTATAAAGCTATATTGCATAAACCGTACTGGACAACTCAGTGGGACAAAATGTAGTTCCAGAAATTATACATGAGAATATTGTCTAAGGTAAATATGGCATTCCAAATTGAGTGGGAAAATACGTTATTTAATAAACGAAGTTGAGGCAACTGGAGGACCATCTGGAAAAAAAAAGTTGGATCCATACCTCATACTTTATAGTAGAATAAATTCCATATGAGACAAAGATGTAAATGTAACAAAATGAAACCTTAAATGTGTCAGAAACATGAGAGCATTTTAAAACTTTCTAAGCGCAACACAACTCAGAAGCCATAAAAGAAAAGACTGGCAATTTTAACTATTAACATGAAACTTCTGAACAGCAAAACCCAACATACCTAAAGTCAAAAGAAAAACTTGGGAAAGTATTTGTAGCTCCACTTACAGAGTTTACTTCCCTATTATATAAAGAATTTCCACACATCAATATAAAGCAGATCAGCAACACGGAAGAAAGATGGACAAGGTGTACAGAGTTACCAACACCTAAGACAAGATGCCCCATTATTCACAATAGGAGAAATATAACTAAAGTTTCACAATTTCATCTCTCAGTTTGGCCAAGATCAAAACGTTTGATAACACGCTGTATGGGGAAACAGACGCTCATGCATTGCTGATGCAAGTTGAAATGGTACAACTCAGAGGAGGGAAATTGGCAATATCTTCTGGCATTAAAAATGCTTTTGACCTAACCACTTCTAAGAATTTAAAGGATGGAAAGATTCCCCCATCTGAAAAATGATGCACTGATGCATATGAGATTAGTTATTACAACATTGTTTGCCGTAGCAAAAGATGGAAAGCAACCCAAACAGACACAAGAGAGAGATGATGAGATAAATCAGATACTCGCATACGAGAGTATACAATGTAGGTATAACGGACAGGATGAAGGTGTTTGTGATGTTCTGATTTGGAAAGACCTCTAAGATACACTGTTGTGAAGACAGTAAGGTATATCTTATTGACATAGAATGCCAATCTTGTGGGAAAAAATGTATATGTGTGTGGAGAGGCAGAATCTATAGATATATGCCTGTTTATACCTATTATGTCTGTCGAGAAATACATGAAAAAGTGGTAACTTTGATAGTCTCTTGGGAAAAGAATCTTGTGGTTGAGAGAGAGGGGTGAGAAAGAAAAATTTCACTGTACACATTTTTACATCTTTTGAATGTTCAAAACATATTACATTTATATACTCCCCCACAAAAATAACAAAGAGAGTGGCAGAAAATAAGGAGATCATGGTGGAGACAAGAACAAGCAGCCAGATTCTTAGAAAGCTAGAAGGAAATGGCACTGGAGGAGCCAAGCGAGGAAAACATTTCAAGAAAGAAAGAGTGGCTCACAGCATGGAATTCTACAAATAGATGAAGGGCTTAGATGAAGGCTTGGAGGTGTGCAGTTGGAGTTGAGTGGGACTGTGTGGGACCTCAGCCCTCTATGTGTAAGATAGCACCTTCACTCACATGCTGGCATCTCGGCTAGGGTGGCTGGAACAGCTGGGAATCTGGCCAGCATCATTCATTATCCATGTGGCCTCTTCAAGTAGCTAACTTGGGCTGACTAACAGCATGGTGGTCTCAGTGTAATAGAATTCTTATAAGGTAGCTCAGGGTTCCCAAGATCAAGTGTTCCAAGAGCTCAGGGCTGAGGTCACAAGGTTCTTATGACCCAGCCTTGGAAGTCATGCAGAGTTACTTTCTTTGCATTCTCCTAGTTCTATGCGGACAGGAAAAATTTAGTGTGACAGGGGGTGCATGAGGGTCTGAATACCAAAAGGAATAGTTCACTGAGAGTGGGAGGCATATTTGAAGTCTAGCTCCTACAGGGATTATCGAGAAAGTGGGATTTTTTGGTGAAGGCCAACTAGGTTGGAATCCAGGGAGTTCATGGGAGTGGGAACAGTTTTGGGTAGGAAAGGATACCCTCTTATTGGAAGAAGAAAGAAAGCAAGGGTGGGTTTAGGTGGGGATGAAGAGCGCCTGAAAGAGAATGTCTGATGGTTCTGATTTACATAGTAAAGAGGCAACACACAGAATGGGAGAACATATTTGCAAATCATATATCCAGTAAGGGATTAATATCCAGAATATATAGAGAACTCCTAAAACCCAGTAGCAACCCAAAGCCAAGCAAGCTTATTCACAAATGGGCAAAGGACTTGAATAGACATTTCTTCAAAGGAGATCTGCAAATGCATAATAAACAAATGAAATCATATGCAATATTATTAATCATTAAGGAAATGCAAATCAAAACCACAATAAGATACCACCCATACCCATATGATGACTATTATCTTAAAAAAACAACCAAAAAACCCCCCCAGAAAATAGCAAGTGTTATTGATAATATATTCATCATAAGTGTATGTGTGTATATATATAAAATACCACTGAGCTATATATTTAAAAATACTTAAGGTGGTATATTTTATGTTATGTGTATTTTAGGACAAAAAAAAAGTTGCAAAACAGAAAGAATGATCTGGGCTGAATTTATGATTTCAGAGTAGTAGAAATAGGCCAGTTCGAGGTGATGACAAAGCCTAGAGTGTGGCCAAATGCGTGGGTGACTGGCTGGAGTGGAGAGAGGGAGAAGGTCTTCATGGAGGAGGTTAAGGGACTGGGCACCCAAGGTATTGGATGGAGCATTCATGTGGAAACTGAAGTCACCAGGGTAAGGTCTGAGTGAAGATGAGGGCTGCATCTTAATGCCAAAGTCATCAATGATCTTGGGACAGGACTGGAAGGATGGTGGGTGACTCAGGATGTTTGGGGGTGGTACTGTAGCCAGGTGCCATGAGCCTCAAGGAACTGGGGTCTTTCACATGTGGTGGTGAGTCATGGCATGGAGTAAGAGGCAAGATGGACCCAATCCCAGCCTGCAATTTGGGGAGCATGAGAATGAGAGGTCTTTGCTGCCCAGGGCTCTGGGGAACAGCATCCTTCTCCGTGGGGTGACCAGGTCTGGTTCTATCTCCAAGCCACTCCCTTGTCCCTTAGCATGGCTATGCAGTATGGCTCAGGCAGTGTGGATGGACTGCAGGAGAAACCTAGTTCAATTCTGTCCACCCTTGCTGCCATTTTGGTGGCAACCAATCACTACGAACAAAGCTAGTGGAGGTGATGGAATTCCAGTTGAGCTATTTCAAATCCTGAAAGATGATGCTGTGAAAGTGCTGCACTCAATAAGCCAGCAAATTTGGAAAACTCAGCAGTGGCCACACGACTGGAAAACGTCAGTTTTCATTCTAATCCCAAAGAAAGGCAATGCCAAAAATGTTCAAACTACCGCACAATTGCTCTCATCTCACACGCTAGCAAAGTAATGCTCAAAATTCTCCAAGCCAGGCTTCAGCAGTACATGAACTGTGAACTTCCAGATGTTGAAGCTGGTTTTAGAAAAGGCAGAGATCAAATTGCCAATATCTGCTGGATCATGGAAAAAGCAAGAGAGTTCCAGAAAAACATCTTTTTCTGCTTTATTGACTATGCCAAAGCCTTTGACTGTGTGGATCACAATAAACTGTGGAAAATTCTGAAAGACATGGGAACACCAGACCACCTGACCTGCCTCTTGAGAAACCTATATGCAGGTCAGGAAGCAACAGTTAGAACTGGTCATAGAACAACAGACTGGTTCCAAATAGGAAAAGGAGTACGTCAAATCTGTGTATTGTCATCCTGCTTATTCAACTTCTATGCAGAGTACATCATGAGAAACGCTGGACTGGAAGAAACACAAGCTGGAATCAAGATTGCCGGGAGAAATATCAATAACCTCAGATATGCAGATGACACTACCCTTATGGCAGAAAGTGAAGAGGAACTAAAAAGCCTCTTGATGAAAGTGAAAGTGGAGAGTAAAAAAGTTGGCTTAAAGCTCAACATTCAGAAAACGAAGATCATGGCATCTGGTCCCATCACGTCATGGGAAATAGATGGGGAAACAGTGGAAACAGTGTCAGACTTTATTTTTGGGGGCTCCAAAATCACTGCAGATGGTGACTGCAGCCATGAAATTAAAAGACACTTACTCCTTGGAAGAAAAGTTATGACCAACCTAGATAGCATATTCAAAAGCAGAGACATTACTTTGTCAACAAAGGTCCGTCTAGTCAAGGCTACGGTTTTTCTAGTAGTCATGTATGGATGTGAGAGTTGGACTGTGAAGAAAGCTGAGTGCCGAAGAATTGATGCTTTTGAACTGTGGTGTTGGAGAAGACTCTTGAGAGTCCCTTGGACTGCAAGGAGATCCAACAAGTCCATCCAAAAGGAGATCAGTCCTGGGATTTCTTTGGAAGGAATGATGCTAAAGCTGAAACTCCAGTACTTTGGCCACCTCATGCGAAGAGTTGACTCATTGGAAAAGCCTCTGATGCTGGGAGGGTTTGGGGGCAGGAGGAGAAGGGGATGACAGAGGATGAGATGGCTGGATGGCATCACTGACTCGATGGACATGAGTTTGAGTGAACTCTGGGAGTTGGTGATGGACAGGGAGGCCTGGCATCCTGCAATTCATGGGGTCGCAAAGAGTCGGACACGACTGAGCGACTGAACTGAACTGAACCCACCTCCACTCACTTTAAACGGGCTCTGTCAGCTAAAAGAATAGAACTTCAGCTCGCCTAAGGTGTGGCCATGATAAGAAAGGGGATATTCTGCAAGTCAAGGCTTCTGTCTCTCCTAGAAACCAATATGGAGCGTGTGCTCGTCAAGGATGGGCATTACATCTGACGGTAAACCCTTTCTCAACCCGGATTGTAGACTTGGGAGAAACTAAACAGAAGTAGTGTGTTTGTGTGTGTATGTGTCAGAGTTGGGATGAATGGAGATGGGAAGAGACGTGTGACACCCTCCTTCAACATCCTGGAGGAAGGGAAACTTCTGTAACACCCAGAAACATGATAGAAATATCAAAAGGACATAAACTCAGCCACAGGAATCCAAAAGCATAAGCCACAGTTCTCTTTATCTAAAAATGGTAAATTTCTCATCAGGAAGGGAAACTGAAAACAAAAAAGATCCAGGAGTCCTTTAGCATGCATTTCTGAGCATGAGCCCTCAGTGGTGGGTATCAGTTGCAGCCTGCCATGACCACGTCTGACTGCTTGGGTCTCCCCAGATCCTTCTCCCATGTTCCACCTCTGGGTGTAAATCCCAGAAGTTGCCAAAGATATGGCCTTTCTAAGGGCAAGTGAGGGTGTGTCTCAGTCAAGATCTGTTGTTGTGACTGACGGAAACTGACCTGAGTTAACTTTAGCAGGGAAGAAAATTTAATGGAAAGAATCTGGTGTATCTCATGAAGACCAGGTGCAGCCAGGCCTCTGGAGGGATGTGCCCCAGGAATTAATGTTTGCCAAACTGTGTTCCATGGGTCCCTAGTCCTGGCAGATGTCTGAAGAAATGAAGCGTACTGTGGTCTAAAGAGTGCAGGAAATGCTACATATCTTTTGTTCAAAACAACACTGGCATATTAAAGGCTCTGATAATTGCTGCAGCAAGAAAGCTTATTTAATTATCTAAGCACTTTTGGATATTTGTGGAGTGAGGTATAAGACTGACCCTCCATATCCACATATTCCTCAGACTGTTATTTGGCCTGCCATTGGTTGAATTGGCAGATGTGAAACCCATGGATATGGAGGCTGACTGTACTTGTTAGCAATCTGACCAAGGAAGATGGGACTTCATGTCACCCCATCCCTCGCCATACCACCCCATCCCTCACCATACCACCCCATCCCTCGCCATACCACCCCATCCCTCGCCATACCACCCCATCCCTCATCATGCGGTGGTGGAGTTGACTGTACTATGAAGGGGGAACACTAGAGAGGCCAGATGTCTAGGCGTCAAGTGTGTGGACCACCGGACTTCCAATCCTTTTCAGCCATTCCATCCTTCACTGCTGTGAGCAGGAGACTAGCCTGGGATGGGAGGGTGTTACATAGAATCAAGATAACACATCCAGGTCCTCTGTCCCTTCATTTTATTCTTAAGCCTGAAGTGCAGGCATGTAGGTGAGATCTTCTTATCTCTATAGGGATCACCCAGGGTTGGAGCCCACAGATGGGTGTAAATGAGGATTAAATACGTTAGTAATGCCTGTGTGATCTCAAAGGGAGGACGAGTGTCTGATTTCACTGCACGCTAGCTGAATGATTTGGGCAAGTTACTCAACCTCTTTAAATCTCAGATTTTTATCTACAAATCAGGATAATAACAGTAATATCTCTTGAGGTTGCAAGGAGGATTAAATGAGCTAATAATGCCTATAAACCTTCTGGTCCAAAGTAAGCACTAAAAATATTTAGCTATTACTGTTATTATATTATGGTGGATTGAACACACTCTCTACCATGAACTTCACAGCATCTGGGGAAGCTCATGATTTGGTTTAACAATCATTTACTGCTGTCCATTCCCAATGGAGACTGAGATATAAAGAGGAACCTGGGGGCATGGCCTCAGCTTTCATGGAGCTTCCAAGCTTGTAGGGTAGATAGAGTTTAAAGGTAATTACAGTGGTACTGTGACAGCGCACAGGAAGAGCACTGAGCTGGACAAGAGGGGCTCATGCGCGTGCTAAGTCAATTCAGTGGCGTCTGACTCTCTGCAACCCCTATGGACTGTAGCCCAGCAGGCTCCCCTGTCCATGGGATTCTCCAGGCAAGAATACTGGAGTGCGTTGCCACTTCCGTCTGCAGGGGATCTTCCCGACCCAGGGATCGAACCTGTGTCTCTTACGTCTCCTGCATTGGCAGGCAGGTTATTTACCACTAGTGGCATCCGGGAAGCCCCCAGATGCAGGTAGATGGGTGCTGACTAAAGGCATAAAGGTTTTGACAGCTTTGGGCATCCCAGGCAGTTCAGTGTGGCTGAGGGACAATGTGAAATTGAATAGTGTTGAAGATGTTGGCAGGAACCAGCACAGAGAAGGCCTTGAATGCCAGACTGAGGAGTTGAGATGTTCTCCTATAGGTCACAGATTGATGATAAAGTGCTTCAATCTAGGAAGTGTCATGGCAGGTGTGTGATTGGGGAGCTTCCTCTGGCAGCTCTGGGAATCATTGATTGGAGGCACAAGACTGGAGGCCAAGAAACCAGACAGGGAGCTGGTTATGGAAATAAACCTGGGAGATGGGGAAATTCTTGGCTTGGATGACTTGGTGATGCCACCAGGTGAACTGATGGTGGTTGGTGCTGGTTTACAGGGAAGGGCCTCCACAGGGTGGAAGACCCTGTGGGCAATCCCAGTAGCAATATTAAGCAGTTAGTTGGATGTATGGGCTTGGATATCCGCGAGCCATCAGTATTTCAATGGAAATTGAAACCATAGGAGTGAATGAGCTTGTTCCAAGAGGGTCAAGTCCAAGGCAACCTGGGGAGCTTGACCCGAGGGGAGACATGAAAGAGAATCCTTCTGCTGGAGCAGAGATTCTGCAGGCACTTAGAATTTCAAATTGTCATAAATTCAGATTCTCAGAGGAACTGGTTTCTCTGGAGAAAACCCTCAAATCCCTCTCTATCTGTCTCAAACGTGGGCTATTATAATTAGACCCCAGCAGAACTTAATGATTTAGTGATAGAGAGAGAAGACTCAGGGTCTCAAGCTCCTTGCTCTTAGCTCATCATCTCTATGCTTTGTCAGTGCTCCCAGACCAGTTTTCCCATCTTGACAATGCAGAGAACTGGATTTTGCTACCTCCTTCCTTCCGGTTGATGTATACACTAGAAGAATGGAGTCATCAGAGTGGTAGTTGGGGAAGTTGTATAGATCATCCTTACTTCTGGGGATTTGTCCCTATGAAATTTCAGGTACCTGAACATTCAGCCATTGTTTTATTGCAGATCTTAAATGAGAATGAAATAAGCTAATAAGGCCCATGTGAATCCAAAAGGAGAACTAGTGCTAATGGGAGCAGTGGAAACTGGAGTCCTTCCTGATGTTTTAAGTATCTTTAGAAGGTATGTATGAGGCAGAGTAGACCCAGTGCCTTTGGCAGCCCAGCCTCACTTTTCTGCTTCTGTGCTCTCTTTTCTCAGGGGATGGAAGCCTGAGAACCACATTTCTGAGAACACTTGCCATCCAGGTTCCAGGTTAGATTCTTTCCTGGAGTGGTAATTACATGAGATTCAGAAGGAAAGTAGCCAAAGACATCTCATTGTCCTCTAACTGGTGGGTAGACTGGTGGGCTTGGAAAGAAGCCAAAGCCATCTCATTGTTCTCTAACTGTGGTGGGTAGACTGGTGGGCAATGGCAGATGTGAGGTTTTAAAACAACCTCAGAATTTTCCTGTTTGAGTCAACAATGTTGGGAGCATCTGTGAGCCCTGTAGTACTTCCTGCAGATCCTGCAATTTCTTTATTTCTGACAGTTTGCAGAGAAACTTCACTTTTTTTTTTGTTTGCTTTTAATATTTCATTTAAAAAATTTTTATTTTACATTGGAGCATAGTCAATTAACACTGTTGTGATAGTTTCAAGTGGACAGCGAAGGGACTCAGCTATACATATACATGTATGCATTCTCCCTCAAACTCCCTCCCATCCAGGCTGCCATATAACACTGAGCAGAGTTCCCTGTGCTTTACATACAGTAGGACCTTGTTGGTTATCCATTTTAAATATAGCAGTATATAAATATCGATCCCAAACTCCCTAACTATCCTTCCCCTCCTTTTTACAAATGAATTTCTTTTTAAAAAATTATTTATTGGTTTGTTGATTGATTTGGCTGTGCTGGGTCTTAGTTTTGGCATGCAGGATCTAGTTCCTTGACCAGGGATTGAACCTGGGGCCCCTGCATTGGGAGCAGAGTCTTAGCCACTGGGCCACCAGGGAAGTCCCAAAACTTCACTCCTTAAATTTATACAGTAACCTTCAGTTTTTAGCTGTTCTAAAAGTTTTGTAAGTACTGTGTCAGTTAGCTTTTGCTGAATAATAAGTAGCTCACAGTTATTCATTTAAAGCAAACATGATATATTTAGCTCACAACACTGTGGATCAGGATTTAGGCTGGGCTCAGCTGGGCGGTCCTTCTGTTCTTAGTTGGGATCACGCATGCATCTGAACTCAGGTGCAAGGTGGTCTACAGGCTGATTGGTCCAGAGTGGCCTTAACTGGGATGAGTAGCCTGTACTCCACATGGGCTCTCCTTCTTGTACACGTGTTGACTGTGCAGGGTTCTAAGAAAGCACCTAGAACAATGCAAGGTGTCTTGAGGGTTAGGCTTGAACGTGGAGCAGCGTCACGTTGGTCATATTCTATGGACCAAACTGAGCTACAAGACCAGCCCAAATTCAAAGTTACATGACTTGGATATAGGGAGGAGAATAATCATGGCCAATTTTGCAAATAATCTATATCTACCATGACATCTATTTCTTGTTAAATTATTAAATCTTCTGTTTGAAGGATCTGGAGAATTTCTATTTCCCCAAGTAAACCCTGACAGTTGTACCATCATTCTGCATTTCAGAAGGCAGTCAGAATGCAGAGGCAGGTATTGAGATTTGGGTTAGTGTGGATGTGGAGTTAAGGATTTGACTCTAAGTCCTGGACAACACCATTGATTATAGTCGGTCTTGGGCCAGACTCTCCACCTTTCAGAGCTTTGAACCCCTTTCTTTCAAATGGAGATGGATAAATTTATGTACAGTGATCAAATAAAATACTGGTTGTAAGAGAAGTTTGAATAAGTTAATGGTCATCGCTTGCATTTGAATAACACTAGAGTATTGATATAAAATCGTCCACTCTAGTGGCTGGTGGAGCAGCGGCATTCCTGCCAGGATAGAAGTCAGAAACATGTTGGTTGCTGCTTCTCTACTCTCTCAAGCGCCCTGGTACCTTTGGGGACTTAGAAGTTATGGATGACTGCAAGCCAGATCTTCCATCTGGGGCCTGTGTGTTGGAATTAAGCCAGAGTTTGGAAAAGCCCCACAATTGCTAGAGCCAGACCAAACCCCAGGGCTGGCACGAGCCATCTCCCTTGCCCTGCTCCCATCTGCCCTCTTGGCTCGTGGTGCAGTGAGGCCCTACTTGTCCTGGCCCATCCCCTCCCCAAGCTTCATGGGCACAGCTGTTTGAAGGACCTTCCCTCAGCTCTGTGTTAAGCCCCAACTCAAGCTGGACATGATTCACAGGGATAATGAACTTGTAAATAAATTCCTGCTGCATCAGCTCATGGAGCTGAAGGTTAGGCTGGGGATGTGGACAAGGGCAGGCAGAGGGAGCCTGGCCCAGAGATTTAAATGTCCCCTCTGCTCTCTCTAGGGGATGTGGGAGGAGCGCGATGTGAACATAACAGATTGTGTGAGCCCCTCCTGGCATATCCTTCTCTCCTGCTGGGCTGATCATACTCTCAGTGCAGAGATCCTGGATCCCTAAGCCTATACCCTAACCCTGCTTTCAGCATCCAGCTCTGCTGGAGACAGATTTTGGGAGGCCAGTGTTCAGAGGCTGTGTGTTCAGCAGAGCATGAACATGGCAGAAAGTTCTGTGTGGGGTCTCTGAGGAATGGCAAGTGTGTTCAGACTTGCTGGGGTTTACCAGTAGAGAGAGGCTACAGGAAAATGAAAAAACTCAGAGAAATCCCTCAGTAAAATGAGGAGTACTAGAAAGAAGTGCATTCCCTGTCAATGAAAATATGCAAAAAGAGGCCAGGTAACTCCTTAAGAGCTTCCAAGTGGGACGTATGTGACAGTAGCAGAGGGTTGGTTAGATGTCTTTTGAGACCCCACCCCCACCACACACACCCCCACACCGACACACACGTGTCTCAAGCTCCTCATTCCTATAAGCTGTGGGAAAGGCATTCTGCTTCAGTGTTTGGCTATATCTGTTTCTGTCTAAAACCTGCTGGGGCCTTTTAATCACAGAATAAAATAAACCAAACCCTGTTATTAATAACTTCAGTGTTATTTCATACCATTATCCCCATCTTTTCTCCTCTTTTCAAGTATTCATCAGGCTTCATGCCACCTGCTTTTTAAAAAAATCTGATCCTGAAACTTTCTGTAATAGTTAGGATGGACCAGGCAGTGCTACGGTGACAGATAAACCCTGCAGTCCCAGTGGCGCAGATGCTATGTGCTGGTTCCTTCTTTATGCCATAACATTCAGAAAACGAAGATCATGGCCTCCGGTCCCATCACTTCATGGCAAATAGATGGGAAACAGTGGAAACAGTGGCTGACTTTAGTTTTGGGGCTCCATAATCACTGCAGATGGTGATTGCAGCCATGAAATTAAAAGACACTTACTCCTTGGAAGGAAAGTTATGACCAACCTAGATAGCATAATAAAAAGCAGAGACATTACTTTGCCAACAAAGGTCCATCTAGTCAAGGCTATGGTTTTTCTGGTGGTCATGTATGGATGTGAGAGTTGGACTGTGAAGAAAGCTGAGCGTCGAAGAATTGATGCTTTTGAACTGTGGTGCTGGAGAAGACTCTTGAGAGTCCCTTGGACTGCAAGGAGATCCAACCAGTCCATCCAAAAGGAGATTAGTTCTGAGATTTCTTTGGAAGGAATGATGCTAAAGCTGAAACTCCAGTACTTTGGCCACCTCATGCGAAGAGTTGACTCATTGGAAAAGACTCTGATGCTGGGAGGGATTGGGGGCAGGAGGAGAAGGGGATGACAGAGGATGAGATGGCTGGATGGCATCACCGACTCGATGGACGTGAGTTTGAATGAACTCCGGGAGATGGTGATGGACAGGGAGGCCTGGTGTGCTGCGATTCATGGGATCGCAAAGAGTCAGACACGACTGAGCGACTGAACTGAACTGAACTGTCTCTGCCATACTTGCCTGTGTTGGTCACTGTTCTGGGTAGCAGGCAACAGAAAGTGACTTTCAGTGTTGTAAGCAGAAAAGCAATTTAATGAAACAGTATTGTGGAGCTCAGTGAATTTCCTGGAGGGCAAGAAAACTAAAATCAGAAGTTATGCAACTAGAAATCACACCCCAAATCATGCTTCAGAGCACCTCTTAGATGCCGCTCCTGGGTGCAGACACCATGGCCATCCAACCAAGTGGTAGCACTAGATATGGACTCTGCTGCTAGAGCCACGGCCACGGCCACCTCCCTAGAGACAGTATGACTACTGCATGGAGACACCCTTGCCCGCCTGTGGTCTTCCCAGCCCTCACTTCTTTGTTTCTTTTTTTTTTTTTTTTTTAATATTTATTTGTTTGGCTGTGCTGGGTCTTAGTTGCAGCATGCAGGATCTTCGATCTTCACTGCAGCATGCAGGATATTCAGTTGCCGCATGTGAACACTTAGCTGCCTCATGTGGGATCTGGTTCTCTGACCAGGGATCGAACCCATGTCCCCTGCATTGGGAGCAGGGAGTCTTAGCCACTGGATCAGCAGGAAAGTTCCCAGCCTCCATTTCTTTGTGTCCGTCACGTCTGACTCAAAATTCTGGGATCAGTACATCTGACTGAGAAGCCTATATGAGCCATGTGGTGGCTACAAGGGAGGCTGATGAGTGAACCTCTGATACTTTTATGTCCTGCGGAAAGAAGTGGGCCCTGGCTTGTAAGCGGAGTCCCAGATAGAGTGAAGAGTATTCATCACATCGTCTCGGGGCCTTTGCACCCTCCATCTTCAGGTGTTTCTCCAGATATGCTCAACGCTGGCTCCTTCTCTGCTCACAGGCCATCTCTGACGATCAAATCGAATGTTGTCCCTGCCGTGCAAGCACGTCCACCTGTCTTGTTTCCCTCCCAGAATTCATCCCTCCCTGGGAACTGCCTTGCCCGTTCATGAGTCTGTTTCTTTGATTTCTGTCTACTCTGTAGGTGCTAAAGCACAAGACTTTGTCCGGGGGGTGCTGCCAGCGCTGTTCATGGTTTCATGCACCAGCCCCCTTCCCACTCTGGCTGATGTGTTTTGGGGTGTAGGGATCTGTTTCTTTACTGAATGAGGTTATAAAGTAACCCCCCTCTGGGGTATTCCTGATATAATGGGCTGGGAAGCCCTTGCTAACCTCTTTGTCTCTCCGGCTGCAGTTTTATCCCAGAGAGAATGCGTGTGACACATGGGACTAAGGCCGAGTGTGCTTTTGGGTGACAGGGAGATAGCTGAGTTATCAGGTATGGGCGGATCTTATGATTTAAGGCATGAAGGAAGGGCAAGGCCTTGCAGCAGGAGGGTAGGCGTCTGGGTTCCAGGGGCACATTTTGGAGCAAGACGGTACCCCCCACTGCCTCCCTGTCCCTGGGCTATGGTGCCACCGGGTCCCCACATCCACAGAGGAAACCTGAAGGCCATGTGGAGGTGGCCACCGAGGACTTAGAAGGAGCTGTATTTTCTTTGAAGATGTAGATCTTGTTAGCCTTTCTCGATGCCATAATGCTTCAACGTGAAAGCTTTAATGGGGGTTTAAAACAGGAGAGCAGGAGATTGGTGCATGGGAGTGGAGGTTGCTGTAGGCCAAACTGGCCGATGCTCAGCATAACCCGGGGCTCGGCTTTAGGACTGGACTTCATCTCCTGGGGCCCCGGCAGCGCAGCACATGGGCAGCTAGGCCTCTCGAAGGAGGAGCATTGAGGCCTGAGAGTTCCTAGGGAGGGGGAGTCACTAAGCCAGCTTGGCTCGCTGGGAGAGGACAGTGGCCCCCATGGTCCAGGGCCTGTCTGTGCATGTGAACCCCTCCCCCAGGCTTGTACCTTTGGTCCTCTGGGATTCTCTGGGAGGAGGCAGAGTTGGATGAACCATACAACACCAGACCAGAGCAGGGTCAGCAGACTTTTTCTATAAAGAAAATGATTTTGGCTTTGTGGGCCATACTATTTCTCCTGCAAGTCACTGGTTTTGCTGTGGCAGCGAGGCAGGCGGCCGCATACGATAGGTAAATGAATGAGCATGGCTGTGGGCCAATAAAGCTTTATTTATGGGCACCGGAATTTGAATTTCATAGAATTTTCATGTGTCATGAAACATTCCTCTTTTCCCTCAACCATTTAAAAATGTGAAAACCATATTTAGCTCCCAGTCTGTACAAAAACAGATGGAGGGCTAGATTTAGCTAGAGGACTATATTTTGCTGACCCTTGAATTAGATCATCTCTAAAGACTGTTTCAGCCCTAATTCTTCACCTTGGTGGAAGAAGAGACCAAAGCTCTGAGAGGTTAGGTGGGATTCAGGTCAGCAAACATGCCTGGAAGGGAGTAGCGATAGACTTAACACATTTCTTTTTTAAAAAAATTTCAAGTTTTTTTAAATTAAAAAAAAATTTTATTATTGGAATATAATTGCTTTACAATGTTGTGTTAGTTTCTGCTGTACAACAAAGTGAATCAGCCACATGTATACATATATCTCCTCCCTCTTAAGTCTCCCTCCCCACGCCCCATCCCGTCCCTCTAGGTCATCAGAGAGCACCAAGCAGAGCTCCCTGTGCTACACAGCAGCTTCCCACTAGTTATCTGTTTTACATGTGGTAGAGAAGGCAATGGCACCCCACTCCAGTACTCTTGCCTCGAAAATCCCATGGGCAGAGGAGCCTGGTAGGCTGCAGTCCATGGGGTCGCTAGGAGTCGGGCATGACTGAGCAACTTCACTTTCACTTTTCACTTTCATCCATTGGAGAAGGAAATGGCAACCCACTCCAGTGTTCTTGCCTGGAGAGTCCCAGGGACGGAGGAGCCTGGTGGGCTGCCGTCCATGGGGTCGCACAGAGTCGGACATGACTGAAGCGACTTAGCAGTAGCAGTAGCAGAGTATATCTGACCTCTTAGGTAGAGGCCCTAGGGCCTGGCACAGAGCAGGTGCTCACAGAGCCTCTGTTGAACGAGCAAATGAATGCATGCATGCATAAGTGAATGGCTGAATGATGACTCTAGGACTCAAATGACCCAAAGGTGGCAGAGATTATGTACTTTGGTTCCTTGATGAGGTGTCAGAAAACCTGTCAGAACAGCAGAGTTTGACTGTGAGGGGCGACAGGAAACTCAGCACCCTGGGGTTGTTCAGTGTAGGGTGAACAGTAATTACCTGCCTCAAAGGACATTCCTGTCTTCATGAGAGACACAGAAAAGGGTGATAACATGGAATCTCAGAAGGACATGCAAGAATGTGGAGTATAGCAGATTGTAAGATGAATTACCTACGTCCTGTGTGCTGAAGCTTACTTCTCAAAGCACAATTTTTATTTTAAATGTGGTTATCATTAATGTTGTGGGGCAGTTCACACCCCTTCGGGCATTGTTCTCATAACTGAGGCTAGCTCCAAGAAGTATCCAAACTGATGGAGGTGGCGTGTGCCTTCCTCCTCATGCTGTTTCCAGACAGGACAAGAATGGCTGCTCCCAGTGTCTTGCACCCATCTGGTACTCAGTCAAAGTCTGACAAATGAATGGTTTCCTCCCTCCACCTAGTGTATCATCCTGAATGATTGTAGGGTATTCCAGGAACACGTGACTCCCATTTGCCTCCTGGTTGCTGTGAAATTTTTTTTTGAGCATAACATTAAATGGTGAGAAATGAAGCTTCTAGAGTGGGTCTAGGTGGTGGACATGGACTCCCGGTGGCTGGGTGCAGTGTGTGTGTGTGTGTGACTATCGTGCTGTGGTTTTCAGAATTGAGCTGGGAAGACAGAGCAGGGCTGCGGGCCAGGGGGGAGCAGTGCTATGTCCCAAGAAGTGACTGGAGAGTGGAAAGCAAGTTTCTCTACTTTACAGTTTCTCACAAAGAACATCTCAGGGGTACTTGATTTGCTCCTCTAGCCCCGAAAGGGCCAGTGGCAGAATCAACCTGATGTTCTAACAAACCTGGACTGGCCATGACTAATGCAGCCAGAAACCGAGGGCAGAAGTAGGTCATTGTGATGGACCAAGACTGTCCTCTCATGGAGGTCATTGGTGGACTCTTGAGTGAAGACGTAACCGCTCCACCAGCCTGATGGTGCAGAAGGCAGCCCACATGCACGCTCTATTGACCTGGGGGGCTCCTTACTTCCTGCTGCTGCTGCCTGGACCCTGAAATGTGAGCCCAGTTGTGACCTGAGTAGGTCTGCTTTTAGGCAACCACCCTGCAACCAGCTGGTGGTGGAGAGAACCAGACCTGTTGCGATGGTCTCAGAGGTGGGGACAACTATTAGAAGGTGGGAGCAAGTCAAGAGAAGTGATAAAGCCTGAATCTGGGCAGTGGTGGGAGATAGTGGGGGCAGGATGGGGTGGATGTGTGTGGCCACAGTGGGAGGAGTCTCTGAATGTACCAGGCTCACAAGGAGAGGTGCCTGCTGCCTGATACCCGGGGTCCAGGGGAGAGTTAATGGATGCATGTGGGCGAGCTAATTGGGCCTCTAGCTAGGCTGACTCATGCAGGCATCTGATCCAGTTATTACTAATGCTGGAGAGAGAGAAAGAAAAAATTAAGCAACACTGAAGCAGTGGGAATTCTCTCTGATTGAGAAGTTCCAGGGCTGGTCTCCCATTGCAGACAGGCGGCACTGGGAAGAAGGGACCTGCCACACGGGGGTGAGTGGGAGGGGCACAGCTGGTGGGAGAGGTGTTTCCATGACGCCCGCTGTGACTGGCTCACATTTGCCCTGTGGGGTGCAGCTGGGGAGGGCTGGGTCTTTTCCAAAACAGCCAGGGTTTTCCAGTGCCACCCATGGCACACTCAGGGCAAGCGAGCTGAGTTGGAGAGGCCGCCACCAGGAAGGAGGGAAGCAGGGCAGGCCAGGATGCAAGGTCTGGTTCTGTTTCTTTACACACTGGCCAAAGTTTGGATCTCTTTGTTGTTTCCTTGGATCTTTAGGGTCTTAACAAGCAGAAATCACCTTTGTTGGCTAGGAGAGAGACGCACCTGGGCCAGCCTTCAGAGCCTGGGAAAGTGGGGCTGTTGGGTTAGAGGAGATAGGGACACTTCCCAGAGGGGGCAGCACAGGTGTGACCAAGGTCTTACCCACTGCTCCACCTCCTCGCTGCTCTGGGATCACTGTGCCTTTTCCTGCAGGAGTGGTGGAATCCAGCAGTCCAGGGTCCGAGACCTGGTTCTCAGCCTGACTTGCTGGGAAACCTGGCCAAGAAGATTCCCCAGTTGGGGTGTCAGGAGTCTCAGGAGGGCTCCTCACTTACCTACAGGGAGGTGGCTCTATCTGATGTTGCCGTCACTGTTTTCCAGCTCATAGTTCCTAGCCGGCATTTTCATGTCTTGAGTCTGGGCGATCACGCCCCTAGGTTCTCCCTGGTTACCAGAGTGCAGGCCTTACCCCCAGGAATGTAGATCTCAGCCCAGGCCAGGCCCTGCTGGTCTAATCTGGACATAAAGGACAGAGTCTCTTCTCAGGGATAGGTGCTTCCTTGCCCTATGTCTTTCTCTTTGGGGTTCTAGCTGGCAGTTCCCATGAGCCCTTATGTTGTATGGTGACCAAATCAGTTGCATCAATAGGGTGTGACACTGGGTGTGGGGGAGGTGAGGCTGTCTAATGCTGGGTGCAGGCCTCGTGGATCCCATCGTGATGCAGCCCCCACAACTTGGCTGCATGGGCCAAGGAGGGACCTCTAACTTGTCTTTATGCTGAGGGCCAGCCCTGTGGCTAACTTCATGTTTTGGGTACAAGGCTTTTAGTCATGAATCTAATCTGTCAGTAATGGGAGGCCAACTTGAGGTGAGGGCTGGGACAGCTGGGAGTGATGGCTCAGGTTAAGGCGTCCCCTCATCCTTGATGGGCTGGAATGCTTCCCCTTGAGGTCTTGGACCTGGAGGTAGAACCTGAGAAGGGGCTTGGATGAGATGAGGCAGAGGAGAGAGTGCTGAGGCCTGAACCCTTATGTATGGGGCCATCCTGCTGTGGAAAGGAGACCCACGTGCAAGATGATGAGAACCAGCATAGGAAGGAAAGGAGGAGATGGGCAGGCTTTGCGTGATGCAGAGTGGTGTGGAGGCCACAGGGAGATGGAGCTTTCTAACAAGGGAGTGTCAGTGTTCTTCGGATGGAAGATTTATCTTGTCAAGAGGAGAAGCCCCTCTTTTTTTTTTTTTTTAAGTTTTTTCTTATTTAATTCTTGGCTGTGCTGGGTCCTCTTTGCTGCTTTCAGGCTTTCTCTGTGGCAGACAGAGGCTACTCTTCACTGCGGTGCACAGGCTTCTCCCTGCAGTGGTTTCTCCTGTTGCAGAGCACAGGCTCTCGGTGCACGGGCTTCAGTAGTTGTGGCTCCCAGGCTGAGATGTCTGGTGGCATAGGGAATCTTCTTGGACCAGGGATCGAACCCGTGTCCCCTGCACTGGCAGGCAGAGTCTTAGCCAATGGACCATCAGCAAAGTCCATCTCTCTGTCTTTGATGTGAACTCTGTCCTTGCATAACCAGTGGTTCTGAAGAGGTAAACGCATCATTGATTGTCAACACGTGTTTATTGAGTGCCTGCTATTTGTAACCATTGTGCCAAGTTCTGGGGATGCAGAGGCAGATTAAACACATCTGCTCAGTGTCCGAGTGGGTCTTCCAGCGGGGAGCAAGTCAGCGCACAGTAACCAAACAATGAAATAAGTATCTATTGCTCTCAGTGCTTTGGAGGGAAAGAGCAAGGTGCTGCAAGAGAAAACTAGCACAGGGGGTCAGGAAGGCTTCACGATGCGGGGCTGATGGTGAAACTGAAACCAAAGGGTGATTGATATTACCCAGGCAAGGGATTGCAGAGACAGAGAGCATGAGTGAGGGTGCAGAAGCAGACAGCCTTGGTACATTCAGGTATCGGTCACTGACTGAGGAAGGTTGAAGGTGGGTGGCAGGGAGCAAAAGGGCAGGTTAGGGAGCAGGCTGGCAGGGCCAAGGAACAGCATTTTGTTCTGGGTGCAGCAGGAACCAGGCAGTAGGTGGACATCCTTTGGGATGGGTTTCCTTCTTCAAAGTGCCAGGGCTCAGTGCATACTCTCTGAGTGACTAGGAAGGATGGTAGGTGTAGGGCAAATGGTATCAGGAAGATTCTTCTTTCCTTCCCCAGAAGTGGGCTTCTTCAGCCTCAGATGAGCAGCGGGGGAAGTCCCTGGACCTGCCCTGGGCAGCCTCACCCAGCCCTGAGCAGCAGGCAGCAGAGCCAGGGTCTTGAGCTGTATTGTGTCCCTGCCACCCTCACTCAGGGCCACCCAGAAACTGGATGTGACCTTATTTGCACATGCAGTCTTCGCTGATGTGCTCAAGTTAAGATGAGTTCACACTGGAGTAGGGTGGATCCTAATCCAATAACCAGTATCCTTAAAAAAAGAGAGAAATCTGAATACAGGCGCGCGCGCGTGCGCACACACACACACACACACACACACACACAGGGGAAGGCCATGTGAAGAGGGACACAGAGACCAAGATGCTGCTATTACAAGTCAAGGAATGCCAAGGGTTGCCAGCAACCACCAGAGGATAAGGGAGAGGCTTGTAGTAAATTTTTCTCTATAGCCTTCAGTGAGAGTATGATCCTGACAATACCTTGGTTTTGGACTTCTAGCCTCTAAATCGCAACAGAATAAATTTCCCTTGTTTAAAGGCATCCAGTTTGTGGTACTTTGTTATGGCACTCTTAGGAAACCAATACATTGGACCAAGGAAGGGGAACCCAGTGTATTGAACCCATCCCCTGGGCCATCAGCCGTCATTACATCACTTAGACAGCAAGTTAGTGAGGTTCCAATTACAATCTCCTTTTTACAGAAGGAGAGTTGGATGGTCAGAGAGTTCCACAGAGACACAGTGACAAGTCTTGGGCTTCAAACCCAGGTTGGACTCGCCCCTGCCCTGTCTCCTCTGCCTTTTAACAAAGAGCCCAGCCTTTTGGATTGTTCATGGTCCTTGATGAAGTATCATTGAACTGGTCAAGTGATGATGAGAAATGAGGGCTCTACAGATGTTCATTCAACAATTTATTGATGAAATCCCATGCCTGGTATTTGTTTTAAAATCTCCAAAGGAAAAAAATGTTGTAGAGATAGGGACAGATTAAAAATAGCAGGATGTTGGTAATTGTTGAAACTGTATCACGGGTGATGGGGCTTCATTGTATTGCTTTCTTCACTTTTGTGTATCTTTGAAAATTTCCATAGTTAAAAATTAAAAAGTAAAGCCATGGAGATCCAAAATTTAAAAAAAAAAATGAAAAAATAAATCATGAGAATTCTAGGATCAGAGAGTCCAGGGTTTGAATCTCAACTTTATTCTTTTTAGCTGTATGACTTTGGAGAAGTTACTTAACCACACTGAGCCTTGGTTTCCTCTGCCCAATGGAGGTATCACTATGTCAAATCTCATAGGATAGCAAAAGGTTTACATGGGAGAATCAAAGTGCTTAGTCCAAGGCTGGGCACATGGGAGGTGTCCTGGAAATGTCTGCATTATTATGTTTATTGCACACGCACCATACACCAGCTTCAGAGTCAAGAATTCCTTCCTTATCATTGATACACAGACGAGGACAAGGCTTGGAAGTGGACTACTTTGCTCTGGGCCCCGTAACTGATGGTGACAGAGACCTGCCTGACCCAGAAATCTCTTCCGAAAGTGACTGTTTCTTTTACTCTCAGAGTTGCTCAGAGCCCTGCTCTCCTCACAGTGTTTCTTGGCCTTTCTCACAAGGAGGACTTGGTCGAGGGATCAGTCATGGAGGGGGAGGAAGATGAAGCCACCCCTGGCTGACCCTGGCCAGTTCTGGTCACTCTATGTTTGTTCAGCTGCAGGGTGCAGGTGGAAGGGGCGGATTCTGCTGGCCTGGTGGTTTTCAAAGGTGACAGGCTTGTGGTAATTGATGGTCACTGGGGGCCACTGCTCCATGAAGATTGCTGGTCTAAGGATGACAAAGATCTGACACACTTGCCACAGCAGAAACCAGAGTGAAACAAAGGAAGTCCAAACTGGAGAAGGGCTGGGCCCCCAGGCTGGAGGCTTTCTTGCCTCTGATGGTTCCCAGAAAACTGCCATGGGTCCTATTCAGCCAGCTACCACTGGACAGGGATCTTAGCACCCTGGAGGAGCACCCAGGTGATCCCGGGTGGAGGGAGCGCCCCACAGCCCCTCACCAGAGCAGGTGTGGGCCAGGGAAGGAGCCAGAAGGAACAGTGAGCAGGGGTTCATGGAGCTGAGGCTGCTACGGGGCCTCCCCCTTCCCCAGCTGACATGCCTGGGGTGCGGGGTGCAGCTGAGGGGCCTCCAGACTGTCACATACAGAAGGGGGGTGCAGGGAGGTGTCAGTGAGAAGGGGAGGCACAGGGGCTCTAAGAGGTGAGGTGGGGTCAGAGGAGAGTCAGGGCCTGCCATCAGAGGCCTTGGTGTGAATTCAGGACTCTGGGAAGAAACAGAATTCACCGCAGATGGTCCCAGGGATGAGACAATTGCCCTGGGGCCATGTTGGGGGAACACAGTAGAGACAGTGGCCTCAGACATAGTGACAGCGGGTGTACTGACTGTTCCCAAGGCTGAAGGGACCAGGGGCTGGAGGGCAGTGCCCCCAGATCCCCTGTGAGGGCTGGGATCCCAGAGGAGGGGGCCTTGGAGTCCCTGCCAGGAGGCGACCTGAACAAGAGGAAGTGCCCTAACCCTCCAGACTCCTGCCAGTGGGCAAGGGACGGTGGTGCAGTCAGTAGGGGCTGCCTCTCAGGCCAGAGCAGGGCAGCGGGGATGGCGAGTGGATGGGGCAGGCGGGGCAGACCATCACGAGTGCACGTCTCTACTTGTCCTTCGGTAGGACAAGCACATGCTCGGAAGGAGGGTCATTGACAAGGAGCGCCAGAGTCCCAGCACAGGCTTTGACATGAGATAGGCTGACGGTAGCTTCAACTCTGAGTCACTCTCTCTCTCTATCTGTGTCTCGGTCTGTCTCTCTGTCTCTCTCTCACACACAAATACACCCCGCATTTCTCAGTTCGCTGAATGGCTGTCATAAGGAGACAGCTGGCAGGTTTTGAGAGGGCCGAGGGGAAGCCTGAGGACAAATTGTGTAGCTGTCAGAGTTCCGCAGATCCTGGAGTCGGCGTGCTCCGGAGGCACTGAGTCCTGTCATGGGAGACATTGGGCTCTTTTAACGCACACCATCGTGTGCGAGGGCCTGCTACATGCATCTCCGTGCTCCCCCTCCTCTAATCCTCCCCAGTGTTCCAGGGCTATTGGTGGTTACTTCCCAGTTTTGCAGGTGAGGATGCTGGCCTCAGAGCAGAGAGGCCACTTGTCCAGGGTTGCCTGGAGCCAAAATCTAGCCAGGATAGGCTAGATTTAGCTGCTGTAACACGCCCAGTGGCTCCAGACAACAAAGGTTTAGTTCATGCTCATGTTACAAAGCCATCAGGGCTGGCTGGGGCTCTGCTTCTCGTCATCCTCGCTCTGGGACCCAGACTGTCAAAGCAGCCACCATCTGACACATCACTGGTTCCCACGGCAGAAGGGAGGAAGACCTTCCAAGGGGGCTCATACAGGAGAAGAAGTGCTTGGTCTGGAAATTGCACATCTCATTTCTGCTCAAAACTCATTGGCTTGATTGGTCTCATGACCCCAGCCAAGCACAGGGTGTGTCTGGAAGGTGGAGAGCTGGAAGTGTTTGATGAATAGCATCTGGCTACTACGTGAACTATGGGTTTATTTCAGGTCTAGGAAACTCCAGGTGTAGAGTTTTTCCCACTGCTCCCGGGCACCCTGTTCCTGCAGAGGCCAGAGGAGCATCACGGCAGAGTGGGAAGAGCCTAGAGCAGCAGCTGTCTCTGATTTCTTGAAGGTCTTCAGAGACCTAAGCAGGATGCCAGGAAAGCCAGTGGTTCTCGAGAAATGCCCCTGGGTGGTGGGAGCCAGTTTGGAAAGTTGAGGCAGAGAGTGCTGAGGGCAGGAGAGAGGGGTTTGTGCCCCACTGGGCTTTAGAACCCTGGGTTTCTGTCCTTTACTTTCCTTAGCCTGCTTCCCACACATGGAAAACCCTCCACTGTTCTGAAGGAGGGATCTTTCCGAGGCTGTCTTCCCAGCTGTGAGGGCTCCTGGACAGACTGGGCAGCAAGTGCTGAAGGGCCAGATGAGTCACTTACTCAGGTTGCTGGAAACTGGCAGCACAGCCCCTTTTCCTTCCATGACCTCTGATTGCATCCCAGTGGAGTTGCGGCCCCATCATCCTGACTCATTGGCACAATTTCAGGAAACAGCAGAGTGTGCTCTTGGGTGGGAACTCAGCTGAGGGAGAAAGCTGGTCCCTCTTCGTGGAGCTCAGTTCTGTGCCTGGCCCCAGGAGGTGCACAGCCCTTGCTGGTTGCTTCCTCTTGCATGATCTCCTGTTACCCACACCTGCCTGAGCTCCCCTCCTCACACAGTTTGCGTCTTCTTCAGAGTTGTCTTCCCCTCCCATGGGCTCCACTTCCTCCCCAAGCCACCAGTGGCTTCCTCTTCTGTGACCTTGCAGAAGCATCAACGCTGTGCCCTGTTTCTAGAATGATCTTTCCCTGGGGCCTCCATGCTGCCACCTTCTCCACTGGCCTCTCTGAATCCTCCTTCTTAGAATCCTCTCCCTATTCATCCAGCTGGCCCTTCTGTGCCTGTGATTTCCAGGGCTCTGAACACAGCTCACTTGTCTCTCTTCTTGGGCCGTATCATCCCTCACATTTATAGCAACCAATCTTTGGATGGATCCCAAAGACTTTTCTTGAATTTCAGATACTTTCATCCATTAGGCTAGTTGGCGCATCCACTTGGATGTTTCCTGAACTCCTACAACTGAACATGGGCCCTTTCCCCAAATTTGCATTTCCTCCAGGAAGTCCTGTGCTGGGGTGAATGGCCTACCTCTCCACAAGGCTTCGAGGCCAGAAGCCTGGCGGTCATCTTAGCATCATCCCCCCTCTGCCTCCTCAACACAGGGGGTCCTGAAGTCCTACCTCTCTATCGTCACTGCTACTGTTTCCAACCTGGACTATTATACCAGGCTCTTTGGTGCCTGTTTCCTCCAATCCATCTTCCTGCTGTCACGGGGATTTCTAAAAACCTGGCTATATGAATTCCTTCATTCTTAAAACCTTGAGGGCTCCCTTCACCCGAGTTTAAAATCTAAGCTCCTAAGGGCAGTACCTTTATGATCAGCCCCTGTCTCTTCTCCCCTATCTCAGCACCCCATGCTCACCTCTGTTTTGTATGCACTTTTTCTTTGACCCGGAAGGGCTTTTGCTGTTTCCTTATCTGAATGGCTAATTCCTACTAATTTTTTATGACTCAGCTCAAGTATCATTTCTTTGGGGAAATCGTCTGTCCAGTCTTTAAAGCAGGTGTCCGTCCTCTGTGCTTGTATAGTACCCTGTGAATAAAGCCAGAGCAGTAAGTACAGGTGAGTGATACTTATACTTGTTTGCCTCTCATCTGGATGTTCACAGAGAACAGTGTCAGGACCACAGCCCAGAACAAGGCTTGGCATCCATCTCGCAGGCATCAATTCCTGTGAAGAAATAGGAGAATTGCCATGTCCCTAAAGTCCCTTGCCTGTGGCCTCAAATTGTAGAGGGACCTTAGAAATGATGTAGTTCGATCA
Source organism: Bubalus bubalis (assembly GCF_019923935.1). Taxonomy (NCBI): domain Eukaryota; kingdom Metazoa; phylum Chordata; class Mammalia; order Artiodactyla; family Bovidae; genus Bubalus; species Bubalus bubalis. The sequence continues at coordinate 153,186,376 of NC_059160.1, forward strand.
CTCATTACATAGATAAGGACTGTAAGGTTCAGGGAGTGAAAGCCCTCCCTGGTCCACACAGAGTCATCAAAAGAGTGAAGATGGGAATACAAATGGGTGAACTTCCAAAGGTCAGTGTTTTTTACATCATACCGTGTCATATGGAGTTTAGTGCTTTTATTGATTTTGTATAGAAGCACTGAATGTCCATCTAAAATAGTTTTCAAGCTATAGACAAGCGAATAGAAAAAGATGGAATTCACTAGCAATTATACCACCCACCCAGAGATAGCCATTGCCGATATGGCCTATCACCTTCCCATCTTTTCCCTGAGCAGATTACGTCCTTTTTAAGAAACAACATTATGATTATATTATAAATATATTTCATCCATGCTTTTTAAAGTTGCTTTTTAATGCCTATTCATATTTGTCAAAGACTGCATTTTTGTGATGTTCTTAGGTACACCATTCAGTTCAGTTCAGTTCAGTCACTCAGTTGTGTCCGACTCTTTGCAACCCCATGAATCGCAGCATGCCAGGCCTCCCTGTCCATCACCAACTCCCAGAGTTCACTCAGACTCATGTCCATTGAGTCAGTGATGTCATCCAGCCACCTCATCCTCTGTAGTCCCCTTCTCTGTAATTCAATAATCATATATGAGTGTTGGACCTTAAGGTTGGTCCTTTTTGTTTTTTAGCAACAACATTGCCATTATAAAGAGTATTAGGAAGAACATGATTATAGTTGAATTTTTGGCCAATTCTTTTTTCTTAAATTGATGTACAGTTGATTTATAATGTTGTGTTAGTTTCTGGTATACAGCAAAGTGGTTCAGTTATACATATATATTTATATATTTATATTTTTCATCTTTTTTCCATTATAGTTTATTACAAGATATTGAATAGAACTCCCTGTGCTATTCAGTAGGACCTTGTTGTTTGACCAATTCTTTTTTAATTTTTTTATTTTATTTATTTATTTTTTTGACCAATTCTTTTTTTAAAAAAAAATGTTATTTCTTTATTTATTTCTGGTTGCACTGAGTCTTTGTTGCTATGTGTGGGGTTTCTCTAGTTTGGGTGAGCAGGGACTACTCCTTATTACAGGTACACAGCTTCTCATTGTGGTGGCTTCTCTTGTTGCAGAGCACAGGCTCCAGCTGTTTCGGCACACAGACTCGTTAGCTGTGGCTCGAGGGCCCTAGAATGTGCAGGCTCCCGTAGCTGTGATTGAAGGCTCTAGAGCGCTGACTCAGTAGTTGTGGCCCAGGGCATGTGGGATCTTCCTGGACCAGGGATCGAACCCCTGTCCCCTGCACTGGCAGTCAGATTCCTATCAGCTGTACCTCCAGGGAAGTCCTGACCAGTTCTTAATTATTTCTTTAGGTTGAATTCTTAGAAGTAGAACTGGTAGGTTGAAGGATTTACTCTTTTTCACATTTTGCCAAATTGACCTCCCCAAAGCCTAACTAATATTCCCTATTTACATTTCACCATCTGGGAATCCCTGGTGACTCAGCAGTAAAGAATCTGCCTGCAATGCAGGAGATGCAGGAGACAGAGGTGTGATCCTTGGGTTGGGAAGATCTATTGGAGGAGGAAATGGCAACCCACTCCAGTATTCTTGCCTGGGAAATCCCATGGACAGAGGAGCCTGGTGGGCTGTACAGTCCATGGAGTTTCAAAGAGTCAAACATGATGAGCATACATGTACCAGAGCTGCTCATCATCCAGACAAGGTGAGAGCCACCTGTTTTCACTGGAATCGAAGGAGTTGGGTTTTGTGGCAACTTTCCCTCAAGCCACCTGTCTCAGTCTGGAGGTGGCAATCTGGCAGCCCTTAGGTCATCTTCTTTTGAATCTGTGATGTTTAAAAATATTTGAATTGGGAACCAACTTTATATAGCAGTATGTCTCACATAAAAACCTGAACCTCAGCTTCTGTTTCTGGAGGGCAATTGTGGCTCTTCCCCAAGATGGGGTCTGGGCTCTCACGGTCTGCTGCACTCCCCACCTCTCCCTACTGCCACCTAGCCGGCCTCATTCACCTACCTGCCAGGCCCCTGTAGGCACTAGGATTTGCAACCTTTATCTCAGTTCCTTTTCCCCATTAAAACAGGCCCACCCGCAAAGAACTCCATGCTTTTCGTCCTGATTAACTACAGAATTAATTTTTTAAAAAACAAATCCTATTTGTAATAATAATATTCAGGTTAATCATTTAGGAAGCTGCTTTAGAGAAACCTTGAACGTCTTTAACCAATATAAAATACCATGAATCACTTTGGACTCCACAGTGCATTATGTATTTAAAAACAGAAAATTAGACACAGGAGAATTCATCTTAACTTCATTATATATGAAATATTAATTCTCTTCTGGCTTTCATATTATTTACATATTTAATAACATGTTAGCTACAGTCTTTGACTGAGAGCAATTAGAGGCCAGGGGCTGTCTCTTGCCTTAATCTTGAAGATGCCAAAATGTTTTGATGTTGTGGGGAGAAAGGATTGCTAAGGAGAGTTGGATGCTATTGTTTCCATTCCCTTTCTCACATGTCATAATTTGTTAACTGTATTTCCCTCTTAAACAGGATATTGATGACTTTGGCTGCCCCGGTGAGAATTCCATTCTTCCATTTCCACCCCTTTCCCTACACAAGTGGAGAAGAGGAGATTCTGACCACTTTGTTTTTCCAAAAAAAAAAAAAAAAAATAGAGGCAGATTTTGATCCAAACCACAATCCCCTTTGCTTTTCATTAGGTCCTCTTAGGATCTCGGTCTTCTCATGAGTAAAATGTGAGTCATGGGACGGATGTTGTTGGATTGTGGTGAACAAAAAGGGGGCTCATGTTGATGATCACACAGACCTGAGTCTCCCTTGGGGAAGCTGCCTGATGGCAGTCTGGTGCCTCTTTGCCTTCCAGTGATGGGCAGCAATGCCATCTTGGTGCATGCCCCAGCATATCGTCCCTGCTGGCACGTTTCTGGCAGTCCACACAAGTGCCTCAGAAGGCTTCAGTGATGAACTTGCTCCTGGAGGGCACACCTGCAGGGCCACAGCTATGCAGGACAGATGAAGGGAAGGACACTGTGGCCTTGGGAGGTCAGTGGGACGAGGTCTGCCTTGACCAGGGACTGGAGGGATGGGAGGATTTGGAGAGAGATACTAGAGAGAAGGGGTATGGACAACGTGTGCAAAGCACAAAGTTGGTAGCAAGCACAGCACCGAGGGGTGCCATGAACAAATCAGCCTGTGGCAAGGGAGTGAGGGAGGGAGAGGCAGGGAGGTGGGGGACTTTGGGAAAAGTCTAGAGTATGGGGTCAACAACTAGCTGGTGGTCCCAGGCCAGGTAATGTACACTGCAGATATCTTGTTTGATCCATTGAGTGTTACTCATTATTATTTTGTTAATTGGCCACCTGATGAGAAGAACTGACTCATTTGAAAGGACCCCGATGCTGGGAAATATTGAAGGCAGGAGGAGAAGGGGACGACAGAGAATGAGATGGCTGGATGGCATCACCGACTCAATGGATATGAGTTTGAGTAAACTCTAGCAGTTGGTGATGGACAGGGAGGCCTGGCGTGCTGCAGTCCAGGGGTTGCAAAGAGTCGGACACGACTGAGTGACCTAACTGAACTGAATTTTCAAAATCTTGGATACAGCCTGCATTTTTCCAGTTTCCCCAGTCCTTTCTAATTCACTCATTAACATTGCTTATCTGGTCCTTGCTCTTAATCAAGCCTCTATTTCAATTTTAAGAATAAGGGAACTGAGGTCCCGGGAGTGGAAATCACTTGCTCCAACTGCACACGAGGTTAGAGAAGCAGCATGATTCCATCCTGCTGTCACCTGTCCGGGGCTCTTGGAGCAGTTTGGACAGGGCTGTGTGGATCATGGGGAGCCCCTGCAAGCCCCAAAGCAAGGCAAGGAGGTCTTGGGGACCTAGGCATCATACAGCAGGAAGTTGTGGGCCATGCAGCTGGCACTGAGGCTAAACTGCCAGGTCACCAGAGCCCTGAAGCACAGTAGGCACAGGCTTCCCAGGCTGCGACTGGCTCACTGTAGCCAACGTCGGCCCCCACCCTGCATCTAAGGCTCCTAAGCCTCTCTCCTGCCCGCTGTCCCTAGTGGGACATTGAGACACTAGCATCTTTCCACTCACACCCCCACCCCCTGACGAAGAGTTCTGGGAGACTTTTAGAACAGGGTATCTCAGGTAGTCCGGAAAGAGATGGAACAGCCTGAGACGTGCAGGGGAGCTGGGCATGCATGGTGCTGCCACCTCATGCCCCAGACGAGTCCATCGGGATTAGTGTCACACTGATGAACACTAGAGGAATTAAGCGTGATTTGTCGCTGGTTGTAAAATGCTTCCGGTCATCATCAATTCATCACAGCCATTCACCAGAAGCAGCAACGTAGAAAGCCTGTGAGATGCTGCTGGAAAGATCCAGGCTCCCTACTAGCTAGATCTAGGCTTTCATCCAGGGGGCAGCAGAGCTGGGACAGAGGCCCAGGCTGATGGGGGCCATCAGACTCATCAGAGAAAAGAATGACATCCCAAAGCATGCTGCAGAGAGCAATGTTCCTCGTCCCCTGGAACTCCTGAATCTTTATACACACCCTCTCTGCTTTATGGAGAAGGAAATGGCAACCCACTCCAGTATTCTCACCTAGAGAATCCTATGAACAGAGGAGCCTGGTGGGCAATAGCCCATAGGGTCGCAGAGAATCAGACACGACAAAGCAACTTAACATTGCATTTCTCCCCTTAGGGCTGGGGTTTGTGGAATAAGGGCTGAAGAGGAGCCATCAAGTTGAGAATGGAAAAATTGAGTCAGAGGCTCAATGCAGCCTCAACTCTGTGGCAGTTGGAGCATTGTTCTAGTTCTGGCTCTCTTACTTATGTGCTGTGTGACCTGGGTACGGTTAACACCCTTTTCTGGGCCAGAGTGTCTGCATTTGTAAAATGAGAGAGTTAGGATAGAGAATGTTTTTTCTTTCTTTCTTTTTCTTTTGTTTTACTTTGTTTAAAAAAGTTTCATTTTGCACTGTAGTTGAGTTACAATGTTGTGTAAGTTTCAGGTGTATGGCAGAGTGATTCATTATACACATACATATATGTATACTTTTTCAAATTCTTTTCCTGTTTAGGTTATTACAGGTTATTGAGCAGAATTCCCTGTGGTATACAGTAGGTCCTTGTTGGTTATCTATTTTAAATACAGTAGTGTGTACACATCAATCCCAAACTCCCAGTTCATTTCTCCCCCGTTTCCCCTTTGGTAACCATAAGCTTGTTTTCCATGTCTGTGAGCCTGTTTCTGTTTTGTGAATAAGTTCATTTGCATCTTTTTTTTTTTTTTAGATTCCACATATAAGCACCATCATATGATATTTGTCTTTCTCTGTCTGGCTTATTTCACTTAGCATGATACTCTCCAGGTCCTAGAGGATATTCGAACCAATCCAATGTTTAAGAGGACGTATAGGGTTTTTCTTAAGATTTACTTTTATTTATTTGTGTTTATTTTTGGTTGTGCTGGGTCTTCACCGCTGGGCAGGCTTTTCCCTGGATGTGGTGGGCAGGGGCTATGCTCTCAGTGCAGTGCACACGCTTCTCTTTGCAGTGGCTTTTCTTGTTGCAGAGCACAGGCTCTAGGGTGCCTGGGCTTCAGTAATCGCAGCTGCGTTGTGGTGCTCTGCTTTAGTTGCTCCACAGCTTGTGGTATCTTCCTGGATCAGGGATGGAACCCACGTCACCTGAACTGGCAGACAGATTCTTTACCACTGAGCCACCGTGGAAGTCCTTGGTAAGATTTCCTAAAAACCTACTTTGAGATATAACTTGCATACGAAACAATTGATCCATTTCGAGTGCAGATGTCAATGGTTTTGGTGTATTCAACCACGTATGCTTGTGCTTAGTTGCTCAGATGTCCGACTCTTTGCGACCCCATGGACTGCATCCTCCCAGGCTTGTCGGTCCATGGGGATTCTCCAGGCAAGAATACTGCAGTGGGTTGCTATGCCTTCCTCCAGGGAATCTTCCCAACCCAGGGATTGAACCCGGGTCTTCTGCATTGCAGGCGGATTCCTTACCAGCTGAACTACCAAGGAAGCCCCATGTACAATCATCATGGTCAATTTTAGTAAATCTTCATCACATCAAAAAGAACCCCCCTACTCTTGAGCTATCATCCCGCTAGCCACCCACCCTTAACCTCCAGCCCTAAGAAACCACTCATCTACTTTCTCACTGTATAGATCTGCCTATTCTGGACTTGCATATGAATGAAATCATACAGGATGTGGTCTTCTGTGACTATCTTCTTTCACTTAACATAATGATTCCAAGGTTCAACCATGTTACAGCTTGTGTCAGTACATCTTCATTCCATGTTATGGCTGAACAGCATTCCACGGTATATATACCCCACATTTTGTTTAGTTATTGGGCTGTTGATGGACATTTGAATTGTTTCCACCTTTTGGCTATTATGAATAATGCTGTTTTATACATATCTATTCATGTTCTGTGTGGCTTTATGTTTTCATTTCTCTTGTGTATATACCCAGAAGTGGAACTTCTGGGTCATATAGTAACTCTATATGTAACTTTAAGCTTTTGAGGAAAGGCCAGTCTGTTTCCCAAAGTGGCTGTACCATTTTTTACTCCTACCAGCAGAGTACAAAGCCTTCTATTATGCTATATCCTTGTCAAATTTGTTATCTGACTTTGATTTTAGCCATCCTAGTGGGTATGAAGTTGTATCTCATTGTGGTTTTGATTTGCATTTCCCTGATGACTAATAATACTGTGCATCTTTTCACATGCCAGCAGGCCAATAGGCCATGTGTATTTCTCTTTGGAGATATGTCTAGTCAGATCCTTCACCCATTTTTCAACTGAGCTATTTGGTTTTTTAAAATTATTATTATTATTGTTGAGTTGCAAGACTTCTTTGAATGTTCCAGATAAAAACCATTGTCCTATGTATGATTTGCAAATATTTCCTCCCATTGTATGGGATGTGCTTTCACTTTCTTAATGGTGCCCTTTGAAGCAAAAGTTTTTAATTTTGATAAAGTCTAATTTTTCTATATTGCTTTTGTTGCTGTGCTTTTGATGTCATATCTAAGAATTCTTTGCTAAATCCAATGTTATGAAGATTTATCCTTATTTTGTTATGAAGATTTATCCTTAAGTTTTCTTCTAAGAGTTTTTTACTTTTTGCTCTTACATTTAGGTATTTGGTTAATTTTGAGTTACTTTTTGTATATTATTTGAGGTAGGGGTACAACTGCATTCTTTGGCATATAGTTAACCACTTGTCTACACATAATTTTTGAAAAAGACTATTCTTTTTCCCACTGGATGGTTTTGGCATCTTTGTTTAAAATCAGTGACCATAGACATATGACTTTCTTTCTGGATTCTCCATTTCATTGATCTATCAGTTCAGTTCCGTCACTCAGTCGTGTCCGACTCTTTGCGACCTCATGGATTGCAGCACGCCAGGCCTCCCTGTCCATCACCAACTGCCAGAGTCTACCCAAACCCATGTCCATCGAGTCGGTGATGCTATCCAACCATCTCATCCTCTGTCGTCCCCTTCTCCTCCTGCCCTCAATCTTTCCCAGCATCAGGGTCTTTTCAAATGAGTCAGCTCTTCGCATCAGGTGGCCAAAGTATTGGAGCTTCAGCTTCAACATCAGTCCTTCCAATGAACACCCAGGACTGATCTCCTTTAGGATGGACTGGTTGGATCTCCTTGCAGTCCAAGGGACTCTCAAGAGTCTTCTCCAACACCACAGTTCAAAAGCATCAATTCTTCGGTGCTCAGCTTTCTTCACAGTCCAACTCTCACATCCATACGTGACTACTGGAAAAACCATAGCCTTGACTAGACAGACCTTTGTTGACAAAGTAATGTCTCTGCTTTTGAATATGCTATCTAGGTTGGTCATAACTTTCCTTCCAAGGAGTAAGCATCTTTTAATTTCATGGCTGCAGTCACATCTGCAGTGATTTTGGAGCCCCTAAAATAAAGTCAGCCACTGTTTCCACTGTTTTCCCATCTATTTCCCATGAAGTGATGGGCCAGATGCCATGATCTTCGTTTTCTGAATGTTGAGCTTTAAGCCAACTTTTTCACTCTCCTCTTTCACTTTCATCAGGAGGCTTTTTAGTTCCTCTTCACTTTCTGCCATAAGGGTGGTGTCATCTGCATATCTGAGGTTACTGATATTTCTCCCAGCAATCTTGATTCCAGCTTGTGCTTCTTCCAGCCCAGCGTTTCTCATGATGTGCTCTGCATGTAAGTTAAATAAGCAGGGTGACAATATACAGCCTTGACGAACTCCTTTTCCTATTTTATCTCTGTCCTTGTGTCAATACCACACTACCTTGATTACTTTCCATTTGTAGTAAGCTTTGAAATTGAGAAATATGAGTCCTCCAGCTTAGTTTTTCTTTTTCAAGATTATTCTAACCATTCTCTGTGTGTGTGTGCTCACTTGTATCCAACTCTTTGTGACTTCATGGACTGTAGCCCACCAGGCTCTCCTGTCCATAGGATTTCCTCAGGCAAGAATACTGGAGTGGGTTGCCTTTTCCTACTCTATGGGATCTTCCCTACTGAGACTGCACCTACATCTCCTGCTTTGCAGGTGAATTCTTTACCACTCCACAATGTGGGAAGCTGAAAAATCTCCTGCAATTCTACTACATGAATTTGGAATTGTCAACCTCTACAAAGAAGTCATCTGCAACTCTGCTTGGGATTACACAGTATCTGTAAATCAGTTTGAAGGAAATTGCCATCTTAACAAAATTAAGAACATAGAATTTTCCCACCATTTATCTTAATTTCTTTCAACAATATTTTATAGCTTTTACAGTGTAAGTTTTGTACTTCTTCTGTTAAATTTATTTCAAAGTATTTTATGCTTTTTGATACTACTGCAAGTGGAATTATTTTCTTAATTTCATTTTTGGATTATTCATTGTGAGGATAGGCAGAATTGATTTTTGTATGTTGATCTGGTATCCTGCAACCTTGCAGAACTTCTTTATTAGTTTTAATAGCTTTTTAGTAAATTCATTAGGATTTTTTAAGATGCAAGACTATTTCATCAGCAAATATAAATAGTTTTACTCTTTTCTTTCCAATCCAGATGGTGAGAATGGAAATCTTGTCTTATTCTTGATATTATGCAGAAGGCATCCAGTCTTTCACTATTAAGTATGACGTTAGCTGTAGGTTTTTCATGGGTGAGCCCTTTATCAGGTTGAGGAAGTTTCCTTTTATTTCTAGTTTGTTGACTGGTTTTTTTTTTTTTTTTTTTAAATTTTATTTTATTTTTAAACTTTACATAACTGTATTAGATTTGCCAAATATCAAAATTGACTGTTTTAATCGTGAAAAGCTGCTGGATTTTATCAAATGCTTTCTCTGCATCTACTGAGATAATCATGTGATTTTCATTTTTATTTTATTGATACAATGATCAATTGATTTTGAATGTTAACCAACCTTGCCTTTCTGGGATAAAACTTACTTGGTCAAAACTTACTTTTTATATGTTTCAGGATATATGTTTTTATATGCTTCTGGATTCAGTTTGCTAGTATTTTGTTGAGGATTATTGTGTCTATATTCATAAGAGATGTTAACCTGTAATTTTCTTTTCTTGTAATACATTTGCCTGGTATCAGGGTAATACCAGCTTTAAAAAAATGAGTTGTGAAGTATTCTCTTCTCTTTTATATTTTGGGAAGAATTTACAAAGAGTTGATATTAATTATTTGAATGTTTGCTAGAATACAGCAGTGAAAGTATCAGAGCCTGAGGTTTTCTTTGTAAAATAGCCTCAGATTACTGATTCAAACTCTTCATGTGTTATAGGTCTATTCAGATTGTCCATAGAGGGAATATAGTTTTGGGTGTGGGCCCTTCTGCAGCTGAAGGCATCTCAGGAACCCACTTCTCCATGGGTCATTGTAGTAACTGATGAGTCCCTGGTGCCATAGCAGGGGACTTCTGGTTGGGTATACACATGGTTAGGCTAAGGGCAACCTGTGATGGGAGCAGGTCAGTCCACCAGAGGCTGGAGAAGACAGCAGGTGGGTCTCCATGGTGAGCATAACCGGCAGGGTTAGAAGAATTTCAGGGCTTTTAGGGAACCTAAGTGAGAGAGATGAGCATATATAACAATTCTGTGCATAAGGATTGTTATTAAATAGCCAGGTTGATACCTTTCTGGCCCTTCTTCTATCCATCCTCTCTCCCAAATAGTGCCTGTATTCCTAGGGCTCTGGGTTTTCCATAAAAGAAAGAAATCCCTCTGTCTTATTATCACTGATCTTCAGTGCTCTGTAGAGCATGGGTATTTATGGCCAGGTTTGAGGTGGCTTGGGCGTTCTCAGGATTATTTGTTGAATGGATGAATGGTCAGAGCTGCCTCTTGGTTCTTGTCTCTCAGCAACCCATATGCAGACCTGGTCTAAAGCCAGAGAACTAAATGGGCCTAACTGTTTTATTTGAAAGCCCACTTGTCTAAGTCAATGTACATCAGGTATCTTAACCAATTTCTATTGCACTCTGGCCATATGCAAGGCATCGTGGAAGATAATGGAACTGAAGTCACTTGTTCTTGCCCTTGAAACACTAACAATGTAGTCAGTGGAAAAAACCCAGCAGATTCAGTTGAATGAGTCTTCAAATGTCCTTTCTGCCTCAGCCCCATGATGATGACCATTGTTGTCCTTATATTCTTGGTCCAGTAATAATGCCCAGCATGCTGATGCCAGTTGGTACAGGGATGGTGTATGAAAGCCCCTTAGCCTTCTAGACTTCTCTTGTTCTCCACTTTTCTTGGTGGGTGGTCCCATTTCCAAAATGTGCCCATTTCATTCTACCTGTATATCTGCAGATGTCTGTCTTAGCCAAGTCATAATAGTTTTCCTGCACCCACCTCCTGCTAAGACTCGAGGGCCATTGTCCTGGCTGTCTCGCCAGCCTCTGGTCTCAATCCTATAAGGTAGGTGGGACACAAACACACACAATCACAATTCTCCCACTAGTGACAGATCTCCAGGTCGTGTCCTTACCACCCACTGTGGCATAGGGATTGGAGAAACCTATTCAGGAGGTTTTACTTTTTTTTTTTTTTTTTTTTTTTGGTCTCAGAAGGATGCCATTGTGGAAAAAGGCCAAGAAATTTGGCCTGGTTTAACTGAGCTCATCCAGGAACTGGGATTTATCTCCAGCACTGTTGTGTAAACAGGCTCCATGGAGGGGTCACAAGGGATAGTTCATTCTTTATTTAGGAGCTGGAACCCAGTTTCTGTTAGGCCCATTGGTGCTGAGCAGTTGGGGCAGGAAGCAACATCTGTAACATCCCAGGCCTGGGGTGGGAGGATGTCAAAGACGGCTCTTCCCTGCGGAGAGAAAGCAGCAAGCCCGGAGTGTACAGCCTATCCTGTTGCAATGCTGCCCACTGATCCTGCAGGTCGGGGACTGGAGTCCTGTCCTCACACTCTTCATGCATTCCAGCCTTGACCCTGAAGCCAGTGCCCCAGGGATGGCAGTCCCCTGGGCAAGCCAGAGTTAGCTGTAAGGCTGAGAAAGGCCAGCTAGTCAGACAACAGTACTAGTTAGCGCTGACTCTGTGCTGAGCATCCTCCTAGGCCCGTGGTTCTCAACTGGCGGCTCCTTTGCCACCCAGAGGGCATTTTGATTGTCACAACTGGGACATCAGGCCTGCTATTGGCATCTAGTGTGTAGAGGCCAGAGACGCTGCTACCTATTCTACAGGGCACAGGATGCCCCTGTAACAAAGAACTGTCTGCCCCCAGCGGCAGTAGTGCTGAGGTCGAGAAACCTCGCTCTGGACTCTGGGCTCCCAGTGGTGCGTAAACCAGACCAAGTCCCTACCCTCCAGGAGGTTGGATCCCAGTGGGGTAGACAGTCAGTGAGGCAGGTCCCATCCTCCAAGTTGTGTCTGAAAGACTGCTCATTTGTTAGCTGATTTATTCAGTTAATTCATTCACTCATTCAGCATTCACGTGTTGAGATTTTACTGTATACATATACACATACATGGGCTTCCCTTGTGGCTCAGCTGGTAAAGAATCCGTCTGCAGTGTGGGAGACCTGGGTTCAGTCTCTGGGTTGGGAAGATCCCTTGGAGAAGGGAATGGCTACCCACTCCAGTATTCTGGCCTGGAGAATTCCATGGACTGTATAGTCCATGGGGTCGCAAAGAGTCGGACACGACTGAGTGAATTTAACTTTCACTATACACATACACACAAACATATACACACTAACACAGACACACGACATATACACACATACAAACACGTGCATATGTTGACACATACACACGTGTAGAAACATACCACACACACACACATACACACACAGCACAATCCTGGTACCAAACCGTAAGTGCTGCGATAGAGGGATTATATGGGATGATAGACAGAAGTGGTTTATAGCTTAGTCATAAGGGAGCTCAGGGTTTTCCTGGTAGCTCAGACAGGAAAGAATCTGCCTGCAATGTAGGAGACCCAGGTTTGATCCCTGGGTTGGGAAGATCTCCTGGAGAAGGAAGTGGCAACACACTCCAGTATTCTTGCCTGGAGAAGCCCATGGACAGAGGAGCCAGGCCGGCTATAGTCCATGGGGTGTCAGAGTTGCACATGACCGAGTGACTAACACACATAAGAGAGGTCAAGGAGGCTTCCTGGGGGAGGTGAACTGAGTCTTAAAGGGCAAGGAAACTTAGACGGGGAAGAGCTGGTCTCCTAAGAAGGAACTGTCTCTAGAAACCAATAGAGAGTGCTCACATCCCCTCGGGCCCCTGGGTCCCCATGCTTGGCTGTGGAAGCCTGCCAGCAGCCCTCAACAGCTCTCCACACAAACCCCTCCCTCCTCCTGCAACCATGAAGTGTCCTCTTCTGTCTTCCCCTTGTCCCCTCCCCCATCACATCTTCAACTCCTCTGTGAAACTGCATTTCTAACCTTAGCTGCTTCCAGCCCTTCCATCACTGCCAGGAGAGGCCATCGATTCCCTGACCCAGCCTCAGCCCCTCAGCTGGGAGTCAGATGGTGGCCTCAATTATTTCCCTAACAATCAGAGGAGTTTGGTGGAGAGGTAGAGAGGGGCGCGAAGGGCATTGTGGCCCCAGGGCTTTCAATTTGACCGGGTGTCCTTTCCTACCTTCTGGCCGCCTGTGTATCTTGTCTCTCTCTCATATGCAAACAGCATTAAAAATAATGAAAGGCCAGGTCCTGGAAGGCCTTGCCATAGAGTCCACTGGGGAGAGAATCAAAAGATGTTCACAGCTGGCTGCCCTGAGAAGGGTCTAGTGGAAGATGCCAGGGGTCTGGGGTCAGCAAAAAATGGATCCTTCTTATGGCTATTTCATTATCTTGCTGGGTGACCTCAGGTAAATTGCTTCACCTTTCTGGGCCATGTGAGCCTCATCTGTGAAATTCAGAGAAAGCCCCATCCTTAGGAAATCTCATCATGTAGTAGTAACATCTGGTGACATCATTGGCCTTTAATTGATAGGAACAAAGCAGGAAATTTGAAAGGAAATATGTCTGTGTTTCCTCCCTCTCCCCTACCACCCAATTCCCCCAGAGGTATTAGTGGCCATGCTGATAGTTGATGAGACCAGCTAAGGTCAATGAGAAATATCAGCATCCTCCAAACGAGCGAGGTGCATTCATGATCCTGTGCCCTTACCTTCTGCCATTTCTGTCACCTGGAATGACCTTCCCATCTTCTCCTCACCCTTCCTCCAAGTAGAAGTGAAGTGAAGTGAAGTCACTCAGTCGTGTCCGACTCTTTGCGACTCTGTGGACTGTAGCCTACCAGGCTCCTCTGTCCATGGGATTTTCCAGGCAAGAATACTGGAGTGGATTGCCATTTCCTTCTCCAGGGGATCTTCCCAACCCAGGGATCGAACCTGGGTCTCCCACATTGTAGACAGACGCTTTACTGTCTGAGCTGCCAGGGAAGAGGACATCCCATCAAATTCCAACTCCAAGGCATCCCCTCTGGGAAGCCACCTTGACTCCCCTACCTGGGCACCTCTTCTGGCCCCCAGTGAACTCTGCTTGCCCCTCTGTTCCACCTTCAACATTGTTTGCCTTCGCATCCCTAGCCTGTGACAAAAATTCAGTAGCACACTGAATTTATGGTATGTCCACCATCACGCAACAGGCAGTATCTCACCATCAGGGGAATTTTTGTTCGCCTTTTTTTAGGTAGGGGTTCCTTTTTTTTTTTTCTTTTTTAGAAATGTGGCCCATTCTTAAAGTCTTTATTGAATTTGCTACAATATTGCTTCTGTTTTATGTTTTTTTGGCCCTGCGACATGTGCGATCTTAGCTCCCCAACCAGATTGAACCCACACTCCTTGCCTTGGAAGGTGAACTCTCCAGCACTGGACCACCGAGAAGTCCCATTAGGGAAGTTTGACTGGAGTTAGTTGTTACTGTCAAAACAGCATTGCAGCAGAGGACTTTCGGACTGGGTCTGGACATAGGCCTGGAGGAGAGGGCTATCCACTGGAGGGTTGATGCTCCTGTGCATCTGGACAGAAGACAGGATGAAAGTTGTGCCTTGACCCGGGCTGGTTGGGGAGATGGTCATTGATCGATGCTATCAGATGGGTCCACTGAATTGCCAAGAAGAGAGGACTGCTTGAGCAACTGTTGAAAAGGGTGTATGGAAGGATACAGGCTTTCATGGGGCTCCAGAAGCAGGATGTGTGCCCCAGTGGGGCCTCATGGGAACTGAGCCCAGAGGGTAATTGTATCTAATATGGTGCCATGGGGGCAGCGTCTTTCTTTGAAGATGTTTCTCTTTCTCCCCGGACGGTGGCTCTGCCCTCCTCTTTCTTTCTTTCCTGATACTCTGTTTCATCCATATCCTCACCTCTTCCTTTTACTAAATCTTAGGTACTAAAATGATGTAATCAAACCGTATGTTTCCCCTTGAATGTTTACTTATGGTCATGAAATCTCTCTCTCCTTCAGAGCTGGGTGCGCATTCCAGCTCAGTGGAGCCTAGTGGAGGACGAGGCTGCTCCTGGGGTGTGTGCACGAGCGATGGACTGGAGTCTGAATATCTGGTTCTACACTGACTGATCAGGACCCAGAGTCCCGGACTTCACCTCTGCTGGCTTTTATTTGCTCTGACATAGGATGGTGATTGTGTCCTGCTGACCCCACTGGACAGGCGCTGTGCTTGAATCATTCCATTTAGCCTCAAAAATCATCTAATCCCAAATTGGTTAATTCTAAGCTCTTTCCTTCTTCAGCCTCTGGGGCCCCCAGTTCCCTCCTCGGTAAGAGAGGTTTCTTTCGGCTCACTGGGTCTGTGGGCTCTGGGAACTGGGGCTGGGTGTGGATTACCTGGGCTTTTCTTCCAATAAGTGCCTTTACAAAGTTATCTCGGTCCCTCAGTGGCACCGTCTTGGCCATGACCTCTGGATAAGAAACATTTAACTTATCCAGATGTGCTGTTCTGGTGCCAAACACCTGGAGGTTTGGGAGCATCTTTGTGAGAGCTTGCCCAAACTGCAGTCACCATCACCCCACCCTCAAACCAGAGATTTCTGCTCATCTACCAAGATCTAATGAAATCGTCACCCAATGAATGACTAGTTCACTATCAGCCAGGGTCAGCCTAAGGTTTTCAGAGGAACATTTGGCAGTGATTTTGGAAACATCCGCTCCTTTCTCTTTGCTTTGCAAGCGGTAAAACCAGAGGGGAGAAGCCTGAGAACCATCCTTCCCACATGGCTATGACGGTAAAGCAAGACCCCATCAACCCCAGCCTCCTCCTGGCAGAATTTATAGTCTGCCGCTTGCAAATGAGTGGAGGGAATACAGAAATGTGGGTAATAATGGGGGAGAACATTTCCTGCACTGACTTGGGTTTCCCTGCTCCAGAAAACCAAAGATTGGGTAATTGAAGCTCATGCTCTGAACAACTATAGCAGAAGTAATCTCGATGATGGTATTTGAAATACCCCCATTGTGATGTTACACTCCAGGGGTTCAGAAGCCAGACACAGATGAAGGTCAGAACCAGGGACTCCTTGACTTGAACTCATACAAGGCCCTTTGGTCTCAAGGAACTCAGAACTAAGTCAGGGCTTTCCCCCAAGGGGTCCTTTCCCACACAGCGGAGTACTGGCTGGGTGGGTATGAGTTGGGTGCAAGCAAGTCTGAAAACTCCTTGAGAGTAGTGGCTCTGTCTTTTCACCACCATATCCTTAGCTCCAAGTATGGGCCCTCATGCTTAGGAGATCCTTAAAACTTTCTGGTCTATGACTGAATGCACACATGCAGGAATGAATGGGAGTGAATACATGAATGGTTCTGGAACAAGTGTCGTGACAGCTCGCTCTATTGCACGCCTGTTCATCTAATGGCTTGTGCCTTGGTTTGCTCAAAAGACAGCTTCCAGAATAGTGAGGTCATGTACAATTCTGTCATGTAAGAAAGAGTCGAAAGAATGAGTGGTCTCTAGCTGTGAGTGTAAAATACCCTTTCAGGTTTCCCAAAGTAGGAAGGGGAAAAGGCTGTTCTCCCTGGCTCTGGAGGGTTAGAACGAGAGTGATATCTTAAGATCCTTAATTTAATTATATCCAGGAAGACCTTTAGTCCAAATAAGGTTACATTCACATTTTCTGGGTGGACATACCATTTGAGGGGTGTTATGGACCAAATGGCACAAGTGGTCAAGAACCTGGCTGCCAATGTAGGAGACATAAGAGACTCGGGTTCAGTCCCTGGGTCGGGAAAACCCCGTGGAGGAGGGCATGGCAACCCACTCCAGTATTCTTGCCTGGAGAATCCCATGGACAGAGGAGCCTGGTGGGCTACAGTCCCTGGGGTTGTAAAGAGTTGGACATGACCTTATCGACTTAGCATGCACACACTTGTGGACCCCGATATTTGTGTCTCCCCAAATCCCGATGCTAAAGTCTTAACCCCTAAAGTGATGCTATTTGGAGATGGAGCCCTTGGAGGGGAATTAGGGCCAAATGAGGTCTGAGAGTGGGGTCCTCATAAGGGAATTCGTGCCCTTTTAAGAAGACACACCAGTGTTCCCTCCCTCTTACCTAAACAAAGAAGAGGTCATGTGGACAGACAGTGAGACAGTTGATATCTACAGGCCATAGGATGAAACCTATCAGAATGAAACCTATCTTCTTGGCACCTTGATCCTGGACTTCCCAGCCTCCTATCTGTGAGGGATCAACTTCTGTTGTTTAAGAAACCTAGTCTGTGTTATTTTGTGACTGCAGCCTGAGCTGATTGATACAGGAGCCACCATTCAACCCATTACTAGGAGGATTTGCAATCGTAGAGGTCACTGGAAGCCTCTGCTTTTTTGCCATTTCCCTAGGAGAGCCTTTGAAAGGCTTTGTCACTATTAGCATGGAAGGTACTTCCCTCAGAGGTAGTGAGTTCTTCCTGCAAAGGTTGAACTGCTCTGTTGATCTCAGGTAACATCCTTTGAGTCCTGAGGTTTCCCTGATAATGGCTGCACTGTGCTCCTTGCCATGTGTCCACTGGCAGTGATCTCAGGAGTATCAGGCAAAGTCACCACTGTGATTGGAACTTAAAATGTTTGTCCAATATTTGCAGAGGACAGTACCATCAACAGGAGCCTATCTCATGACCTTCAGGGATGGGCAGATATTTCCACCTGGAGAAAGGGCCAGTCTGCCATGCACTCAGGTTATATCCTTCCAGAATTAGAGGGTCAAGACAGAGGTGGTTATAATCACCCACTGGCTAACTCACACCTAGGATAGGCTGCTGAGGAGTCACAGGGAATTCCAGATAGATCTCTCTGGATCTTTTGCAAGACTGAGCCCTGGGGAAGATCTATTTCATGCTGGGAGTGGGTGGTGAGGCTTCATAGAGCCTCAGACCTAGCCAAAAGTGAAATCAGCAGCCCCCTTCCACCTTCCCTGCATGCAGTCTCCCCATCACCCTACCCCGCCTCCCCCAACATCTGTAATTCCGTTTGTTGTGCTCGCAAACACCGTGTTGGAAGATTTCATGCTAATGAAAGGGTTTCTTGATTAGGTTACGCTGTTACTGTAAATGTTCCCTCATTATCTATGTTATGGTAGGAATTTGAAAAAGTATAAATTGAGCGTCTTGCATAATTTATAAAACCTGAATGTTTCCTAATTAGTTCGGTTAGGTTAATGATGGTGCCGCGTCCCTTCTTCCTGGTCCCTGCTAATGACCTTTCCCCTCTTGATTTTAAGCACTTTCTGTTATTTACAAAAAATCTCCACCAAATCCAACTACCAGCTTCCAGAGGGGCCCCTGTAGCCCCAGATAGGAGGACGAAGGGCTTCTTGCAAAATGTGAATAGCTCCTTTTTCCTAAACGTGTCCCTCACCCTCCTTGGAGGCCAAGAAGCAGTCTGCTTCAGGTTGGCCAGCACCAAATTTGGCTCTGACGGATCCCCTGAAGAATGCCGGTGAAGTGCATTCCTCCGGCGTTTGCAGAGAGACTGGTCCTGACCTCCATTAGCAGCCAGAGAAGTGAAAATTCTGGAGGAGGTGGGGGAGGGAAAAAAGCCCTCTCAAAAGGATTCTAAAATAACATTTTGCATCCTCAAGTAATTCCCAGTTCTCCCTGGCAACCATTCATTTCTTCCGAACAGCAGAAATTTGCAATATGAAAGTGGATTGGCTTCTCCCTCCCTCGGGGCCCCTGTATCTCTTCATCCAGCGCCTTGGGTAAAAAGCAATGCATACGTTTACAATATAAATGTGATTTAATCGACCTCCCTGTCAGGGAGAAATGGCAAGCATATCAAACAAGACCAAGATGTTAGAAAGAAAAATCATAAATTATTCCAGTGACGAGTTTCCGAGCCGCCTCCCAGACTACTAGATGATGCTATATAAGGCTGTTTCTTGAAACAATAATTAAGATAATTCTGTATGACAAGGAGAAAAATGTCCAGCTTTGTATGAAATGTGCTTCATGTTAGCAAGCTGAATGCTTGGTATTGATTACACTCCCCTTCGACCCCCCTCCCATCCCCACCCAGCCACTGCAATTCAAGGCTGAAATTAATTGAATGATGCAACATTTCTTTTCTTGAATCCTTATTTACTGTACATGCCTCCTAGAAGCCATGCAGAATGAGCTGGCCTCTAATTCTCTAAATTGATCTCTTCCTTTGACGGTGTCTGGGAGAATGCTCACATATACACACACACACACACACACCCGCAGCTGGGTGTCCATTGTTCTCTGCTCTGGAAGGCATGATGTCTCCCCCAGGGGCAGACTTGATGGACATATCAGCACAGCAGAGCCCTAACTTTTCCATTACGAGGCCACCATGGGGCTCTCCTACAGAAATACGGCCAATGTCATGGGGAAAATACAGCCCCCATGCAGGCAGGAATACGCCCCCACCACCCGCCCCCAGTAGAACAGCACCTGGCCTCTGTCTAGCAGAACGTCCTTTTTCCCCTTCGGGCTAGGCCTCCAACCTCCCAGGGTGCCTGCTGTGTGGACCTAGAAATGACCCCTCACCCTCCCCTCTTCCACTCAAGCTGCCATATCCAGAGATCATTGTCCCCCCTCCTTTGAGAGGCACCGGGCCGTTCCTGGCAGAGAGAGATGGTTTATGGCTGCGGCTCTGCTGGCTTTTCCGTGGCTCTATTTCATCCTGACTGCAGCTGCCGCAGTGGTAGAGAGCGAGGCATAGCCTCAGGTAGTTAATCCACCTAGAGGTCCCTGGGGGGGAAGGTTTCAGGGCTGATGCCTTTCCCTGCCTGGAGGAGCTGGGAGCAGCAGCAGAGGCAGCTTGTGGCAGGCAGCGTGCCCAGGACCCTGGACCTGGAGCGAGGAGGCTGGATTCCAGCATGTCCCAACTTGCTGGGTGCCCTGAACAGGTCCCTTCCCTTATCTGAGCCCGGTTTCCTTCCTGTAGAGGGTAGCAGTGGGGGATCTGAGGCAGAAGTGAGGAGTTGGCATGTTGCACACAATTGATGATGAAAAAAAAACAAAAAACAAAAAACAAAAAACAGAGGCACTTAGGAGATTGTGGGAAGAATAAATGGCTCTCAGTTTGATAATCCTGTTTGTGACAACCCAGATCCTTGCCCCCAGGGGGCCATTCTTTCCAGAAAGATGACAAAGAAGGGCTCTTCTCTTCTGTGCCGAATGCCAGAGAGACGTTGTGATGCCACTGAGCCCCTCAGAACTGTCCTTTGGGACTAGCATCACAGGTGCCTATGGGCCCCCAGCTTAGCTGTTCCCAGGAGATGTGGGAACATCACTCGGCCGTAGCTATAGCTCATGAAGCAAGAAGGTGACAGCCAATGCAGAAAAGGTGGGAGAAAAGGCATCTCTGGCACCCAGAGCAGAGAACTGTGGGCAGAGGGCCCCGTGGGTGGGCTCACAGGGAGGATAGATCAGAAGCCTACACAGGGAGGTGTCAGAGAGACCCTGTCACTGGGGCAGGGCAGGAATGAGAGTCAGGATGGGTTCTCTGGCTACCACTAGAGGATAAAGTCTACCTGGTCAAGGACCATGTGCATCATATCCACTCTTCCTGCGCAGAGCATGCACCCAGAGCACAATACATTCTCAGAATCCCTGCCTATGGGAGTGGTGCCCAGGCTTCAGTCTGGAGCACTCCCAGGCCTTGCTGTCTTGAGATCAGGTAGTGGAAAAGCAGCAAGGGGAGGCTGTTTGCAGCCGGGTGTCTCCCCCTGCCCTTCCTCTCCAGGGAGCTGGTGGAGCTCGCGGATGACTCGCCTCTCCCTTTTGTTGGAGCCCGAACATCTGGCGTGAGGCCCAGCCCAGGCAGCTGTCCTCCTCTGACCCCGGATGATCCATCAAATCCTCAGCCGTCTCTGGTCTCTGAATCCCCTGCACGGCCTGGTACCCCGCAGGAGCTCGACAAGGACTCGCTGAGTGGTTGGCTGCTTGACGAAGAAGCAGTCCTTCTCCGTTGATGAAAGAGCAATTAAGACTTTTGGAGTCTGCTGTCTAGACAGGGAGCTGTCAAGTCTCACATAAGTGGGTCTGGGAGCTGGTAATAGGAGATTAGGGGGCTCCTAGAGAGGAGAAGGGCTTGAGACAGGGCAGGAGGGAGCTGGGGGCGGCCCAGATGGGGAGGGCTGGGCCTGTTTACTGCTGGCGGGAGAGAGCCTGTGGAAAGAGCCAACCCCTCAGTCTGCCTGTGCTCTATGACTTACAGGCTTGTTTTTACACTGTTTTCTTTAATGACTTTTCACCACAGTCAAAACAGCTCTCCTGTCAACTTATTACCTTAAAAATAGTTGGAAAGATGACATTTGGGAAGAAAGTGCTTAGAAAGATCAGCTGCTTTTCCTGCCTGCTTCTCTGGCTATGCTGTTGGAGAAAATGGCAACCCACTCCAGTATTCTTCCCTAGAGATTTCCATGCACAGAGGAGCCTGGCAGGCTACAGTCCATAGGGTTGCAAAGAGTCGGACACAACTGAATGACCATCTCTTTCTTTGCATCTGGGAAGAGCCTTGTGTTTGCAAACCTGGGCTTTAATAGGTTTACTGTGCGACCTTGACCGAGTCATAGCACCTCTCTGAGCCCCAGATTCCTCATCTGTAAAATAGAGTTCAGGCTCACTGGTCACGGGAACAGATTATTCCTGATGTGTAGCTCCACACCTGCATGCTCAACCCATCTCCTCACACAGAAACCTGCGAAGGCTTCTTGGAGGGGGCAGTACAGAAGGGGGTTGCTTGATAAAAGATGAAGCTGGGACTTCAACCGCTACAGCCAGAGCTTCTGTGTGACTCCCAGCAGCAGCAGCAAGGCGGGATGAAGCCAGGTGACGTAGGGGAAGGTTTGGGGGGTGTGGGTGAGTCCATTCCCAGCCTTGGTTCCCTGGGTTCTCTTGTCACTGCCCTCTTCCCACCTCCCAGGCTGCACCCTTCCCTGTACACTTCCCTCTGCTCTGCGTCCTGGGTACTTCGCACAAAGCCCCTGCCACCTGCACCTTCCTCCTGCAGCTTGTCTAGCTGGGGAGGGGCATAGCCTCAGTTCCTGGAACTGGGGAGACTTTTAACCACTCTCTTTTGTCCATGGGCGATTAGAGTGACTCCAGCTTGGAGACAATTAGTAAATTATGATTATTAGTTTCCATTTGTGTGGCACTGCCCTTTGAGGAGCCCAGCTGATTTAATCAGGGCTGGTTAATGGGAACACAAACAGCTCCCCTCACTCCCCACATGCCTGGGGAACCAAGAGTGAGTGAATAGATTGTGATCTGGGGAGCACAGCATTTTG
The DNA here is from genome assembly GCF_019923935.1 of Bubalus bubalis. Lineage (NCBI taxonomy): Eukaryota > Metazoa > Chordata > Mammalia > Artiodactyla > Bovidae > Bubalus > Bubalus bubalis. Next base: position 153,208,732 of record NC_059160.1, read on the forward strand.
TGCTATAGTGAGTCCTTCGGGGGTGCACAGCGCCTCGTGGGAGCTGAAGGCCTGGGAGGAGGGCCATGGCCTGGAGGGGATGTCAGGGTCCTGGGTGCTGGCTGGAGAGGGTCTTACTGCTTCCATCCCCGTATTCTTCTTGCCCCTTAGCCCCTCCACCGCCGCCTCCTCCCTCCCCGCCTCTCTCTCCACATATACTCTATTACAGTGGGTCTCAACATTGACCTGCTCAGAATCACTTGGAGTGCTTGTCAGCACGTCACTGGGTCCTCTTTCTGGGGTGTCTGATTCCATGGGAAAGGGGTAGGGCCTGAAAATCTGCATTCCTATCAATTTCCAGGTGATGCTACAAAAGGTCCAAAGATCACTTTTTGAGAACTGCCTTGTTCACTGGTTCCCATTCCTGGCTGCACATGAAAATCACCTGGGGAGCTTTAAAAACCATCAGTTTTCAGTCCACTCCCCAAGCCAGGGGTGGCTGGTCTGGAGAGGGTTTCAGGGGTAGATATTTTAAAAAGACTCTCCTGATGATTCTCATGTGGAGCTAGGGGGTGAGGACACCAGCCTGGCCCTTTCCTGGCACATAAGGACCCCCTTTCTAGGGATCAGAGGAGCCCTTGTCCAGTCTCTGAGAAGTTTAGCTTCAGCAGGGTTAAGAAGGCTGGCAGGATGGAGATGCCCAGGTACCAGCTTCCTGGTCTTGACTTCCAATGTCAAATCTGCCTTTCCTTCTTCCTTTCTGTTTCTGTGATTCCCCTCTCCCCTCCTTCCCTTTCTGCCTTCTACAACCAGTTCAGTGAAGGACCCCAGCTCTGTGGAGTGGAGTCATTCCATGGCTTTCTTTTTCTCCCACCCCCTCCTCTGCTATATCTCTCTTTCTGTGTCTTATGGTGTCATGGGGAGTAACTCGACCTCTGGCCACTTCCAGTTGTTAGAACCTCCTCTGGCCTGGTCTGAAACATTAGTCTCAGAGCTGTGTCAAAGCTCTCTCCTTGAGTGAAAAGGAGGAACGATCTTTTCATCTGCAACCCTTCCTGCTCCCGTGTCTCCCATCTCTCGGAAGGGAGGTATGAGACGTCCCTGCTTCGTTCATCTCCTATCAGTGAGATGGACAGGTTTGCTGCAGATCTATGAACTCCGCCTCCTTGCTGTATGTCAGCACCTCCCATGGTGGTCTCCTGTTCCAGAGGTGGTCTCAGTGTAGGTGGTCTGAATTCCTCAGGAGCCGTGTCCAGGTTACCCTAGCCCCCTCCATCCCTGATATGCTCCCAGGAAAGGCCAGCAGAGCCTCCCTCTCCAGCCACAAGAAGTCCACTCTTCTATCTCCTTGCCTGGGCAGGTGTGGCCTCATCTGGGTGGCAGCCATCCAGGCAGCCCATGACCCTGTCTTTGAACCTCTGTGCTCATGTGTGTGGTGCCCTGAGGCCCTCTACTGTACTCTTCAGTATTTGGGAAACCCAGGATGGGGTCAGCGATCTCCCATCTTCCTCCTAGCCCTCTAAACCCTGGTCCCTTGGCAAGCACAGGCATCTGCTGCCAATGCCGGACAAATAAGTCACCACTTTCCATGTTCATGCTGGCCTTGGATTCCAGGGGCATATTTGAAGCCCTTCAAGGACTGCCCCCAATCCCATGATTCTTACTTCTGCATTCTGCCAGCATCTAGCAGAGGGTAGGATGGTGGTCTCCTCTTCTGGCAGGCATTCCTGTCCCCAAGAATGAAATCCTGGAGGTCTTTCTCCCCCTGGGCTTGGAGGAGAAGGTTCTGTTCCTTCACACATAAGGGCCTCAGCAGTTCCCACTCACCTCTCTGAGGCTCCTGGATGTAGGACAGGGTGGGAAGAAGGGGAGGGTGACTGGTAGTGGTCCCGTGGGGAGCTGGTTAGCTCTGCTTGTCAATAGCTTTCTCTGTATGATGTTGTTGGTCCTCCTTTATTGCCTTCATGGGCCCAAGCAGTCAACCCCAGACCCATGGGCAAGTCCCAGTCAGCATCCTATTATTAACTCACCCATTATCCTTCCCTACTTTATGTCCTCTCTCCCTTTCTGCCCTGGACATTCAGGGAGCCTGAATCTCCCAGTCTCAATCCTGGATACTGGGAGGTATGGACCTGTCTTTAGGGAACTGGGGCTGGAGAGCTTCCTGTGCCCACTGAGAGGCAGCAGAACTGTCTAACTGCCACCAACACCATTCCATGCCCTCCAGGTGCTCCTGCTCGGACAGGTGACCAGGCTGTGACCATGAGATGCAGGCAAGCAGGACAGTGAGGGGACACAGGACAGGGCCACCTCTCCAACTTTGAGGCTTATGGGAAGCTTCCTGGCTTGGAAGAGATGATGCCTGAATGGGATCTTAGAAGATGAACAGGAGGAGAACCCTTTCTGCTGAGGGAATAAACACAAAAAGGAGGCTGATTGTTTGGGACCTTGTTCAGATGTCTGGTGTGCCTGGAGCACCAAGGAGATGTCAGGAAGCAGGGAGGGACAGGCAGGGACCAGGTCATGAAGGGCCGTGTATGTTGACCATGCTGGGGGCCAGGACCACTTCTAAGAAGCATCTTCAGGGGATCTGGTTAAGCAACCCTTCCCTCTACCCCAAGGCTTCTGTTTTGAAGGATCTGATTGGCCACTTTCTTCACACAGTGGCAGCTCTAAAGCCCCAACCCTGAGAGCTTGGGCCACCTTGAATGGCCACCATTCCCGAGAGGAGGAGTCTTCTGTCTTGACTGCAGCAGGGCCGAGGGATGGTCGTCAGTGGAGACCAGGCAGGGCTGAGGAAGAAGCAGTCTTCTTTCCATCCTAATTCACATGGGCTCACGCGGGAGGGTGCGTGAGCATCAGGACAGCCCCTGGCTCAGTTTGGGGAGTCTTTGGCTGAAATCTGAGTGGCAGAAAACTTGACTGGGAGGTGAGACCCAAGACTCAAACGATTTACCTAAAAGAAAAAGCAGAACAGCAATTATTTTTTTCGGTGGTGGGACTTAGGCGTGACATTTTAAAAACGCATTTCCATTTCTCATGTGTTCTATGAGCATATGTTGCTTTTCAGTGGGGGAGAAAGCCCACATTCATTCCACAGCTACTTATTCAGTGCCAGGTCTTTCAAGATGCAGTGGATCCAGTGGTACATGCGACAAATTGGCCTTTACCCCCCAGAGGGGGATACTGGCTCCCTGTTAGTGGGCACGTTTGTTGTCTGGCTCACTTTGTACACAGTCTCATTAGTCTTGATAATGACTCTTGGAGATGGGCACAATGAACACCAATTTATGGATGAAGAACTGGAGGCTCAGAGCAGTTAAGTCACTCAGCTAAGGTCACGCAGTTAAGAAAGCAGTCACACTGGATTCGAGCCCATGTGTGTTTGGCTCCAAAGACTGGATCATCCGATGCTGATTCTTTGGGTCTATTGGGCAGCTCTGCTAATGATGTGCCAAGCCTGAACCCTTCCTCCTTGGGTGAGCCTGGAGAAGTCACGCTGTTTGTCAGAGTCTCAGTATCCCTGTCTGTAAAAAGGGGGTAATTACATATCCCTTGCGGGCTTATGGTGAGGAGTGGAGAGGATGAACGTAGATTACTCACAACTGGCACTAGTGGGTACTTGACCAGTAAGAGCTTCTGATCGTAGTAGGTGTGAAAGGTTGTTGTTGAATCACGCGAATACACCGGGATTCTTGGCCCCGGGAGGAGAAGAATTCAATCCGGGGTCAGAGACGAGGCTTGATCGCTCAGAGCTTTTGTGTAATAAAGTTTTATTGAAGTATAAAGGAGATAGAGAAAGCTTCTGACATAGGCATCAGAAGGGGGCAGAAAGAGTACCCCCCTGCTAGTCTTCAGCTGGATGTTATATAGACACTAGCAGTCTGTTAATGAAAGAAAGGAATGTCTTATAATTCAGAATAGCACCAGGCCCCTCGCCCATAAGATGCATTTTGGGATAATCTTGGGCCATAAAATAATTAACTTGAATCTTAAAGAAGGGCAGACCACCATACAAATAGTTTCATTTACATAGATTAGGGGAACAATATCTGAGTATAACATACTGGTTTGTCAAGTAGGTTTTGGGCCCAGAGGCGGAACTGACTTGGAGACCGAGTTTGGGGTAAAGGCGTAGTACATTAGCATAGCTTAAGACAAACATTTCCATAAGAAAAAGGCATTGGTTATCTCTAGGCTCAAGAATAGCTAACTTCAGGTGAAACCAGGCGTCATTATGGCAACACAGTATTTTAAGAGAAACCTCTCTTTAAATTTGTATAGAGAAGGAAAAAAATATTGCTAGTTTGTTTCCTCCTGCCGCTTAAGAGAAATAAAAATGTCTGACACTTGCAGGCTATTTCCTCCATTTGGAGACCCCTGGCCTTCCTGCCTGTTACCCTCTCAGGTGGTGATGTGAGTTGGTGCTAGGTTTCTGCTTCCTGTACACACAAAGAATCCATCTCTCTTACCTGCTTCTAATGACTAGCTTTAGAAGGTACAGGTCGTGGCTTATGCTTTGGTTCTCAGACCCAGGGATGGAATCCACATGGGAAACACAGCACCAGCCTGGTCCTCGCTTCCCTGCCTCATCCCCCAGCTCCCCATGGCCTTTCCCCCTGGGGTTCAGCTCAGCTCAATCCTGGGCTGACCCAGACACGGGCTCGCAGCAGAGCAGAGCCTCCACCCCGTTCATGGTGGCTTTAGTTCTGGGTGAGCCACGGGCAGCCAGGCTTGTGGATCCTCTGCTGTTAATAATGGTCACTGTTCTGGCCCCCTCTCATGGGTCAGGTGCTTTGTACGGGTGATTCACACTCCCTGCTTGGGGATGTCAGAGGGTGGGGCTCCATCCTTCACTGGCACACAGGATATTCGCATATTGTCGCCCCTCAGAGATGACAGTTATCAACCATCTGCAGTCTGGAGAAGATGCTGTTTCTGAAGGGTTGTGGAGGGTTGCGCTGTCCACTCATCCCCAGGGGTGTCTGTGTTCTACCTGTGTTGCAGCCTGTTCCCTACCCTGCTGCCCATTTCGTCCCCAGTAGAATGGCCTGGTTGAGTTCCACCTTGGTGTTCAGCCATTGGCTTATACTGAAGGCAGGGTGTTAGGAGAATCATCCCTAAGAAGCTAGTTATTGTGCTTCATTGGGAGGCATTTCTCTCACTCTTAGAACCTGGAAAAGGAGTTTCTTTTTATCTAGTGGAATTAACCCTGGACTTACGTGTTTCTTCCTCCTTCCTTTGTCTGCAGGGAAGCAGAGCCTTGCAGCCCTCTCTAGGAGGTGACCAGCACTACAGCATCGACCCTGGTATGTGTCGACCTCACCCTTACCCAGGGCTTGACTTGAGCGTGCTGGTTCCTTCAGGTGACTCTTTGGGGGCCTGCCGCTGCATCTGGCTTCATTCTCCCCATCCCCACCATGCAAGCTTGGGAGCAGGTCTTCCTTGGGCCCCGGCTGCCTCTCCTCCCTGCAGACCTGTGCCTTCCTGGTGTCCCAACAGACATAGCTGACATTTCATGTATCCATGGGAACAGAGTCTGACTGTAGCCAGACAACTAACTAGAGAGGTTGGAGTGAGAGTGAGTGTGTGTAAGTGTGAGTGTGTGATGCTCAAGAGCCCAGGGTTCCTATGCAGGTTCCTGCTGTCTCACACCAGTGGTGGCAGCCTCCTCTCAGAGGTAATTGTGCCCCATTTGCAGTGTCTACATCTCCACCGCTGGCGTAATATTGCAGCCGGGTCCATCTATCTGCATAATCATCTTAACCTGCTCCCACAAGAGAGTTTAAAAGGGCCGGGCTGTTGGAAAATGACCATAAAGCCTGCATGCAGATACCTTTAGCAGCAACACCAACATCTATCACAGGGTAATTACAAGCAAGGGGTGAGGGCACCCGCCCGCGTCTGGGAACTGTTTAGGGCTGCTCCTGGGGTCTATCAACTGCCTGGACCGACAGGGGAGCCTGACTGCAGCCTCTCCACTGCTGACCTCTTGCTCTTGGCGCTTGAACACTCTTGGCCATTTGTCTTTCTCTGATACTGCTGCTGTCTCCTTGCCTTCCTCTGGAGTGGAGTTGGGACTCAGGCTCTCATGATAAGACGCACCCTCTCTTCCACCAAACTGCTGGGCAAGGGAGCCAGCTCTGAGGATGAGGCAGAGTCCCACCTAATCTTGTTGGCCACCTGGCTGCCACAGGTATGAAGTGACGGAGAGGAAGAAGCTCAGCTCCTATTCTCAGAGAGTGTCCAGAAACTTCCATGAGCCAGATTCTACTGCACAATGATGAACGAAATAAACAAAGTGTCTTCACAGGTAGTTAGGGGAGAAGATAAAAATTAACCAACATATATTTAGCAGGTAGTGAAACAGGCTCAGAAGAAAAATTCAGCAGAGTAAGGAGACTGAGAGTGAGCTGGCACGCTCACCAAACTAGGCACTCTCTGAGGACACCATGGTTTAGATCTTTGTCCACCACCTGGCTGGCTTAGCAGATAATCTGTCCCTGTTCCCTACAGCTCACAGCTGCCTCCATGGCTCATCCTGTGGGCCTGGCAGAAACGCTTCACCTTGGCTCTTCCAGATTTTCTTCTGCCTCCCATGTGCGGGCACAGTCCAGAGTGCCCAGACATCAGGGGGAAGACCCTCTGGTGATCACCCCCCAGCCCCCCAGGAGCTTCCCTGTCTACATGGTCCCTTCAAACTGCTTTCTGCCACCTTCCAACAGAAGTCGTGTCAAGGCTTTTTTTCTGGGGCTGCCAGTGGTCCTGAGCCCCATGGAGCCAGCGCTCTGGGCTCTTTCTGGTTCCCTGGGGGCAGCGCCAGGAAGCAACAGACAGGGCCCCTCTGCTGGGGCAGCAATTCTCATCGCCCTCCTCCCTCCAAGAGATTGGGGAAATCCTGGGGTTTGGGAAGAAATCCTTGCCCAGTCATGAATCTTCTGGGATCTCTTGCTTCTTGCGGAGAATGTGGTTCTTCCTCTTTCTCTGCAAACTCCCCACATTCTTCTCATGGATTTATGCTTTGGGAAGCAAAGGCCTGGATGTCCCAGAGGCAGCTTCTGCTTTCTGCTGTGCAGCAATCCTCTTGTGAAGCAAGGATGTACAGAGACCAGGGACAGGGAAGGGAAAGCAGAAAATTCAGGAAGGAAAGGACTCCATGAGCTGGTGTTTTAAAATAGCAGCCAGGCACACCATTTGGTGGAAACATATGTGAACATGAGTGCCTGTGACTGGGCTCGTGACTAAGGTCCCCGTGAAGCAAGAGGAGCTCAGACATGGGCTGGATTCTGCTGCACTGGTCCAGACCCTGGAGTGGGGACAGGACAGCACAGGTCCTTGCTTGCAAACTGGGAGCTGTATATGACAGCAAAGCAATGTGAAGCCACACTCGAACCAAGTGGAATGTCCACCACAAGCCTCAGTCTCAAGGTGCCCTGCAGAGAGGGGGCAGCAAAGTCCTGGGCAGTAGCCTGAGATTCAGAGGAGAAGGGAGGAGGTGGGGCTTGGGAAGTGGTCCCATGGTGGGACATGGCTTTGCAGTACAGATGGAGGAGTTCACACCTGGTCTGAGGTCATAAGGAGCCATGAAAGGTTTCTGAGCAGAGGAGTGAGTGCTGAGAGAACTGGAGAGATCCTGAGTCCTCTTGAGTAATAGAGAGGAATAGATAATCACTGAGCTGGAAGGTTATCTAGAAGGCTTCTTGAAGGACTCATTCATTCATTCATTCACTCAACAAATACTTATCTCAAACCTTTCATGAGCCAGACACTATTGCACAATGATGAACAAAATAAACAAAGTGTCTTCACAGGTGTTGGGGGAGAGCATAAAAATTAACCAACATATAAGCATATCTACCAGACTCACCAACAGGCTCAGAAGAAAAATTGAGCAGAGTAAGGAGACTGAGAGCGAGAGATGCTCTTTCTGTTTGGGGGTCTAGCGTTAAAGAAACATTTATTCATGATACCAGTTAAATAAGGTGACTTTATTCAGAGATGTGGCTGCTAAAAGGGGTTTTGTAGTAGGAGAGAGAGATCGGGCTCAATGCCAAATGCAACAAGGAAAAGTGGAGATTTATGAGGAGGGTGAGGGTCAGTGGATGGAAAATTGCTGAGAGGAAATGTCAGGGGTGAGGGGGATCTGGCTAAACTAACCTAGTTGGGGATTCTTGTTGCAGGCAGGCCAGGGTGGTCAGACATCACTGTGGAGTGGGGTGGGGGATGATGGAAGAGGAGGAATCCGATCAGAAAAGAAGGGTGATCAGATATCGAGCATGGGGGTTTCTGGTTAAACTGCCTTTGCGGGATTCTGGCTAAAACTGGATAATGCGGAGATGAATACGGAAATCCAGAAGTTGAGGTCTAATGGGGAGGATAATGCAGAAAAGCCTGAGTAGAATCTGGTTAAAGAGAGAATCTTGGTCTGTTCCCCCTCTTGCTCAAGTATGGGTGGTCCTGGAGTAAAGAATGAAGAGAATGTGGGGTTGTGTTATGTGGAAGAAAGCATGGGCTTCGGACAGCTAAAATGGATAAGGGGCTCATTCCAGGCTGGAGAAATGGCTTGAGCCAAGCTTCTGGGGCGGGGGTGGGGGGTGGGGGTTCACAAGAGCTGCAATCTGCCAGTCTGGCTGACACTGTGGGTCTGTGGGGTGAGTTTTGAGTACTGAGGCTGGGAGGGAGGTGGTGTCATTTGGGACAAGATAGTTAAAGGCCAGGCTGGGGGCTTCAGTTTTGCATTCTGAGGCACAGAGGTTACTGAGCAGGAGGAAAGGGATGGAATGAAAGGTCCTTGGGTCCCTGCAGAATGCTACCTTTCAAAACTATGGTGGGGGTGGTCAGGGCGGGAGCCTGGAGCCCACTGATCACACTCAGAGGCCCCCTCCTCTGCAATTACAAGCCCAGTCTCAGGGCAGGGCCAGATCAGAAGAGGATCTTCTCCATATCAAAGGGGAGATTAGCCCAGAGCCCTAACAATGTTACACGTGCTGCCCTTGCTCAGTGGTGACGCCTCTGAGACTGTCAGCTTTATATCTGCTTCTTTTTATCAATACGGGCAAATAATTCTCTAGACATTTATCATTTTAAACTGTCACAGTCCAGTGCCTTTCCCGAGGACCAAAATCAATACTGATCTTGGTTTGAATACTTTTCTGACAAGGCTCCTATTTGTAGATTCACAAGTAGAACTAATGTGTGTTAAAGCTATTCAGTTTGGCATTTTGCAGCTCCATTGACACATTAAATATAGGCGTTCACCACGACGATTAACCTTACAACTATTAAGTAATAAAAATCCTGCATACATATTTATTAGCTGAACATCCTACTCCCTGTGTGATGCCTTCCCCAATGAGAGGGAAACCAGAGGAGGTGGAGGCAGTTGCCAAGAGGTGAGATTCCGCTTTGGGAAGGCTGTCAGGAGGGACTCAGGGATCTCCAGGCTTTGGTGAAAGAAGAGGAGCTGCTTTGCCAATGAAGGCTGGATGGATCCGGATCGGACAAGGAGCTGGGATTGGCAGGAGCGGAGTTGAGGTGTTCTGGGAGAGTGGATCCAGTGGTGGCCCTGGGATAAGAACGCAGACTTCCTAATTTCTGATGCCTCTGAGGAAATGCCATTTCTCTTCTTGGGCCTTAGTTTTCTCATCTGTATATTGGGGTTGGACTAGAATTGATGCCTCCTGACCTTCTGGTAATTAATGTCATTGTGCACATAGAGAAGAACAAACTTGGTACAGCATACTACGGTCAATAGGCAAGGCTGTTTACAGCTAGGAAAGGTCAGTGTGGGGGCTAAGGATGCCCCAGGGATGCTCTGGCCATCAAAAGGGTAAGGAGGTAGGCGTTCTAAGCCAGCTGGTAACCTGCTCACCCTTGGCACCAGCAGGGACTGTCAAGCAGATAAGCCAGGTGTTCCTGTTAGCGTGATGCCTGGTTACTCTGCCTCCCAGCTCATGGATGGGCATGCCAGCTTCCCGGATGCTGTCTCCTGAGCCGGCATTAAGAAAGGTCCTCAGTACCTGCCTGTGACCTGGCACATTAGTGCGTGGACCCCAGCATCCTGGATTTGGGTTCAGGCACAGGGAGGGTGGATATCTATGATGTCTATTGCCATGCTGGCTGTTGGCACTTTCGTTCTTCCTGGTACTAGGAATTTGCTTATCCCCCTGAGCAAGGGGCTTCACTCCTGGGGCAGGCAGGAGTTCCAGAATTGGCGCTTACAAATTCAAATACCCTCGCTAGCTCCTGGGTCACTTATGTGTCCTCACCATTCAGCAATATTCACAAGTTTTGGCCCAGGGGGAAGGGGCAGAGATCCAAGGAGGCTGCCTGGAAGAAGGGACCTCTGCTGTGAGACTCACTTGGCAAGCTGAGATTGGTCAGCCCATGAGGAAAGGCCAGCAGAAAGAGCATCCCTTTCTGACCTCCACAGCTGTGTCTGTGGCTGAGTAGAGCAGGGATGCCCCAGGAGGCAACCTTCTCAGCTAAGGTGGTGCCCTCCTTCTAGTCTTGGCTCACAGTCAGACCTTCTCAGTGATCTGAGGTCTGGCTCAGCTTTCCTGGCTCCTTCTGCATTTTTCTCTCACGAGGAGGGGGTCTCCCTGATAAATCCCCGGGCATGTTGAACCCCACCGCCCACTGCCGTTCGCGTTCCATTCTGCAAGGTCCGGGTGAATACAAGCAAGATAAGCCGGAAATGGTCCGGAAATGGAGGGTTCTTTTCAGTTTCAGGGAAAAGTGTGAGCGTGGAGATGCCATCTCCATTTTACAGAAGAGGGACAAATGCTCAGCGAAGTTCTTTTCCAACTGCAAGTTGGAGTGTGGACACGGAGCGCGTCGACGGCTGTGGAAGGGGTCAGGTGAGGAGCAAGCCCTTGCTGGGAACCCGAGCGCACACTGGTTTCCTCGAAACCCTCTGCGTGGATCAAAGGGTAAGTGCTCTCCTCTCCGTGAACGTTCCAGGAGATCCGGCTGGGAGATATTAAGTGTTTCGGCCGAGGGCACTGGGGCTTAGGGCCCGAGATTCAAACCCAGGTGTCTCTGACCACAAAGGGTATCTCAGTTTCCTCTAAGCTATGTCTACCGAGTCCACATGCTGATGGACCACCAACGTCTCTCACCTCCTGCGGTCTCTGGGGAGGATGCTTCCACCCAGACTCTGGTTGCAATCCCAGTAGATGCCGGCCTGGGATGTGAAGGTTTTTAGAAGAGAAGATCCCAAAGACTCCGCATAAGGACGCAGCTAGGAGGCTGAGGGACCTGCGGGTGTTTCATAGCACCATGGTTTCCCTCTAGAGTCTGCCTCACTGTCCTCCCCGCTCTCGGGGTGCATTGGCTTTCTCTGGACCCCCAAAGGGAAAAGTACGGAGGCCTGAGTTCATGGCGTGCTTTTACCACTGCCGGCAGCCAGGCTGATGTGTGACCCGGACACTGTCTGGGATTCTCCGAATCTGAGACCTGTCATTGGAGGAAGGCCCCTAGCTGGAGGTGGGGCCACGGAGAAGGGCGGTCAGGACCGCAGGAGGAACCGGTTCTACTTTCTCAGAAGGAGGGGACGGGGAACAGAAAGAAGGCTGTGTGGCTTTTCCCAGGGGAGGGGGCTGGGGGAGCTGGGATTACTCCTTTCTGCGCTTGGGGGTCTCTGGCCACGAAGGATGGGTCTTACTTGCTGCTGTCAGTTGGTATATGCTAAAGTGTTCTTGGTTTTTCTCTGTTTCTATTTTCTATCTTGACAGAAAAATTGTGATTTTCACACTGTCATGAAACCAATAGGTCCCTGACATATGTTTTTGTAATCTGTGTAGCTGATTTCCCCGTGCTTCTGACAGTTCTATTACATCTCTGACAGTTTTATAAAATTTTTCCTCTGGGAAGTTGAAGGGGGTTTGTGCCTCCCCCACCTTCAATTCCCCGATCCCCCATGCTAACTTGTATTTGGAGATGAAAGAACAGGAAGGAAGCTTTTCTTGTTCCTGCCCCACCATGTGAGCTGCCAGCTGGGTGGGAGGAGGGTGGTGTACACAATCTACAGACACAGTGAGGGAGCCCTGAATGCTGGAGAGTGGAGAGAACCACGGGGTCAGACCCTGGACACTCAGGAATCTGCAGGGGTCAAGGTGCTTCATCCATGGGCTCCAGATTGGGCTGCTTCCCTTTGAGCATCCATCTTCACCCTTTGTGAGCCTCAGAGAAGCATACTCAGGGAGGGACAAGGGCTACACTGCTTTATGCTGATCCCTGTTGAAATACAGGCATGACAATGATGGGCATGGGCAGCAGCACGTTTGTGCGTGTGTAAGTTCAAGGTTTCACAGCCATGCACATCCACCCCTCCTAAGACACTGCACCAGGCCCCAGGGTGATGGAGCCACGGCCTCTGAGCTTAAGATCTCCCCAGGGTGTATTTGGGCACATATGACCTGCACTGTGGCCCCATCCCTGCGTTGGGTGAGCTCCCACTGGGAACACATGTGCTGGGGCGTGCAGGAGTGAAATGCTGGGGGCATGTTTTCATTGAACTCAGCTGGTGTCCAGGGGCACCGACTGTCTTCAGAACAATGGAGGAGAGTCCTGCTGAGCCATGGAATAAGGGGACACTGGTGGGAAGGAGGATGGGGGCCAGTGTCACCTTGCTGTGAGCATTGCTTGCCCAAGGAGGTTGTGGCCTGGTCATTCTGGCCCTGTCATCGTCTTGCCTGGTGGCCTTAGGCAAATTGTCTGTAATCTCAAGACCCAGACAAAAGAGGAGGCACTCAACATTCTCCATGAAGCATATAGAAGGTGGCCCTGAGACCTCCAAATAGCACCCCAAGCGCTGTGAAAGCCTTCACTACATCTCAGCCTGTTCTCAAGGCATTATTTGTGGCCTCTCAATCGACTTAGCCACTCTGATTTTCCTGTCTATGGGAAACGAGGTGTTGCCATGGCAACTGCCACATTACACGGTTCTGTACTGGCGATGCCTCTGAGATACAGAGCAGCTTCTCAAAGAGATACACTTTTCAACATGTCATGTAGAATTCTGTACTTGTTAGGGAAAATCGCATTTCCAGCAAAATGACATGCTTCTCCTGGGCTTGCAGACGTGCGGCTCACGCCTTTCTTAAACAAAGACTTTCATTCATTGCCTCTCTCCTGCCTCTCTGGCCTGCCACTGGCTACCCACCCCTCCCAAGTCCCAATCTCCTTTACATAAAATGTGAAGCTGGAGACCAGGAGCTGCGTGGAGAGGAGGGCTCAGCTGGCCAGGGTGGAAGTGCACAGAACTGGCTTTTCTCTACAGCAGAGGGGCTGGGAGGGAGGTCAGGGGTGGGTACCTTGGCCTCTGACTGAGGAGTCAGCCAGCTGGGAGGGTGGCTGGTCTGTCCTCTGATGTCCCTTGGCTTGTTTCCCAGTCACTGACCTGATTTCTCAGGGTGGATTTAGAAATAAGGATCATGGATGTTCCAGCCCTCCTCCTTGGTTAGTGCTACCAAAGGGCCTCAGTGAGGGGTTGATGTCCCCTTTGGGTCTGACACACACCCCATGTGTTCAGCAGAACTGCCGGCTTCTTCCTGTGTAGCACTGCTCTGGTCATTGCAGGGGAGCCAGTGCATGAAGATGGGCAGTTCGTTGGAGACCATACCTGGCCTCAGCCCTGGCATCCTTGGAGTCACCTTGGGTCCTACTTGTCACCTTGTGCTACTTGCCTCTCTTTGTGTCAGATTTGCCATCTGTCCCACTGAGCAGGTCAGGCTGGATTGTCTTGGAAGATCCTGCTCTAAGAGTCTGTCGCTTACACTCTGGTGGGGTTTCCAGACACCACCTCTCCTTGGAGTCACTCTTAGAAGTTCCGGAGCCCCTCTCCCAGATACCTTGACTAATACAGTGGTGGCCTGGTTATTGCAGGTAAGTCTGTGCTGACATGAGGATGAACCTCTACAAGGACCTGCTGTGGGTTGGCATTGGACACCAGAGCAATTAAGAATTAGCAGGGTTTGCGTCTGACACAGAGAAACCAGTCTTCTCCCTGGTCGAGGAGAGCAACCTTACATGAGGAATTTAGGATCCTCTTGCCTTTAAACCAGTGATGTTTGAAGTATGGTCTGGTTACAGAGATCCGTGCTGCTCCGCACAGCGTTGATGGTTCACAGAGGAAGGAGCTTGCACCAGTATGTAAAACAAACACAACAGAAAGCACATGTGTATAAAATACTTGTGGCAGGACTTTCTCAATGAGGGAAGCAGTGCATTGACTTAGGTTCTAGTGCAAGGTGGCAATCTTGCTGCAGACAAGCCCTCTGAGTAGCACTGCTTGACAGCATTCCTCAGCTGCCTCCCAGCCTGAGATGGGACCTGCCCCTGTGCTGCTTCAAGCCAATATCAGCTGATTCTTGGCCTCCAGGAGCTTCCCAGTGAGTCTCCTGCCTCCAGACTTACCCTCCTCCAACCCAGTGCATTCTCCACCCTGGAACTAGAAAGAGTTTTCCAAAATGCAATCTTGGTCATGTCACTTTCCTGTCAAATACTTCCCAGTGGGCCTCCATCATCCTTAGAGTCAAGCCCAAGTTCCTCCACATAGGAAAAGACTCCCACACAGCTTGGTCCCTGGCTGCCTCTCCATCTTGCTTTTATCATCGAGTGATGGGATTGCTTTCAGCTCTCCAAATGTACCAAGGTTCTCTTGCTTCTTGGCCCTTGCCCCAGCTGTTGTTCCTGTCTGGAGCCTTCTTCTCCCTTCCTTTGGCCAAGTCCTCTTCCTTCTTCATCAGAGAAGGATCTCTGAGCTCCTTCTCATCCGTGTCAGCCAATCACCTGGATTAATTAGTTGGCATCAGCTGGATGGAAGGGACTGCTTATTGTTCTCAGATATCCTTCTTTTCTTCTTCATCAGTGGAATCTCTCATTTAGGTTAAGCTGATAGTAAGCAGAATAAACATGGTCCCCAACCTCAGATGCAAGCATGTTGCTAAATTCCAGCCCACGGGATATAAACAGCAGAGCTTCTGGAAAGTGTTTTTAAAGGATAGGTGCATCCTCCTTCCACCTCTCCTCTACTTCACTGCTAGCTGGAATGTAAATGTGATGCCCAGAGCTTGGGCAGCTATCTTTGATCCACATGAGGGGTAGTCACAGGCTAAGAATGTCAGGGGGAACAAGAGAAAAGACGCTTGGCTCTTTAATGACTTACATGCTTCCCTGTCACTCTGGACTGCTTACCTTCAGATTTCTTTTATATGAAAGAGAAGTAAGCTTCTGTCTTGCGTAAGTCACTGTCACTGTGGGGCTTTCTGTTACTCACAGTCAGAGCTCATTCTAAGCGATGCACGTGCAAGTAACTGAATACCTGAAAGCAAGAAGACGTTTTAATTATCTCCTTGAACCAATCTGAAAAGAGAAGGTTCCACAGCTTCCTCCATGGTTGATGGTTGCTTCTGCAGCCTGGATCACTGTCTCTGTGTTTCTCCTGGTCATAGGGCGGGCTGAGCAGCTCCAAACATGTCCTTACACAGCAGCAATATTCCGGGCAGAAGGATGAAGATGGGTTAATAGGCGATGGGGATGCTCCTCACACAGCTGTCCTGATACCTTGGGAAAAACCCTTCCCAGAAGCAGCCAAACTGATTTCCCTTGGTATCTCATTGGCTAGACCCTAGCTGTAAGGGATGCTGGGATGAGGAGCCTGGATTTTCCGCCTCTGTAGTGAGAGGCAGGTGAAGGTGAGTTGGAAATGGCTGGTGGCTGGACAACCCGCGGTGTCTTCCGCATGGCCCTCTAGGCACTGCTCTTCTGATACTGGGCTCCATCATCTGTTGGCTTCTCTCTGAAGCAGGAGCTTTGTGAAGACAGTGAGTGGTTCCGGGAGACAGTGCAGCAAGAGCTGTTAGGATGGCGGTGTCTGGAACCCAACCCCTGGGTTAAAATTTTGTCTCTTCTCTTCTGCTGTGGCTTAATTAGCATCTTTGCACTCCATTGTTAGAAAGGGGATAAGAATTCTTACCTGCCTCAGAAGGTTGTTTGTGGATTGAATGAGTTCCTGTGTGTGGAATGCCTAGAATGCTAGTTCTCAAATGTGGCTGTGCACGGGAATCATGCAGTCAGTTTAAAAAACTTAATGATTCCTGGGCACCTGCAGAGACTCAACTCTAACTGGTCTGGGGTGTGGCTTGGGCACTGGGATTTTAAAAAGCCCTCTAGTTGATTTGTAAAAATTATTGATTTAATATCTGGCTGCGCTGGGTCTTTGTTGCTGCTTGGGCTTTTCTCTAGTTGCGACAGGCAGGGGTTACTCTCTAGTTGCCACGCGTGGGCTTCTCGTTGCAGTGGCTTGTCCTGTTTCAGAGCACGGGCTGCAGGGTGCCAGAGCTTCAGTGGTGTTGGCCCCCCGGGTTCAGGAGCACAGGCTCAATAGTTGTGACACACGGGCTTAGTTGCTCTGAGGCATCTGGAATCTTCCCAAACTCTTCTGCACAGGGACTGAACCCGTGCATTGGCAGGTGGATTCTTTACCTCTGAGCCACCAGGGAAGCCCTCTCTAGTTGATTTTAATGTACAGCCAGGAACAGTGCCTGACACCGGGTGTCAAGTCGCTTCAGTGGTGTCTGACTCTTTGTGACTTCATGGACTGTAGCCCACCAGGCTCCTCTGTCCATGGGGATTCTCCAGGCGAGAATACTGGAATGGGTTGCCATGCCCTTCTCCAGGGGATCTTCCTGACCCAGGGATTGAACCTGCATCTTATGTCTCCTGCATTGGCAGTCAGGTTTTTTACCACTAGCGCCATCTGGGAAGCCACTGACACAGGGTAACTTCTAATAAATATTACCTCTGCTTGCTTTGTTTATCATTGTGACTCTAGTCCCTAGTCTGAGGCCCGGCCCATAGCAGGCCCCCACTAATTGTTTGTTAAATGAATGAATGAAAGTTTGGGGGCAAGAAGAGGTAGTCTAGGTCATTCGGTCCAGCCCTCTGGCACTGTGATGTTTACTCTTTCATTTGGTCCGGCCTCACTTGTAACATCTCCTGAGGGTCCAGGGTCCCTTTCCTCCTTCTCTTACTTAGGCCCCTAAGGCTCCTCTCTCATCCACAGTCCATAAAGGAAGTTGCAGAGCCCATACAGCAGCTTTGTGCCTGGGATGCCTGGTCCTCCCACCCCTCATCTGGCCACCACCTTTGGTCACAGCTGTGGTGCCCCTGGGGAAGTGCCATGGGCCTTAACGGAGGAGCTGCCCTTTTCAGGGGTGCCATTCTGGCTGGGTGGGATGGATTTCTGCTGTAAACATGGCCCATCTGGGAAAAGCCCAGGTGCCATGTTTTGAACAGCTCTGAAACTTAAAGCTCAGAAGGCTTTGAAATGCAAATATTTTGAAGGAAACATAAGGTAAACATGAGTGCTTATTTCCCCCTGATGAAAACAATATGCTGTTTGCTCTGAAATGTAAATAGGGCCTCGATAGCTTTTAAAGAAAGCCATGTCTCCTATTTTTAGGTCCAAGGTAGTATCATTCCTAAAAATACATGCATCCGGCAGCCTTCCCAGCCCACCTGAATCCACACTTCCTTTTTGGTCATGGATGCCCTTCATTCCAGGCATCGCTATCTATCTCATAACTCTTCTAAATCACCTCCCCTCCCCCGCATCTGGAATGCCACACTCCCCCTCTTCAACCCTCATCTAATTTTTCCAGTACTCTCTGAGTGCTTTGGAGTTCCTTTTGGATAGAATTCGGTGGGGTGGGGGTGGGGGCGGGTAGAAATCTGTAGCCAAAGGCATTTTACTGACTTGAAAGAGATTTTATGGTGCATTGAGTTCTAATCAACTTTAATAAGTATTTAATGCAGGAAGAAGACTTAGCCCCCAGCCCCGAGGCTGCTGTGCACGCGCTCACAGCCCCCTGTTGGCCACGAGAGAAAGGACCTTCACTGGGGCACCATGGTTTGGGTGGGCGCGGCCAGTGACAGCTGCAGAGAAACGAATAATTAGCGATTTCAAGCCCTGATAATGAGTAGCTCCATGATCCTTCTTGGAGCCATTAGGAACATCTATCTTATTAATGATCCCTCCAGACAGCCACAGGCCCAGGCACCCGGCTCCTCTCCAGTGGGGCTCTTGCATCTCATCTGTCTACTGAAGAGCAGAGATGGGAGGTGGCCGTTTTTCATCCCTCTTAGTAGGGGGATGGGGGCTTTCTGGGCTGGCAGCACCCCAGGGGCTGATCTGGAGAACCCCCACCCATGCTCTTGATCCATTCGTACCAAGCACTCCTGCTTCGCCCAGCAGAGGAAAACAGTGAGCACACCCTTTGTTGGGCGCCCCCCCTGAGCCATGTGTGCCAGGAGTTGCCTTTACCTGCAGTGTTCTCTGTTCTTCCCTCCCTCCCACTCGCCTGGGAAGCGCTATCATCATCAGATTTGTGCAGACACCTGCTAAAGTTCCAGGATCTTATCCAAATTCATACAGCCAGTAAGGGCCAGTGCCAGGACTGGAATTTCTGTCTTTTTAATGGGTCTTTCTGCTGCCCCATACTGCCCTGAGAATGAATTCAAGGAAATAGCAACTCTTCCTGGCTGGTTTTTCTCAAAGACAATGCCCAAGCCAAGAGTTGCAGTCTTACTGTCCATTGGCCTCATGTGATTCACAGCTAGAAATCTGTTTTGACCCTTAATAATTATGAAATACTGATATAAATTTTCAGATTTACTGATAAATTGAAGAAACTGGACACAATAAGTTTGTCATCCTGGCTAGTTCTCAGGGACACCTGCTTTTCTTAGATGATTTGCCACAGGCCTTACCCCTCTGTATTGCCCCAGGATTTGCCTAATATGCTAACTTACATTATCTGTCTGTCACCGTAAGTGTTCGAGTTTGAGTGAGTCACTTAGATTTGTGGTTTTCAAACTTTAGTTTATCAGCAGATCCTTTCTTTCCAACTATAAAGCAGGAAATAGGAAATCTCAGAGTTAAGGTTGGTGTGGACCTCAAATTCCACCCTCTTGGGCTCTACCTCCCATCCCAGTTGTCCCTTAAAATTTGGAGAAATAGTTTGCAAATGGTTTTCGTAAAGAACAAATTAGTGGCAACATCCTATGGATCCAAGAAATTCAACAGAAGATGCTCTGCCTGGAACCCACACCTTGAAGGTCAAAACCAGCAGAGTTTGCGAAGGCTTTAGAGGCTACAGAGTAAGCCTAGAGGGGCCAACTGACTTTGAGCATGTGCACATAGAAAACCAGTATCTGAGGCAGGGCTTAAGCCTGTGGTTGGCATCTTCTCATTACTCCTACGTTCTTTTTTTCCCCCAAAGAACCCAAAATGTGAAGCTTCTGATCTGTGTCCACATCTCTAGCACCCTGAGCCCAGCCTTACTCCAACCTTCTATCTCCCATCCCGAAATCACACACTTTTTGGAAGTTGGAGACTGACTGACCAGGCAAACCGAGCTTGTTGCTGTGGGCGGTGCCTCCTAAGCTGTGGTTTGGCCCATGTTTGGAGCATCTTTAAAATGTGGAGCATCTTCTGGGCATGTTTATATGCCTGGGGGTAATTGAAAAATTACTTTCATGTGAAATGTGTACACATAGGCATATAAAACAGAAAATGTAGCATTAACCAGAGTCTTCACAATAAAAGATGAGCCTCGAACCCTTTTAATTTGGGGGTTATAATGTTGACTTGGATAACATCTCCTGGTGTTCTAGGTCAGGGGTCATCAAACTTTTTCTATAAAGGAAGAGGTAACTATTCTAGGCTCAGAAGACTGTATAGTCTTTGTTGTAAGTGCTCAACTCTGCTATTGTAACTCAAAAGCATCTGTAGACAACGTGGAAGGGAATGGGCTTGGCTGTATTCCAATAAAACTTATAATTTCAGCTTGTACTAATTGCTGGAGGAGAAGGTAGGAGAGAAGGATCCAGTAGAAATTTGTTTATTTTCCTGGGCAGATTTTAAGTTTCAGGAGAGCAGGTATTCTGGTCACCATGTGCGGGAACTCAAAGTCAAGGCCTGTCAAGAGCATGGCCCAGTTTAGCCTTTCCTTATGTACAGGGTTCAGGAAGAAAGAAGGTGAGGAATCAGAGGTCAGGGTGGACATGTGGCGAGCAGCTTCCTCAGGTGGGGAGGACCCATCAGGTGCCTCAGGGCTGGGCAGGATGGGCCAGGTGAGGGCAGAGGGGAGGGCATATCAGGAAGCAGTGTCGAGTGGAGCATCAGCGGGTGATCCGTGAGAGTCAGGAGGTGGGGCTGAGTGCTGAGTCTGGTACCTGATCCTGGAGCACCTGGGGATCTGGATAGAGCCGGTGGCCATGGTTATCCCTGAGCAGGAGAATGACGGGACGTGGGGAAATTTAGTCAGCCAAGTTGAGCAGGGCAAAGAAGGTAGAGTTGCTGTTTGTGGCAGCTGTTTACTGCAGGAAAGGGAACCCTCTCCGGGTGCACACCCTGGCCGTGGCGGGTAGAGAAGCCAATCACTTACCTTCCCACTCCCACTTACCAAGCAGCCCTTCAAGGCCAGAGAAATGGCCTACTTGAAAAACCCTGCAGCATCTGCAGGAGTCTAGTGGTGGGAGCAAGGAGAACAGAGACTTCTAGAGGCTGGAGGATGCTTGGGAGAAGGCGGATGGATGTCCTAGAGGCGGTGAGAAGAGGCTTTCTAGATTTCCTTGT
Organism: Bubalus bubalis; assembly: GCF_019923935.1. Classification (NCBI taxonomy): domain Eukaryota; kingdom Metazoa; phylum Chordata; class Mammalia; order Artiodactyla; family Bovidae; genus Bubalus; species Bubalus bubalis. The sequence goes on from NC_059160.1 coordinate 153,229,355, forward strand.
TAGGGCTCCCACATGTGACTCCATGGAGCTGAACTGCACTAGGAGCTTTGCAGTCCATGTGGCTGACCCAGGATTTATGTTCCACTTCAGGTCTTCTGTTGCAGTTAATGAGGGAGGCAGCTGCTGGTAACATTCTTGCATGTGACCCATGAGAACCTGTTCTTGTCTAACAGATGAGGACATCAGGGTGGAGAGAAGTTAAGTGACCTGCCGTAGTTAGTAAGTGACAGAGTTCTGTTTGAAACTTAGTTCTTTGACTCTAGGTTCCACATATATTTTTTTCCCTGTAATCAGCTAATTCTGTTATCAGAGACTGGGAGATGGCAAGGGAAGGGAATGGCTTTTGCAAGTGACTCCCTAGAAATCTTTCTTCTGATTCAGCTTCTGGACTACAGTGGGCAACTATTGAGTCCTGCATCAGCATCTGCTCCCTTTATTAGGGACCCTTCTCTTCTTGTGAACATTCTCCATCTTCTGGAAGTTTCTATTCTCTTTGCTCCCACCACTAGGCTCCTGTAGATGCTCCTATGTTTGTAGAGGACTCACTTTCTCTGGTGTTGGCATTGCACCCCAGGGCCTGTCGGAGTCCCTGCCTGAAATTTTTTAGGATGGAACTGGAAAGAAGTCTCCAGGGCAGGCACGTGGATGATAACAGCCAGAAACACTCAGCTTTGGGGTTTCGAGTCATGTTTAGGAGAGAGAATGAAGCCTTGTGCAGAGAGAGGTCGAGGTGAGAGATGGAGAGAGAAGGTTCTGGTCCAGCTTGGGTTCCCGTTGTTCTGAGGTCCAGCTGGGTCAGTTGAGTCATCCGGCATTCTGAATTCTGTAAGAGTCAGTTCCAGTTCTGGCCTCGGCTGTCAGGTTGGTCTCTGTCTCTTGCAGCATGAATCCTGAGTGACAGACAGCTTATGAGGGTATATTTGCCATCGGACAGGCATGAAATATTTACAGGGCTCACCCTGCATGCCTGGCATTCCTCACAGCTGAAAGGGCATGGGGCCGGGGGCAGTGAAGCTCTGTTCAGAGGTTTGGGGTGCAGGCATGAGCCTTCTAGAGAGGATCAGTTAGCATGAACTTATCATAGACTCTCAGAGGTGTGAAGAGACCCCAGATGTCACCTAGCTCTATGTCTGGGGTTAGGCCCATGACCCTAAAAGCTGATTCTGATGCTAACATCTCTGTCTTTACCTTGGAGGGAGAAGATGGATATCCCCAGATCTCAGGGAAGGGACTTCCTGACCCCCGAGCCAGAGCAGGGTCAACTGACTCGGTGTTCATGGATAATCCCAAGTGCTGAGTACAGTGCCTGGCACACAGGAGACACTGTCACGTGTGCTGGATGCGTGAACCCGTGGGTCCTCTGAGCCTGCCCTTGGCTCAAAGCGTGGGGAAGGATGCCACTTCTCACAGGGCCCTAGCACTCTTGGCTTCAGCACTTTGTTACTTCCCAAAGCTTTCTCAGTTCCCTTTTCCCAAACCCCTCATCTGCACATGCACACAGACGCACATACACACACACACACACACACTCAGGAGGAGACACACAGGAGGAAGAGCAAGACCCCAAGTTTCAAGGGCAACTTCTCCCCACTACTGAGCAAGTTTATGGTACAAATGAAGTCTCTGTTGGTATCTTAATCCTGTCCTTTAGTTTGTCTGTCTGTTTCTCTCTCCAGCAGTGAATGTACTCCATCCATCTCCAAACCCTGCTGCCGCTGCTGCTGCTGCTAAGTCACTTCAGTCGTGTCTGACCCTGTGCGACCCCATAGACGGCAGCCCACCAGGCTCCCCTGTCCCTGGGATTCTCCAGGCAAGAACACTGGAGTGGGTTGCCATTTCCTTCTCCAATGCATGAAAGTGAAAAGTGAAAGTGAAGTCGCTTAGTCGTGTCCGACTCTTAGCGACCCCATGGACCGCAGCATACCAGGATCCTCCGCCCATGGGATTTTCCAGGCACATACACGCAAAACTGATACTGTCTTCCAGGCTCTCGGCAAATGTTTGCTGAGTGAATGTGGAGTGAATGAGATTAAACGGATGCACTTATCTTTCTCTAGTCTCAGTGAGATGATTCGCTTTTAAAGAGCTCAGCAGCTCATAGGGGAGCTGGTAGCTCAGGAACCAGAATGAAGGATGGATCAAAGTGCTGAAATAGACGGAGAATTAGGGCACTGTGGGCACTCCAGGGAGGGACTCTACTAAGAGTCGGGGAGAGATTTCCCAGAAGGAAAAGTACATTTGTCCTGGTCTTGCAGGGGAGAATAGGAGTGCATCTGGTCCAGAAGTGGGTGTCTCTGTCAGGATGCTTTTAGAATTACAAGCGACAGAAAAAGATTTATTATGTTAAACAGTGGCAGTTCAGGCTTCAGGGCTGGTTGTTTCAGCATCTCCGTGGTGTCACGGGGGACTCAGGTTATCTGTCTCTCTCCACTCAGTCATCCACTGTCTTGGTTTCAGTTCACAGTCCAGAGATGGTTGTAAGCAACATTGGAGGCTGTGTATGTTCTTGTTCTGGTCTAGTGGGAGAGGGTGAAATCACTCTCCCAGGCATGGATTATAATTTAATTGGGGGCAGCTTCCGAGATGACACTGCCCTGGACCAGTGAGGCACCATGGCAATCCGCTGTGCTGATTGGCTTAGACTACTAGGACCCGCCTGGGGAGAATGAGCTCTGCCTCCCTTGAGCCACTGTAGTTTGTGAAAAGGACAGCATACCAGGACCGAATTGAGGCTAGGAGGAATGGGGGATGGGTAGGCAAAGAAGGAAGCCCAGAAGTGAGGTGGGGGAGGGGAATATCCTGAGTTGGGGGTTCTTTCTGGATGCCAAGTTGTGATCTTGAGAACAGGCATCGTGTGTCTGGGGTGGCAGGAGCCAGGTGGGCAGGGGCAGCTGGAGAGGGGGCTGAGTGGTAGCTGCTCGAAGATGGCAGAGTCTGACCTCCCTGGCCCCATGAACAGTGGGCTCTCTCCAGGAGGGTGGGCTTCTGTTAGCAGGAGAAGGAGAAACGGGAAGCATGCGGGGCAAGCCCACACCACCCCGCCCCCATTCACTCCACGATGCTATTCCTGGAACCACCATCTGTGCGGGGTTGGGTTCTGCCAGCTTGGCCAGGGAGGGGACCTGCATTTCCCAGAATCCCCTTCTCTGTGGGGTTCTGAGTTAGGGTTGGCCAAAAGTAGAATCATGTGAGAAGTGGAAGATGGAAGCACAGAAGAATTCATCCTTCTCAGCAGGTTGTGGTGCAGACACAATGAGAGACAGACCCAGTTGTGTCTAATAGGTGGCAGCTTTCAGTTCATTTGTCTGACTCCCAGCCTGGCCAGCGGGACTAGGTGGCCCCAAGTCCTTACCAAGTGCTGGACAGAAGATCTCCCAGAGTGGGCAGCCTCTCTGTGAACTCCCCAGTTGGTGGTGAGATGCGCTGTGCTTTCTCCCTGATACCCACTTGTGCCAGTGCTTTGGGCTTCAGGAGCCTCCCTCGGTTCTTCTCCTGAATTTCTAGCTCTCCAGTCCCATCCATGACTGGGTAAGCTCCTCTGTGAATGGGGCTAAAATAGGACTTGTGGCTGAGTGTTAGAGGAGCAGGTGTGTTAACAAGGCAGTGCAGTGAGGACCACGCCCGGCACAGAGCAAGAGCCACAACTTGTGAGAGGTTGCTGGGAGCACCTACTTGCCCTGGTCCAGGCACCAGCCAGGTGTCTGCACAGGTGTTAATTCATTCCATCCCTCCATCAATCCTCTGAGAGTGGTACTGCAATTAACCCCACTTACAGAGTCACAAAGAGGCTATTAGGTTGGAACACATGAAATTGCTGCTTTTGTAGGTCAAACATTGTTCTGTATCAGCAAATGCATGTGGCTCCCAGCTAGTACGACTGCGGGCCTCACAGCTGGGCAACTGCCTGAGCTGTGTGGCCTGCACACTTACTGAGTGCCTACTGTGTTCTAGAGAGACTGAAGCTCTGCTACAGCGTTTTACAGCATCACGGTGGGGCTGCTCATGTTATACGTGCCGTGTGCCATGGAAGAGGGAGCCGTGGGCTATTTTTAACTTTTCCCCCCAAACCTTAGCTCACTCCTTTAGTGTCTAGCTTAGATACCTGCCTCCTCTGTGAAGCCCTCCCTGAATTCCCCACCAGAGGAGTTCATCTGTGTAAGGGTGCAGAGGCAGGAAAGGGCCCTGCTTATCCAGAGACAGTGGGAGTTTTGCATGGCTACAGTATAGAATGCACTATGGGACAGGCTGGAGAGGGAGTTGAGCGGTGGGAGATGGGCCTCAGAGGTGAGGCCAAGTGGTGAGGATGAGGTGCCAGGGCCAGCTCAGCTTACCCCTGAAGTAGCCCTGAGTCTGCTCTCTTTATCCACATCTCCTCATGGGCTTGAGGGTAGCCTGCTGCCTGCCGAGGGCACATCACAGGAGCCTGAAATGGCCCAGGAGATGGGAGAGTTTCTGAGCCTGGTTGGCATCATGGCAGGCACCTCCTGCCCATGTCCACAGGCCCTGGAAGAGTTACTGAGGCTCTAGGCCTCTGCTGTGGGAGTCTCAGGCAGCCAGACTCACTCTGCTTTCCTGACCCTGCACCCGCAGCTTTGTTCCATCAGCTGTTATCTTAGCCCTGACCTGATTCAGTTGCCCTTTTTCTTGTGGCCCTTTCAGGACACCCTTGCTGCCCTTTGCATGTCCTGCTCAGTCCTGTGTCTGTCCTATGCTCCTTGTCTGGGGTGGGGGAATTAGACAGCATGGATCAAAAGTGGGCTTTCCCTGGGGACTTGCCTACCACAGTCTGGGATTCCCCTTCCTTTGCTGTATGCTTGAGAGCTCAGCCTCCAAGAGTAGGGTGCCTGGTAGGAATCCTGCTCTGCACCCAACCCCGACCACTTTCCACTCTGTAAGGTGGGCTTACAGAGAGCACCTGCCTTAGAGGCAGTATGTGTTTATAAACATTTAACAGCTGGCTCCCCAAACATACTTCCAGTCAAACTTGGTTGGCACTTTTGTTTACAGCGATGAATAAGGTGAAAGTGAAACAGTGAAGTTCAGTCGCTCAGTCGTGTCTGACTCTTTGTGACCCCATGGACTGTAGCATACCAGGCCTCCCTGTCCATTACCAACTCCTGGAGTTTACCCAAACTCATGTCCATTGAGTCGGTGATGCCATCCAACTATCTCATCCTCTGTCATCCCCTTCTCCTCCCGCCTTTAGTCTTTCCCAGCATCAGGGTCTTTTCAAATGAGTCAGTTCTTCACATCAGGTGGCCAAAGTATTGGAGTTTCAGCTTCAGCATCAGTCCTTCCAGTGAACACTCAGGACTGATCTCCTTTAGGATGGACTGGTTGGATCTCCTTGCAGTCCAAGTGACTCTCAAAATTCTTCTCCAACACCACAGTTCAAAAGCATCAATTCTTTGGCACTCAGCTTTCTTTATAGTCCAACTCTCACATCCATACATGACTACTGGAAAAACCATAGCTTTGACTAGAAGGACCTTTGTTGGCAAAGTAATGTCTCTGTTTTTTAATATGCTGTCTAGGTTGGTCATAACTTTTCTTCCAAGGAGCAATAAGCGTCTTTTAATTTCATGGCTGCAGTCACTATCCACAGTGATTTTGGAGCCCCAAAAATCAAGTCTGTCATTGTTTCCATTATTTCCCCATCTATTTGCCATGAAATGATGGGACCAGATGCCATGATCTTAGTTTTCTGAATGTTGAGTTTTAAGCCAACTTTTTCACTCTCCTCTTTCACTTTCATCAAGAGGCTTTTTAGTTCCTCTTCACTTTCTGCCATAATGGTGGTGTCATCTGCATATCTGAGGGTATTGATATTTCTCCCGGCATTCTTAATTCCAGATTGTGCTTCTTCCAGCCCGGCGTGTCTCATGATGTGTTCTGCATAGAAGTTAAATAAGCAGGGTGACAATATAAAGCCTTGATGTATTCCTTTCCCAATTTGGAACCAGTCTGTTGTTCCATGTTCAGTTTTAACTGTTGCTTCCTTACCTGCACACAGATTTCTCAGGAGACAGGTCAGGTAGTCTGGTATTCCCATCTCTTTCAGAATTTTCCACAGTTTGTTGTGATCCACTCAGTCAAGGCTTTAGAGTAGTCAATAGAGGAGAAATAGATGTTTTTCTGGAACTCTCTTGCTTTATCGATGATCCAACAGATGTTGGCAATTTGATCTCTGGTTCCTCTGCCTTTTCTAAATCCAGCTTGAACATCTAGAAGTTCACAGTTCAAATGGCACCCCACTCCAGTACTCTTGCCTGGAAAATCCCATGGATGGAGGAGCCTGATAGGCTGCAGTCCATGGGGTCGCTAAGAGTCAGACACGACTGAGCGACTTCACTTTCACTTTTCACTTTCATGCATTGGAGAAGGAAATGGCAACCCACTCCAGTGTTCTTGCCTGGAGAATCCCTGGGATGGGGGAGCCTGGTGGGCTGCCATCTATGGGGTCGCACAGAGTCGGACATGACTGAAGCGACTTAGCAGCAGCAGCAGCAAATAACAGGGAGAGAACACAGTCCCACCCATCAACAGAAAATTGGATTAAAGATTTACTGAGCATGCCCCACCCCACCCCATCAGAATAAGACCCAGTTCCCCCTCAGTCAGTCTCTCCCATCAGGAAGCTTCCATAAGCCTCTTATCCTTCTCCATAAAAAGGCAGACTGAAAGCCACAGTCACAGAAAACTAACCAAACAGATCACATGGACCACAGCCTTGTCTAACTCAGTGAAGCTATGAGCCATGCTGTGTAGGGCCACCCAAGATGGACAGGTCATGGTGGAGAGTTCTGATAAAATGTGGTCCACTGGAGAAGGGAATGGAAAACCACTTCAGTATTCTTGCCTTGAGAGCCCCATGAACAGTATGAAAAGGCAAAAAGATAGGACACTGAAAGATGAACTCCCCAGGTTGGAAGGTGTCCAATATGCTACTGGAGATCAGTGGAGAAATAATGCCAGGAAGAATGAAGACATGGAGCCAAAGCAAAAACAACACCCAGTTGTGGATGTGACTGGTGATAGAAGCAAAGTCCAATTCTATAAAGAGCAATATTGCATAGGAACCTGGAATGTTAGGTCCATGAATCAAGGCAAATTGGAAGTGGTCAAACAGGAGATGGCAAGAGTTGACATTCTAGCAATCAGCGAACTAAAATGGACTGGAATGGGTGAATTTAACTCAGATGACCATTCTGAGTTAAATCTATATCTACTACTGTGGGCAAGAATCCCTTAGAAGAAATGGAGTAGCCATGATAGTCAACAAAAGAGTCTGAAATGCAGTACTTGGATGCAATCTCAAAAATGACAGAATGATCTCTGTTTCCAAGGCAAACCATTCAATATCACAGTAATCTAAGTCTATGCCTCAACCAATAATGCTAAAGAAGCTGAAGTTGAACGATCCTATGAAGACCCACAAGACCTTCTAGAACTAACACCCAAAAAAGATGTCCTTTTCATTATAGGGGACTGGAATGCAAAATTAGGAAGTCAAGAAATACCTGGAGTAACAGACAAATTTGGCCTTGGAGTACAGAATGAAGCAGGGCAAAGGCTAATAGAGTTTTGCCAAGAGAACACACTGGTCATAGCAAACACCATTTTCCAACAACACAAGAGAAGACTCTACACATGGACATCACCAGATGGTCGACACCAAAATCAGATTGATTATATTCTTTGCAGCCAAAGATGGAGAAGCTCAGCAAAAACAAGACTGGGAGCTGACTGTGGCTCAGATCATGAACTCCTTATTGCAAATTCAGACTGAAATTGAAGAAAGTAGGGAAAACCACTAGACCATTCAGGTATGACCTAAATCAAATCCCTTTTGATTATACAGTGGAAGTGAGAAATAGATTCAAGGGATTGATAGACAGAGTGACAGATCTCATTGATAGATCTGATAGCCTGAAGAACTATGGAAAGAGGTTCGTGACATTGTACAGGAGGCAGGGATCAAGACCATCCCCAAGAAAAAGAAATGCAAAAAGGCAAAATGGTTGTCTGAGGAGGCCTTACAAATAGCTGTGAAACTGTGAAAGGTATATACAAGCTTCACTCATTCCTCAGATACCTGAGGGACCTCTGTGCTGAATCGGATGACCCTTTTTGAATATAGAAAAGTATTTTCTCTTTTTGTTGGGTGCTGCAACAGCTGCAGACTCAGGCACACCTCTAAGTTTCATTTGCATGATTAATATTTTCTCTATCACTTTCTTAAGTCTAGGAAATTAACAAGAACAAAAAAATAATCAAGTCCTGATTTGCAGCCTTCGATGATTTCCATGTGACATCATTAAAAGCAGAATTAGGAAGATAGACTTGATAGCTACCATCATATACTATCTCCAACCCACAGATGTAATAGATGTGAATAACCTCAAAGAGCATAGATAACAATAAAATTTAGTAAGATAATTGGGAAGTGATGGGTTTTGAATTTATGTAACTTACTTTTAAAGTAATAGCTATACTTAATATTCTTCCTGTAGAATCCCTGGACACGTAACAGGTGGCTGTTATGTTGAGTTAGCCCTGGTATGCCATCCTGGGGTTATTGTAGGAAATAAGTAATAATATATTGAAAATGCTCAGAATACCCTGGGACACTCCTGTCCTTAGACTTGGACAGGCCTGGCTCCTGCCCAGGCCCCCCGCTCCACAGGGCCTTCCTTACAGTTTTCAGAAAGTGTCCACTCCAGTGTTCTTGTCTGGAGAATCCCAGGGACGAGGAGAGCTTGGTGGGCTGCCGTATATGGGGTCGTATAGAGTCAGACATGACTGAAGCGACTTAGCAACTTAGCAGCAGCAGTGAGTGTAGATGGAGAAGGCATTGACAACCCACTCCAGTACTCTTGCCTGGAAAATCCCATAGGCGGAGGAGCCTGGTAGGCTGCAGTCCACGGGGTCGCAAAGAGTCGGACACGACGGAGCGACTTCACTTTCACTTTTCACTTTCATGCATTGGAGAAGGAAATGGCAACCCACTCCAGTGTTCTTGCCTGGAGAATCCCAGGGACAGGGGAGCTTGGTGGGCTGCCGTCTATGGGGTCGCACAGAGTCAGACATGACTGAAGCGACTTAGCAACTTAGCAACAGTGACCTTGGTTCCAAGTGCTCTACTCGGGACTCATCACATTTCAGGTGGGTCGGGTCAGCTGCAGGACTCAGGCCTATGAGGCTGACCAGGGCCCAATTCAGGGAGGGCCATCTGTCAAGTGGATTATCTACGTTGACCAGCATGGTAATTGTTTTCTATTTTAATTTTTAATAGTCATGTTATTAAAATATAGTTCATATGCCATATAGTCACCCATTTAAAATATTTAATTCAGTGGTTTTCAGTATGAATTTCAGAGTTGTTCAACCATCACTAGAATAAATTTTGGGACATATTCATCATCCCAAGTGAACTCCTGTACCCTCCAGCCATCACTCTCCAATCTCCCCTACCTCCCCCAGCCCTAAGCAACCACTCGCCTACATTCTGTGTCTATATGTTCCCTGTGCTGGACATTTCATATGAATGAATCATATAACATGGGGTCTTTTGTAACTGACTTACCACTTAGCTTAGTGTTTTCAAGGTTCATCCATGTGACAGCATATATCAGTACTCTATTTTTTGATGACTAAATAATATTCCACTGGGGGTAAACGTCACAGTCTTTGTTTATCTGTTCTTCCATAGATGGACCTTTGGACTGTTTTCATCTTTCTGTGAACATTGGTATACATGTTTTTGTACATATATTTTTATTTCTCTTGTGTATATACCTAAGAGTGGAATTGTTGGGTCATATGATAACTCTGTTTAATTGTTTGAGAAACTGTCAGACTCTTTTCCTAAGTGGATACTTGGAAAATGTCACATTTTCCTTTCCTGCCTATAGTGTATTAGAGTTCTAATTTTCTTTTTTTTTTAATTTATTTTTTTATTGAAGGATAATTGCTTTACAGAATTTTGTTGTTTTCTGTCAAACCTCAACATGAATCAGCCATAGGTATACATATATCCCCTCCCTTAAGAACCTCCCTCCCATCTCCCATCCCATCCCACCCCTCAAGATTGAAACAGAGTCCCTGTTTGAGTTTCCTGAGGCAAACAGCAAATTCCTGTTGGCTATCTATTTTACATATGGTAATGTAATGTAATTTTCTGCATACTCACCAACACTTGTTATTTTCTGACTTTTTAAATCCAGCCAGCCTAGTGGGTATGAAGATCTGTCTCACTGTGGTTTTGATCTACATTTCTCTAATGGCTAATGTTATTGACTATCTCTTCATACGTTTGTTGGCCATTTTATGTTGTCTTTGGAGGAATGTCTTTTCAGATCCTTTGCCCATTTTTAATTATTTTTCATTTATTATTGAGTTATAAGAGTTCTTTATGTTTTCTACATACAAGTCAGACATTATCAGATATGTGATTTGCAAATATTTTCTCCTATTGCATGGGTTGTCATTTCCTTTTCTTAATGGTGTCATTTAAAGCAGAAAAGTTTTCTATCTTGTTGAAGTCTGATTTTTATTTTTCTCTATTGTTGCTTGTGCTTTTGGGGTCACATTGAAGAAACCATTGTCCAATCCAAGATCACAAACATTTATCCTTATGTTTTCTTCTAAGAGTTTTGTAGTATTAGCTCTTTCAGGTGGGTTTTTGGTCCACTTTAGTTCATTTTTGTTTGTGGTGTGAGGTGGGGATCCAATTTTATTCTTCTATATGTTGTCCTCTCACCATGTGGTTGAAGACTGTTCTTTTGCCTCTGAGTTATTTTGTCATGCTTGTTAGAATAAGTGAACTATAAATGTGAGAGTTTATTTCTGGATTCTCAATTCTAATCAATTAATTTATGTAATTATCCTATACCAGTACCACACTGTCTTAATTGTTATAATTTTGAAGTAAGTTTTGAAGTTGGGAAGAATGATCCTTCAACTTTCTTCTTCTTTTCAAGATTGTTTTGACTATGCTGGGTCCCTTGAATTTCCATATGAATTTGAGGATCAGCTTACCCTCATCCCTGGGTTGGGGAGATCTCCTGGAGAAGGGAAAGGCTACCCACTCCAGTATTCTGGCCTGGAGAGTCAGACACAACTGGGGGGCAAAATGTTTGGGCTTCCCTGGTGGCTCAGAGAATAAAGTGTCTGTCTGCCTGCAGTGCGGGAGACCTGGGTTCGATCTCTGGGTCGGGAAGATCCCCCGGAGAAGGAAATGGCAACCCACTCCAGTACTCTCTTGCCTGAAAAATGCCACAGATGGAGGAGACTGCTAGGCTACAGTCCATGGGATCACCAAGAGTTGCACATGACTGACCAACTTCACTTCTTAACTTTATAGCTCAGTTGGTAAAGAATCTGCCTGCAATACAGGAGACCCTGGTTTGATTTCTGGGTTGGGAAGATGCCCTGGAGAAGGGATAGGCTACCCACTCCAGTATTCTGGCCTGGAGAATTCCATGGACTGTATAGTTCATGCAGTCGCAAAGAGTTGGACACAACTGAGTGACTTTCACTTATCCATTTCTGCAAGGAAACCAGTTTGGATTTTGATAGGTAGCTCATTGAATCTATGGATCAACTTGAGGAGTGTTTCCATGTTAACAGTATTAAGTGTTCTAATCTTGGAACATGTGATGCCTTTCTGTTTTTTTTAGAGCTTTAACTTCCTCCAACAATGTTTTGTAGTTTTGAGAGTATAAGTTTTGTCATTCTTTTGTTAAATGTATTCCTAAGTACTCATTCTGACACTATTGTAAAATGGAGTTGTTTTCTTTTAAAGACTGTTCATTATATGCTATTTCTTTTGTGGGGTTACATGTGACTGGGCCATCAGCATGGTGCTGACATACGGGTTTTGAATGATTCCACTTATGTGGGCAAGGAACAAGATTCACCTTGGGCGCACCAGGGGCATCCTGCTGCTGCTGCTGCTAAGTTGCTTCAGTCGTGTCCGACTCTGTGCGACCCCATAGATGGCAGCCCACCAGGCTCCGCCATCCCTGGGATTCTCCAGGCAATAACACTGGAGTGGGTTGCCATTTCCTTCTCCACCCTAGCTCATTCTAATTCTGAATTGTAATTTCATTTCAACAGTTCATTTATTCATTCATTGATTTATTAGTTGAGAGCCCCATGGGCCAGACATTGTGCTAGGAGTATGAAGTAAAGCAGTGGATAAAGTATCTGCCCTTAAGGAGCTTGCATTCTAATGGAGAAGACAGATAATAAACCAACTAGCTAACTAAATACTTAGTATAATCTCACGCAATCATAAGTGCTTTGAAAGAAAATGAATGAGCCTTAGGATAGAGACTTGAGGGGCACAAATGCAGAGTAAATGGGTGGTGGAGAAGGCCTCTCTAAGGAGGCGGCTTGGGGACAGAATGAAGTGTGCATCCGCTGAGTACACTGGCCACAGGAGGAGGACCACAGGTGTGAGGCCCTGGGGGGAAGTGGCACAACGGTTTGGGGAACTGCAGGGAGCCCAGTGTGTCTGGAGCAGGAGAAGGATGCAGAGAGGGTTGGAGAAGCTGCAGAGCTGGGAAGAGGACAGCCATGGAGTTCGGTGGCCCTGGGCTTTTATTCTGAGCATGATGCAAGTCAATAAAAAGGTTATTGAGAGCTGGGAGAGTCAGGGAAGATGTCTTGAAAGTCCAGGAGTAGAATCCTGCAGGGAGAATCTGCAGAAACAGAGGCTTCAGAGGAAAGCAAGCCAGGTGGGAGCAGCAGCAAGAAAAAAGGCATCAGTGTCTGGGGTGGCTCTGCAGAGCAAATGGGCATGTTGTGGAACAAGACAGAGAGGAGAGGGAGATGACTCCAGGGATGGGCTGGGTTCAGTTCAGTTTAGTCGCTCAGTCGTGTCTGACTCTTTGTGACCCCATGGACTGCAGCATGCCAGGCCTCCCTGTCCATCACCAACTCCCGGAGCTTACCCAAACTCATGTCCATTGAGTCTGTGATGCCATCCAACCATCTCATCCTCTGCTGTCCCCTTCTCCTCCTGCCTTCAGTCTTTCCCAGCATTAGGGTTTTTTCAAATGAGTCAGTTTTTCGCATCAGGTGGCCAAAAAGTATTGGAGTTTCAGCTTCAACATCAGTCCTTCCAGTGAACACTCAGGACTGATCTCCTTTAGGATGGACTGGTTGGATCTCCTTGCAGTCCAAGGGACTCTCAAGAGTCTTCTCCAACACCACAGTTCAAAAGCATCAATTCTTCGGCACTCAGCTTTCTTCACAGTCCAACTCTCACATCCATACATGACTACTGGAAAAACCATAGTCTTGACTAGATGGATCTTTGTTGGCAAAGTAATGTCTCTGCTTTTGAATATGCTGTCTAGGTTGGTCATAACTTTCCTTCTGGTTATATCACAGTCCATCTAAAAGGCAGCCTTGGTTTTAACATAGAATGGAAATCAAGGCTTGAAACCCTGGATCGAGCGTTGATGTGCTGTGTGATTTTGGGCATGTCACTTTCCTTGAGGCTCACTGTTGTCCTTGTACAATGGATATCTTAGAGCAAAAACAGCTCCAAGTGTGTACACGGTGTGATGCATATAGAAGTACCAAACCCTAAGAGAGGACCCTTGATGGACGAGAGGTACCCCTTTCTGGTAACCAGCCTGGTGTACAGCTGCCCTGAACTGAGAAGCTTCCTGTCCAGAAGTCTGGTACAGATGACCTAGAGTGTTGCTATATCTCTCCCTTTCCACCCTGCCTTGCTTATTTCATTGCTTGTTGCTGTCCTGTCAGTGGCCCAGCTTGTAAGGGGCTAATTGGCTGGAATTAAGTGTGGCTGAGTTGACATGTAGGGATGAAGTGAGATGCAGAGGGGTTAAAAATGGCAGTGCCACACCCAGCTATGCCACGTTCTTCCAAAAAGATCTAGAAGGGCCTCTGACCGTGAGCGGTCAACCTCCATTGGTTTGTGGAGGAGGCAGGCAGGGCCCAAAAGGGTGTGACTCCTGCCTTAGGTTACACGGTAAATGGGAGGCAGAATGAAAACAAGGCTCCTGGCTCCTACATCCATAGTCTTTCCACCATACCCCACTGCCTCTGATGAGTTGGGACCAATGAGGACCAGGAGAAAGAACATGAAGCGGAGAGGAGTTTGTCTGGATGTCGAGTAGGCGGCAGGAGAAACAAGACTTGAGTATGCTAGAGGCCTCACATTTCTACCTGATGAGGACCATCGGCACCGAGGTGCAGGCCCGTGGCGGGGCTGGGATCCAGCTCTGCCTGCCGGGGTCCAGCAACAGAGGATGCTGAACCATCCTGGGGCCACCTGAGCGTGCTGTCGTGTCCTGCCTCTGCACCTCCTTTTCCACGGCCTGTGCGATCCTCACAGTGTCCTTGTCTGCCAGAAACCTTTCTCTTGCTCCTTTGCAGGGCTGAAGACAGCCTCTCTCCTGGGCAGCTCTATTCAGAACCTGGGCAACCTTGTGGATGCTGAAATTGGGAAAATAAGTTATTTGGTCACCTCTTTGGGAATAGGATATTGGGGGCATTTGAGTGAGGAGGCGAATTGCACCCTATCATGGACTGGTCCAGCACCCAGAAGACAGTGGCTTCCTCCAGGCCAAGTGTGGCATCTGAACAGCACTTCCCACTTTTCAAAATATTTCCTCCTTCCTTACCCTCTTTAGCCTCCTTTGCTGAGTAGGGTATGATGGCTACTGCCTTTACTCTTGCCCCTAAACCTGCCTTCTCTTGGCAACTGCCTGTCTACCCCTCCTAGGCTCTGTGGTGCCTGCATGCTCCAAGCTAGACCAGTCAGAGCCCTTCCCCAGGATTTCTGCTGTTTGAGATGGCCCAGAAAAGTGTTTGATCATTTTTTGGTACCAGTTTACTTAGATATAAGCCAGAGATCCCTGTGACCAGTGTTTGATCCTCCTGAAAACCTGAAAATGGGAGAATAAAGTGAATGCTCAGAGAAGCACAGATGGAGGATGGGGAGAGAGAGTATCCTGGGGCTTTGAATGCCTGGATCCCACTGTTCCTGAGGCCAGACCTCTCCTCTTTCTGAGAAGGTTGGTTTGCTTGAGTTTTGGGGGCAGTTGAAGGGGTTCTGACTAAGCAATGGGACTTATCATCCTTGCTTGGCCTCCTCCTGGGTTGGGAGAATCCAGTGACCTGCTGTGGTCCACAGTCTGCCAGGGCTAAAACTTTGAAAAGGCTTCCCCCAACTCAGACTCCTGTCTGGTAGCTTTGCTATCCATCTTGTGGGAAAATAATGTAGAAGGGACAGGAAGGATAGGAACATGTAACCAGTGGGGCTTGATATACACAGTGACTCTGTTTTATGATAAAACAAAGAAATAAAACTCTGTTTTACAGATTAGAAAACCAAGGCCATAATCACTTGGTTCCTTCAGGTTTTTGTGAGGTGGGTAGAGGGGGTGGGTGGTGGTCAGGCAACATCTAAGCCTGAGTGGCCAGCTGGATGAGATAGGTCTCCTCCCTGGCTGACTCCTGGACCAGCCTCCAGCACTTGAACCCCTTTCTTGGTCAGGGTCAAAATACCCTATCTTGATCTCTGGGCTGAACTGATGCCCTGAGGTCCAGTCAGTGGATTCTCTTTCTGGACATCTCTCAGGGGATTTAGAGTTGACCAGGGCTGAAAGATGGGAGAAGGCAATGGCACCCCACTCCAGTACTCTTGCCTGGAAAATCCCATGGGCGGAGGAGCCTGGTAGGCTGCAGTCCATGGGGTCGTGAAGAGTTGGACACGACTGGGCGACTTCATTTTCACTTTTCACTTTCACGCATTGGAGAAGGAAATGGCAACCCACTCCAGTGTTCTTGCCTGGAGAATCCCAGGGGTGGGGGAGCCTGGTGGGCTGCCGTCTATGGGGTTGCACAGAGTCGGACACGACTGAAGCGACTTAGCAGCAGCAGCAGCAGCAGGGCTGAAAGATAAGAATCATTGAATGTTAGTGTCTCGAGGAATCTCTGAGACCCAGAGGAGTGGAGACGAGTGTGTGAGATGAAGACACTTGGCCGTGCTCTCACAGCCGTGCAGGTGCTGTGTCCTGGCCACAGCAAAACTCAAGAAATTCAGGCTCAGGAGCTTCCACTGCTGCTCTTAGTGATCACACTGCTTCCTGCTGGTCCATCAATGTCCCAGGAGCCAAATGGTGTCCCAGGGTGAGACCAATCTGATGGGGGCACCCATAGGTCTGATGGATATGCTCCGTGGCATCTTATCCAAGTGAATTTAAAAATAAAAAAGGGTTGTATTTGGTGACATGCATCTTTTCAGGAGATTCTGGAACTTGTTTCTTGCATTTTTGAATATTTACACTCTGTGTCATGAGCTCAGCTATAAAAACTGAGGTCTGTCTTCTCTCCTAGACCTCCTTTGTTGTAGATACAGAGCTTGCTTCAAGGAAAAATATATGAATGGTCCATGCAGTAAATTTCCCTCAGGGCTGATGGAATAAACCACTGGCTTCTTAATAGACCCTCTGCTGGGCTGTGCTTTGTGGGGTTCTGATCACTGGTTCAGGTAGCTGGTTAAGAATGAAAAGGTCCTCCCTCTCCCTCCCTCCATCACTCCTCCATGGTTTTGACCTCAGAATGAAAGGATGCTCTGACCTGCCCAGTCATTCGCTGTTCACCAAGCCCTGTGTCTGTACTCCCGTCCCCTTTTGGGTCTTTCCCCACTGGCACGTCTTGCAAGAAGGAAGACAGGAGAGCTGGAGCCAGAGAGCTGGGCTCTTGCTGGAGCCCTGATGGACGGCACAGTTACTGAGGATTTCATGAGACAAGTCAGGCGCCTCTAATTCCTGGCTCCAGGGAGAGCCTGTCTCTGTACCTGGATGGCGCTAACTATTTATGAAGTGCATCTTGTCCCTCCTGAGCATCCGTTTTGCTTCTCTCGGCACCAGCCCCTCAGGAAATTCCCAGCAGACCCTCAGTGTGTGCTGCAGAGTGATGCCTCCTCAGCTCGACTGCAGACATCCTTCCAGCAGGGGACTCTTTCTAAGCCCTAAACGGGCTTCGTTTCAGTGCTTTTGTTAGCACTCTCTGCAGGGGATGGGAGGGGACAGAGGTGGAGGCAGCGGTAGGGGAGGGGGCTGGGGCTCCCTGTGGAGGAGGTGCCACTTGGTTCTGGGGTCCCTGGAGTCCCTGGACACTGCGGCAGACAGTACAAAATGAGTCTGCATCTGTCTGCCCAAGTCTCTGAGGGGTCTTGCCTGTCAGTCTGCGGGCCAGCTCAGCACCTTATTTCTCAATCAGCATCTCCAGTGCCTGGTGGGCTGGGCTGATGGGGGATATGATGGTCAGGATGCCCCGTGAAAGAAGGCCCGTAATCCTTGCGATGTGGAGATTCAGCATGGGCTGTGGGGTTCCTTCCTTTTGCTTGTGCTCTGCCCACATGTGGTCGCTGAGCACCTATTTCCTACCAGGCTCTGGGTCAGCCCTTGGGGACTCGGTGGTGGACAAGAAACACCTGCCCTGCCCCTCCCATTCCCTTGCTGAGGCACTGCCGTGTCTCTCAGCTGGTTTACGGCAAAGCAGAGCAAGCCCGCCGCGAAACAGGCAGACTATAGAGCCAGACACCCGGGTTGGCTCTCAGCTCTGCCTCGTCTCTGCCTGGTAACTTTGGGCAAATAACTTTCCCTGTCTGTGCCTCAGTGTTCTCATCTGTAAGATGGGGATAATCATATTACCTAGATTATACACTTGTCATAAAGTTTAGTAGATTGGTGATTGTAAAAGAGCCTGGAGCAGGGCCTGGAACTTGGTAATTAAATACAGTAATCGAATAATAAATAACATTATCCTGCTGCTTTTTGTGTCACTCTCTTCTAAGCCATTCTATGCAACATACCCTTTTGAACTACCTAGAGGATAGGTTTGATCATGATAAAATTGTTCAAGGACTTCTCCTTTGTTTGAAGTCCAAACTTTTGCATAACCTTCAGATCCCTACTTTTCTATCCCCCTCCCCATTACATTTCCTCACCGTATCCCCACGCCCACTCCTCATCCCTCTCTGCCTTACAGCCATCCAGGTGGTCTGCCATTTGCTAAACCTGCCGTACTTTCTCATACGCTGCTTCACCTGTGGACCTTTCCTCTTCCCTCTTTACCTCCTGGGAGACCTGCATGGGTCCTTCAAGAAGAGGTTCAAGTAGAGGTTTGTGTTTGAAGGTAGAAGCCTTCCATCATTTCCCCCATGTGTTTGTTGGTAGAAGCCTTCCCCCATTTTTCCTTCCCTAACCGAAGCCGACCTCCCTCTTGCCTGCGCCCCATCGACTGTCTACCTGGGTTTGCTGCGTTGGGCAGTGTTTTGTAGTCATCTGAGCAAGCACATGTCTTCCATCAAACCCTAGCCATACCGATTTCCTCTCTGGGTGGTCTTAGCAAATGGTTGTTGAATGAATGAATAAACCAGGTGCTTGATGAACAGCTGTTAGACTAGAATGAAGAAGCAGGTGACCTCATTTCATCTTTACAACTACCCCTGATGCAAGAGGGGAAACACTCAGAGCTTGTTGGGAGAGACTGCTGCCTTGGTACTGTCGGTGACTACTGGCTGGCCCCTGGATGGGCTGCCAGTAAGGCCAGATCTGTCTGACCCCTGGGACAGTGCTCATTCCCCCTACCCCTTTAGCACAAGTTCTTTGCCTGGGAAAAACAGACTGATGGGCACAAAATGCTGTCTTTTCCAAACATGCCTGCCATACCTCCAAGCGGTATGCTCTTCTGTGACTTTACCCACTTCCCATCTGGAGGTGAACTCCTATCCTGCTTGCTTTGGATCTGGGCTGAGCTTGGGCCTGCTTGACCAACAGAATGCAATGAAAGTGATGTACCAAGACTTCCAAGAGGAGGCCGCAAGAAGCGTTGAAGCTTCTGCCTGGCTTTCTTGGATGTGGTGTGCCCTCTAGGAAGCCAATGGCCAGGCTATGAGATGGCCAGACCACGTGGAGAGGCCACGTGTGGGTGCTCTCATGGATGACAGCCCAGGCACGTGAGGGAGCCATCTGGGCTGTCCAAGCAATCAGACCTTCAGATGACTTCAGCCCCAGAGGACATCTGACTGAAGTCCCATCTGGGACCTGGAGTGGGTACTGCCCAGCTGAGCCCAGTGCATCCACAGGAACATGAGAGGTGATGATATACACAGGCTTGTTTTCGGTCACCAAGCTTTGGGGTGGCAGTTAGATTAACAAACCACTGCACTCAGTGCCAGCTGGAGGAGGACGAAGACATGATGCTGAGCCCTGTCTCCGGGGACAACTCTGGGGGGCCTCTGGCCTAGAGTTCTCAGGATGTGAAGGGACTAGGGGTGGGACCCATTTGATCCTCAGAGCCCCCGTAGACTCTGCAGACTGCCCTGAGGCAAAAGTAAAGGGAGGGTTGGGATGACCTTAGGCTGTAAGAAATAACCAGAGTATAATGCATTCTGCCCCAGCCCTTTCTCTGTCCACTCCTCTAGGAAAATGGCCTAGGTGCTTGGGATGCGGCAGGGGGAAGGAAAATGGTGACAAAGCACCCACTCTGTGCTAGGCGGTTGACCTCATTATGTCCTTGCCCTTCATCCATTTGGTACAAGTGGGAGCATCACTCCTAGTGTACAGATGAGGAAACCAGGTCAGAAGTGTTCAGCAATGGGTCCACACAGCTAGCGAATGGTCAACCTGGCCAAGCCCAGGCCTGCGTCTGTCATGTTGACGATGTTGGAATGGTCTCAACCATCCTGGGAGGGTTCCTGGGTCCTCTCTTCAGCCCCCATCTGCTGGCCAGCGCCGGAAATCCCCTCATCATTGCTTTGCTGCTTTGGCTTAAATCCTGGATCCTGCCGATGCTAATTCATCTGGAAGAATGATACATTAAGATCTTAGTAACTGCTCACCCTGGTTGCATTGAGGTCCCATAGCTCCCCTGGAAGACTGTTTCAGTGGGCGGCAGTGTGGGGTGATGGGCTGTCTGCAGGTGGGGAAGAGACGAGGTGGCGCCAGAGGATTGCAACGTGGCTCCCTCTCCATTCTTTTCAGGTGGAGCCAGTGGCGAATTTGGAAACAGACAAAATACATCCTTAGCACTAGCACAAGACCAGCCCCATCCCCTGCCTGAGGTCAAGCTTCCCCTCACCCAGTGGCAGCTCTTGAGAATGTCTAAATCACCAGGTGATGGCGTCCACCCCTGGCACAAATGTGAGGTGTTCATTCTCCTTGTCAGCTTTCCCACATTTGGCCAGCTTCCCTCCAGGGCCCCTACGAAAGCTATGTTTAGTTCTGGGCTCCAAACTCAAGGAGCGGCATTAAACAACTGGCATGAGGTCAGAGCAGGCAGCCAGGGTGGGTGGGGAGGGGCGCTGATTTATGGCAGAGCAGTGGCCGAGGTCTGTGGAGAAAGGGGATCTGGGGACCTGGACAGCTGACTTCTACCGTGAGGGTGCTGGTCAGCTTAAGCATGTCACTGAATAACCCTCTTTGGGATTGTCCAAGTCCTGGGAGTCAGAGGATACTCAACATGGGTGGTGCTGATGGGTTGTGAGATGCCCCTGGAGGTGTCTGAGTGAAAACTTGACTGCCCACGTGGGCTCTGCAGAGTGGCTTGTCACAGAGGGAGAAGGGACCAGGAAGCCGCAGGGGCCCCTTATAATGCTCGTTTCACAGACTCTAGGAAAGAACAAGCCCAGCTTGGTGCCCAGCAGGCTTGCCACCTGGGTTAAAATGAGGGGAGTGAAATGTTCTGGCTGACCTGGCGTTTGTGCCAACCTCCCGGATTCCCTCTTTCGTGTCTGACTTCCCTTGGGCAAGAGGCCTTGCTGCTCTTCTCTCCCTCCCTTTCCTCCTTCCTTTCATTCAGTTAACAAATGTTTATTGAGTGCCTACTGTGCTGGGCAATGTGCTAAGTGTTGGAGGACCCAGAAGTCAGCAGAGGAGATGCAGTGGGGAGCCCCTGTCACGTGGAAAAGGGGAGGGATGGATGGATTGTAGGGGGTGGAGAGGAAACGCAGGGAGACCAGTAGGGAAGCTGGGGCAGTGTCCAGGTAGGAGACGATGTGGGGTGGGCAGGGGAGATGGTAGTGGGGTCAAGAGAAGTGGGCAGATCCAGAGCACAGGGAGTAGGCAAGCTCAGCGGGGTTTGATGGAGGGTTGGCTGTGGCAGGTAGGCCACCTTTCCTCTCCCACAAAGGTGGACTCTAGGTGACTGACTCTAGCACTAGGCAAGGGTGCCAGTCACAGGGCACCTCACAGCAGGGCTGGCTCTGGGGATCCCTGGCTGGCACAGCTGTCCCCATACTTGAGCGAAGACTTCTGCACCCATGTTTCTTTCCGTGCAGACCTTTGGAACTGGGTCCAGCTGCTCTTCTGCTCCTCCTGACAGCTCCCTTTTTCCTGCAAAGCCTCCCAGGTGTTGGCCCTCCTTCCTGTGGCTCCTCTTCACCTCCTAGCAGAGCAGTGGTGACTGGCATACCCACAGGCCATTGCACACCTAGCTCTACCTCTGGGCTTCCCAGGTGGCCCTAAGGGTAGAGAACCCTCCTGCCAATGCAGGAAACACAGGAGACGAGGGTTCGATCCCTGGGTTGGGAGAATCCCTTGGAAGAGGGTATAGCAACACACTCTAGTATTCTTACCTGGAGGATCCCATGGACAGAAGAGCCTGACAGGCTATAGTCCATGGGGTCGCCAAGAGTCAGACATGGGTAAAGCGACTGAGCACACACGCACAGCTCCACCTGCACCCTAGGGTCTCCGCATTCCTACCCAGTTCTCGGCGGCTACCCTCCCCCCAAGACCTCTCCTAGGATCAAAATACCAGAGCCGACCCGGGGCAATAGCAGGCTTGATCTCCACCTCGGGAGAAGAGGGAAGTCTCGAGCCCAGCTGGGTCTTCTCACTGCATCCTGCAGCCCTGGATCCACCCCACCTGGCCGCCGGATGCCTTGAGGAAGCAGAGGAGTTTCAGGCTTCCGGGCCAAGGCCTGCAGCCTATAAACACTCCTGCCCTATTTAAAGGGTTGCCAGATGGGCTTGAGCCACAGGCGGTGGGGGGAGGGGGCTTCAGTTGGGCCTGCCTGTGCCACGTGGAGGATTTGGTGGTTCTTGGTCTCCAACTTAGCTCTTTGTGAAGCTGCTCTGAAAAGCTCCTCTGCTCTGTAACCAGTCTGTGTGAAGCCAGTGCATCCCGGGGTCCCCTTTCTGGTGTGCATGGGGCCAGCGCACCCCATGTCTCCCTCCCTGTCTGTCTGGAGTCGGTGCACCCCTGGGTCTACTCTCAGCTTAGACATGGGAATCCTAGTCTCACTTAGTCATCCCTCAAAGTTTGGGCCTCAGTCTTCAGTTTTGCAAACAGAAAACTGAAGGTGGTTGGGTTCATCTCCCTGCCTCACGGGGTGGGAGCGGGGTGGCCTTGGCCTAGGACAACCTTTTATGTATTAAACTCAGTGTCAAAAGATGTTTGTTATTTTCACAGCCTGAAGAAGTCAAGTGGGGCTACTCGGCTGTCTCCAATCAGATCAGATCAGATCAGTCACTCAGTCGTGTCCAACTCTTTGCGACCCCATGAATCGCAGCACGCCAGGCCTCCCTGTCCATCACCAACTCCCGGAGTTCACTCAGACTCACGTCCATCGAGTCGGCGATGCCATCCAGCCATCTCATCCTCTGTCGTCCCCTTCTCCTCCTGCCCCCAATCCCTCCCAGCATCAGGGTCTTTTCCAGTGAGTCAACTCTTCTCATGAGGTGGCCAAAGTACTGGAGTTTCAGCTTTAGCATCATTCCTTCCAAAGAAATCCCAGGGCTGATCTCCAATAGGGTAATATTTATGCTAATAGTTACCCTTCTTGAGGGTGTTTTATACTTGCTCTTTAATCATAACAGCAACCTTCTGAGTGTTGTATCCGTTTACAAAACTGATGCCCAGAAAGGTGAGTGGCTGGGCTCATGATCTCCTGCTGAGAAAATGGAGAGCTTGTCTTTGTTCTCATGGCTTCGGCCCCAGCCAGCTTAGGCTGGACCCAGGTCCTGCCTCTGTTTAGCCTCACAAAGCATGAAAGAGTGACTGCGGTCAGCACTGTGCGATGCCTGAGCTCCTTCGCTGTCTACCACAGCCTTGTCTGTTTGACGGATCCCAGGTATCAATCTCCTATATTGGATGAGGAGACAGATCAGAGAGGGAAATAAACTTGCCTGGGGCCATACAGCAGCTGGGCAGGAGGACCGGGATTGGAAGCCAGGTTGTCTGTCCCTTTCAGGTGCTCATCCCGCCCTGTGCCACTTAGAGCTAACTGCATGAAGCTCTCAGTGTGGCCTTACCACCTGGCCTGGAGAGCTAGTGTGGACAGACTGAGAGAGAAGGCAGGCAGCGAGGCAGGAGGGCGGGCTGCGAGTCCTGGCCTGTTGCTGTGATCTCGGACAGTTCACCTCCACCCTCTGAGCCTCCACTTGCTTGGAGGTCAGTTGGGGACAGGGGCCTGTGACCAGCTCTCCTTGAGGACAAAGGCATGGTGTGGGACCAGCTCTGCAAGTGGACAGGGGCAGCTTTTCTTTCCTGCTGTGAAATCCCTATGCCTGGGTCAGCCTTGGCTGACGCCCCAGGGCCAGAGCCCTGCGTGGCTGCCAGCTCTTGGGACTTGGGGGTTGGGCAGGGAGCCGGGAAGCAGAAGTGCTTAGCTCTTGGGGACTTTGGGATGGCCTTTCTCAGACCTGGATGTGCCACTCACAGTGCCCTGTCTCCCTGCCCACACGCTCCTCCCAGGCCTGCAGCTTGGGAGAGAGCAGTCTGGTCCTCGCTGCCGAAGACCCCGGGCTCCAGTTTCTGGGAATTGGCTGCTCTCTGCAGCTTTTTTTTCCCAGGAACTGGTGCCAAGCAGGCTCCGCCTCCACCTCTGGCGGGCCTCCAGGCGTTCTGTGTAGGGCCCTTCTCAGCAGCAGCAGGAAGGCGGACTTCACGGGGGCTGGAAGACACCCAGCAACTGGCCTATGTCTCCTTCACTCGCGCTGTAAACAAGGGCATGGTGGTTGCTTCCAGACCCACACATAGGACTAGCTGCTCCATGTCCTGTGGGAGGGCTGGAACTCCTCTCCACCAATGCCCAGCTAGCTGCCCCATGGACCCTTTAACTTTCTCTCTGTTTATGCTATGCAGAGATGGGAGGGAACACCCAGGAGCCTACAAGCCTTAAGGAGGAACCCTCAAATGACTGGGGATTCCTGGCGCTGTGGCAGATCCGTGGCTGGAGCACTGTCTAACCTGCCTCCCTCCAGTCCTATCATAGAGGCTGGGACGAGCCCTGGGCAGCTCCCAGGTGGGCAGAAGCATCTGCTCTCTGGTGGCTGGTTCCAATGAATTCCTCCCTAGGTTACTGCTCAACTGCGCCCGTTTAGGAAGGCATGCCCTTCTCCTCTGCCCTGTATCATGGGGTGGTGACATTTTAAAATCCTGTTGATAGGTGATATGTATCCAGTGGCATATGCAGGCGTGTGCTGCACACTTAGGCGAATTATCTAATCTTGTCTGCACAGCAGCTCTGTGAGAGAGGCATGGTGGTCACCCTCCCTGTCTTACCAGGGGAAATCTCATTTGTCTCCCTCCCCAGGGGCTGGATTTGCCTGGGCAGGCAGGGACCATGCCTGGTTCTGCTCGGTACCGTGGCGCCTGGCATGCCCCTGGTGGATGCTCCATGCTGGCCAGCCAAACAAGGGGAGGATGAAGGCATCTCTGGGACTCTGATCCTTCCCAATGGCCTAATTTGAGAACAGTTGTTCCAGTGCTATAATCTTAAAGTGAAAAAGTAGGACCCAAAATGTGTCTGTGTGTCTGCTTATGCAGAGGAGTCATGGGCATGTGACATGTTGGTCATGAGTGTGAGCTCAGGGTCCTGCTATTTTAGCGGGGAATCTTAGTTCTGCATTTTTGCAGCCGTGTGGTTTGGGATAAGATGCCTAAATTCCTGAGGGCTCAGTTTCCTTTTCTATAACAGCAGGGATGATAACAATAATCTGTCTGACAGGGTGGTTGTGGGGATGCAATGAGTTGTTATGCATAAAGTGACTTAGTACAGTGCCTGCCCTAGTGAGCACTAGCTTGGTATTTGTTGTTGTAATTAGTAAACAGGGACAGGGTGAGCTGGGTACATGGACAGGCATGATGTTAATGGCACATGGCAAACTGGCCTTGTAAAGCAGGAAGCAGTTCACTTCCTTCTCTCTGGGCGCCTTGGCTCCTTGGCCTCTCCCACAGGCTGCTGTGACCTGTGGGAGCCGCCCTTCAACCCACAGGCAGCTAAATTCCCCTGCTCCTTTGAGCAAGGTGTGTGTTTGTTGAGAGACACAGGAGGCGGCAGCACCATGAAGGGGCCTCATGAATGGGCTGAGGACCAAGTGGCCTGGGTCAGCGGGGACACATGGATGGTCTCGTGGGTGTCCACAGCCGAGCATGTCCATGGAATTCTCCAGGCAAGGATACTGGCGTGGATTGCCATGCCGTCCTCCAGGAGATCTTCCTGGCCCAGTGCAGGACAGCTGACCAGGTGCCTTCTCTGGACCCCTATTCATAGCTCCTGTCCCAGCCTCATGGGCATCTTAGACCAGCCTTTCAGGAACAGTGAGGTAGAGAGAGAAAAGTTCTCAGCCAACTGTGTTGAAATCTCCATCTACTGAGGAGAAAGCTTTAAGTGACTGAGTTTACTTGGGACTTCTGCCATCAGGGAGAATGGCACTCAAGAAAGAAACGAACTTCACATATAGAAAAATAATGAAAGTGATATTTTTTGCAAAGATACTGATGTGACTTATGAAATTCTTGCCACAGCAGGCATCTATATGTTTTCCTTCCTGTCTATAATATCAAAATATGTGTAGTTGTGTTTATATATATATGAGAAAAATGTATATGACAACAATTTATATATATATAAAGAAAGAAAAATCAGGTTATTGGTTATCTTTGAGTGAAGAGAGTATGAGTTGTTTTAAAATTTGTCCTTAATTTTTCGTAATACACTCTACTGTATCTTTCTAATTTTCTCAAGTAAAGATGACCCAAAAGATAAAATAATTTATATATATGTATTCTTAGCTATGAGCATTGTTCTTCGTATCAGGCAAATTGGGCTAAGTAGGGTGATGTGTGGAGAAGGCAATGGCACCCCGCTCCAGTACTCTTGCCTGGGAAATCCCGTGGACGGAGGAGCCTGGTGGGCTACAGTCCATGGGGTCGCAAAGAGTCGGAAACGACTGAGCGACTTCACTTTCACTTTCATGCACTGGAGAAGAAAATGGCAACCCACTCCAGTACTGTTGCCTGGAGAGTCCCAGGGATGGGAGCCTGGTGGGCTGCCGTCTACGGGGTCACACAGAGTCGGACACGACTGAAGTGACTTAGCAGCAGCAGCAGCAGCAGGGTGATGTGTGAGGATGACAGCAAGGCTTTAGGCCAGGGTCTCTGTCCCCAGAGCGCACCCTCCCTCCCCCGAGCAGGCTTGATTGGGGTCGTCTCATTGCCACATGAGTCCCCGTGAAGCATTTGTGTCAAATGTGAAAGTCACCCCAGGGGAGCAGAGAGTCCTAACACCTAGCCCACAATACCAGCCATGCAGGATCCTTCCGTCCACTTTACAGGTTAGAAACCAGACACTCGGGGAGCCTGGGCACTTATGCAGGGCCACGCAGTCAGGAGCAGCAGAACCTGGGCTCCTGCCCAGGTCCTTGCACCTCTACCTTGGGTGTGTCTCACGCAGCACAGCAGCTGGTGGTCAGTAGAAGGGGCTCTGGTCCCACTCCCTCAGTACCTGATGGGGCTTTATGGCTCAGAGAGAATAAAAGCTTCGAGGCTTTTGTGATTTGCTCAAGGTCACCCAGCAAGGGGCAGGGTTGGAAGGAGAATTCTGGTGCTCCATTCCAGAGTATAGAAAGATGCTCAGAAAAGAGCTGCAATGAGGGAGAAAGGGCGAAAGAAAGCAAAGCAATCAGAAGAAAAGAGACTACAAGTGATTCCGGGAACAAAGAACACAGTCCTGTGTGTGTGTGTGTGTGTGTGTGTGTGTGTGTGTGCGTGCGCGCACGCGTCTGCGTGCACTAGGGGTGAATGGCAATGGCACTGTCGAGCCTGGAGAGGCAGGAGGTGAGAATGAGAGGTAAGGAGTGGGCAGAGGGAAGGAAAGAAAGAGACAGATG
The DNA here is from genome assembly GCF_019923935.1 of Bubalus bubalis. Taxonomy (NCBI): domain Eukaryota; kingdom Metazoa; phylum Chordata; class Mammalia; order Artiodactyla; family Bovidae; genus Bubalus; species Bubalus bubalis. The sequence continues at coordinate 153,256,525 of NC_059160.1, forward strand.
GGAAACAGTCCATGAAAGCCAAAAACCTCCAGTCTGACAAATGTTTATTTTATTTCGTGTTGATAACAGGGGAAAAAAATTGCTGACGGAAACTCACAACTAGCAAAGGCTAGCACCAGCTCTCCAGACCCCAGTAAAGAGTGCCTTTCCCCAGAAGGCCAGGCCCCATCTTGGGTGCAGACCCCAGCAGAGCATAAGGCTTACCAGGAGAGCCTACCTGAGGAGCCTATTGCAGCAGAAAGTGCCCTGAAATACAGGCCAGGGCTAAAGTCCATAGTAAGTCAGGGCTGGCAGGCTGATCCACTTCTCAGAGCCCTGGAGTCCTGGACTGTGAAATGTACATGGTCCTTCTTGCTCTGTCCACTTGTGGAAGCTGTTGGGAGGACTTCACTTCTGGCCACTTGGAATAACAGGCACTGGATCTAGCCTCCTGTCTGAACAAAAAATGGATCATACGAAACCGCAATTTTCAAGACATTTGGCATCAGTAAGTGAAGTGCTGTGATCCCCGAGGGAAGGGAAACCAGTAAGGCGAGCTCTATCGTGGCGCCTGGTTACCTGCCTGGAGCAGCCCCGTGCTGCCTCACAGGGAGGGGAGGCCTAAGGAGCTGGTGGACTCCCTGATTGGAGGGGATGGAGCGGAGGGTGCAGGGAAACTGCAGTTGATGGAGTGCTGGATGGGGAGGGACAGAGGGGACCCCAGAAAGCTGCACAGAGTTCCCCTTCAGCACTGGCGGGGTTCTCATCAGCGTCTGCATGTGAGGAGGCTGCCTGAGGCCCGGGAAAAACCACTGAAAGGACTTTCAGGGATAGAGCATGGAGCTTACTTGGGAATGACTATAGTTTCTGTTCCCACCAGCCAGCCTGGGAAACTCACAACTCAGAGGGCATTGTGTTTACTGCTCTAATGCCCCCAACCTGCATTCAAATATTTCTGCTCGTTCAGAAAAATGTCCTTGTTTCCAGGCACTTTGTTTGACTTTGGTCCAAACTCGATCCTCTCTTTGTATTTGGTTTTCATGGCTCTTAACAGAACAGCTTCTCTGCCCTCTTCTCCCCGTCCCTTATGTTGCCTGCCTTTGGCTCAATAAAGACTAGAATGTCCCACATTCAGGATTTGCTTGCTTTCTTTCTGGTGGTGGTGTTGAAGTAGTTCATCTCTCCTTGATGTCTCTCTTATGCTAAAGGATTGATCTAAAGGCTTCTCCAAATTCAGGTTCATTTCTTTTGCTGAGAACACAGGTGGTGCTTGCCTTCTTATTTTCGAGGCCATAATGCTCTGTGTTGATTCCCAGTCAGCTCATATCAGGAATTGGTTGTTCACTTCAGCTGCTGATAAAGCAGTGTTCTGGCATGCTAACTACCCACAGCTTTGTTTCTTTTCATGCCACGTGAGAAAGCATGTTAAGATAACATGTAGTTTAGAATGGTGCTGTAACCCTGAATCCACTCACTGAAAAAATCCCTCCAAACTTTGATCTTTTTTTCAGCCTTAGCAATCATAGCAAATGTGGTGATCCATGGCATGCCACCACCTATGCCAATGAGCAGACTTGTCAGGTAACTGGGATCCTGAATAAGCCCCTAAGTACTTCAGAATAGCCAGGGCATTAGCCTCACTCCTGTTTGACCCCTTTTTATAACAACTGAGAAGTTGGTGTTTGGGCCTCCCAGTGTTGGAGACTGCAGTCTTCTCCTTGAGGTGGCCCATTTCGTTGGTCAATTTGTTAGAAAGTTGAGCCTCCTTGTGAATCCAATGAGTCTACTTGTCTGTTGGAATTTTACCCTGAGGAGCCAAGCAGATGATATAGATCACTAAAACCTGATCACCTACCCTCCAAGCAACCGCCACTTCCCAGGTCTTTGCTGGTCATGACTTCATGCCCTCTCACCCTTCTTTCCCACCTGTGACCTCGGGACACAGTCCGGGTGCTGGACTGTGTCAGTGGCTCTTGAACAGAAGATGGGCTTGAGGAGTGAGAGATTCCTCTGTAGAGGGGATGGGCCTGCTCCCTGTTGCCTTCTAGAATCCAGGTTCTCAGGCATGTCCCCTCCCTGACTCTGAGCCCCAGGGCAATCTGACCCCCATGCAGGAGAGAAATGTACCATCCAAAGGGAGACCTCATGTATCCTCACATCCTTTCAAGTGGCTGGTAGGGGAAGGGAGTGCCCAGCTCCATCCATTAAGGAAGAGCCAGCTATTCTAACCCACTTGAGAGGTTTTAAAAGTAGAGCCAAGAATTTAACTTCAAGATGTACTTTACCTCCCCAAATCAAATCATCTCATTTTCAGCACAGTTGTTGAACAGACATTCTTGTGGGGTTAATGCTGCAGTTTTTCCAGAAGCTCTTGTGTGGGATGGAGGTCAGGATTTTGCAGGCTCAGAGGTATTTCCATCACCAGCTGGTTGATTGTCCTGGGGACTCGCCGGCTCCATTTAAGATGTCTTTCCTGTCTGGTCCCTGCCCAGTGCCATCTTCTCTGTCTTCATCTCCTCTCTCCAGGATTCCCAGAAGAGCCTTTTAAATGTCCTTTGCTTCTAATCTTCCCTAGGGAGCCTCTGCTTCCCCTAAATGTCAATTTTATACTAATTGCCCACCCCTTCCCAACCTAGTTCCCTAGACTGTCTTTCAAGGGCTTCATTCTTTATCCCCATAGACCTGAGTCCCTTCTTACATGGCTTCTACCCTCCTTCTTCTGAGACTTGTCAAGCAGACCTTATCTGTTCCTACCTTGCTGTTGAATGAGTACCTCTTTCTAGGTCAACTTCTTACAGGAAGCCTTCCCTAATTATCCTTATCCTCTTCATGGACTTCTCCCTTCTCTGGCCTCCAGTGTCACACAAACCCATGGACCAGCTTATTCTCTCCCTGGCCAATTTGTAAGTCCCTGGAGGAGTGGGGCCAAAATGTCTGTGTCAGAGACAGTGAGTCTCTGAGAGTCCAGAGGCACATCCATGAGTTCAGAGCCACATGAGATGTCCAGAGACATCTCATCAAAGATGCCATGGTCATCCCTCACATATCCAGCCCTCCTGGCTGGAAAGTGGGGCCAGCTGACTAGTTCTAGACTGTGAGCAGAAGTGACATGTGTCACTACTTGGTTGAGGCAATTAAGAGCTGGTAGGAGTCTTCCATCCCTTCTTTCCCCTCTGCAGCAACCACAGATGCTGTGTGATTCAAGTGGCACAGTTCCATGATGACAGATCCTCTGTCAGCCTTGTTCCCTGCATGACTGTGTGGATCAGAGCTTCCTACTGCCCTGCATTAGACATGTAATATGATCAAGAGACAGAACTGTATCCTATTAAGTCTCTGGGACTTTTTTCCCTAATGCAGCAGCTAGCATTGTTTAACATTAATACTACATCTTCTTTGTTGTCGCCCCGCCCCCACAACCATCTTCACTTCACTCTTCCTGGAAGCCCTGAGCACAGATGTCATTTAGTGTAAACAGATTCAGTCAATGAGGCTTTTTAGTCTAAATGATGGATATCATGGGATGGTAACTGAGACATGGAACTCATAAATAGAATGACTTAAGAGGACGTTCTCAGCAGCATCATGGCCAGTAGAAACCGCCCATGAACTTAGCCTCCTGCATAGGCCACTGTCCACTGGCCTCACCGACCAAGCCCTGGAACCCTGTAGCAGGCTGACCTAGACGCACAACCAGAGCTGGGATTCCCCTAGCTGTGTGACTCTGGAGTAATCACATGTCCTCTCAGAGCCTTGAGTTCGTCATCCACGAGTTGACCAAATGATGTCTGTTCTCAGAACCTGGAACACCCCAACTCTGGCCTTCTAGGAAGACCAGTGTGCTTCCCAGAAGATGGGGGCTTCTGGGGCCAAACACTACTGTGGCTGTGTGGGTGTGACACTCAGCTTCCCCTCGGTCCTGGATATCTGATGTGAAGAAGGTAAAATTGTGATGTGGCAGGGGGAGGACCTTATTGGGGTCACAAAGCTTTAGACTGTGGTCTGCCATATGTCTGGTCATGCCTTTTCTGGGGTGGAGAACATGCTGGAAAGGTGGGGCAGGACTCCTGATGGGAGAGTGTACAGGCAGTCGCTACCCTCAGCACGATGTTAGTTAGAAATTCACCTATTGAATGCAAGCCCTTTGAAAGCGTGGCTGTGACTTTCTCACAACTTCATGCTAGTGTCCTGTTCGGAGCCTGGCCCAGAGAAAGTGCTAGAAGGGTATTTGGCTTCCCCTTGGGGTGGTGAGTGTCCTGTGAGTGGTTGTATATATAAGCTAAGGCTGGATTCTAACTGGGCAGAGATGCAGCAGAGGGTGTCCTGAACTCTGGGAAAGACAGACGAGATGACCAGGTAGATTTATCCCAGGCTGAGATTCGCCGGGGTGAGGCTGCGTGGGACACTGCGGCAACCAGCTCTCCGGGCTGCGGGCTCAGGTGAGGCCCTGAGGAGGTGCGGTTCCCTCTTGCTTCCACCTTGAGGTGGGCTGCCTGCAGCACATATTCTTAACATATGTTAACCTTGGCGCGCTGCTCCTGCCAAGAAGCTGTCACAGAGGTATTTACCAGAGGGAGCAGTGTAGGAAGCATTCCCGTTGTTCTTTGGGGCACTGAGCAACCAATGGGGATGTGCAATGAGGGCTGCTGGGTGGGGTGACCCTGCCGAAGCCTGTTTGGTCCAGTACCGAAGAAGTGGGCATTAATGATGCCTGGCAGCCAAAGCCCAGGTCCCTCAGTGGTCAGAGTGAAGCACAGGTGACCTGGCTGAGCACCTACGGTGTGCCAGGTGCTGGCCTTGGGCCTCACAGCAACCCCACCAGGTGAGCACCATCCATGCAGTTTGCAGGTGAGGAAGCTGCCTCTGGATCTGCCTGACTCGAAGGAAATCTGCCTCTCATGTAACTCTAAGGAAACTGCATCATGATTTCCTCGGTGCCCGGAATCCAGTGAACGCATCCAAGAAGGGAGAACCTGCATGTGATGTTAGCTGATGCAACTTGTCTGATCTGTGAGGTCATGTGGGAAGCAGAGTCAGCCAATGAGGATGATTTTATTTGACAGAGGTTTTGGGAAAAGCCATTGACATTTGTCATTGGGATCAGGCTATGCGGTTTTCACCTTAAGAAGGGTGTGCCTCTTATGGCCTTTTATTTTCCTCAATCCCAACCACAACATACAAAAACACCTACATGGGTATACATCTCCCTACTTGTACATCTGAATACACGGTCATGATGCTGCTCACACAATGACACGCCCACATATACCTGCTGGTGTACTCACATGCATACACATGTACCCATATACTTTCACTTGATTTCACTCACACAGTTCACATCTAATTGCCTTCACACACACATGTCCCCCCTCGTGTGAACCTGCTCACCCACATATACACCAAGCAGAGACAGAAAACTCACATTTGCACATGCTTTTCCTCTGAGCGGAGGAATCCTATCTTTTAAAGGAGGGGGTGAGGAAAGTGACAGGGGTTCTCAGCTGCTTTCTGCTCTCCCCACAACTCTCAGAGACAATGAGTAGTTTTATGCAGGAGAACAAAAGAAAGAGGGCACGTGGGAGGGTCCTGGGGTCCTGGTGGGACCTCTCCAGGGACGAGCTGGTCCTACCTTTACCTCCCTGGATTTCAGTTTCCCTGTCACTCGAGCAGAAATGAAGTGCTTCCATTCCCCATCACTCCACCCTCTAAGTGCAGGCGTGTGGAGGCCATTCAGAAAGGCTGAGTTCTCCCTGATGGACCATAAAGCTTGTCCCCTGCTGGCCCAGGTGAAGGAATGAAGCAGCTACACCCTGAATGGGCAGTAACTAAAGGTCAGAGTGTCAGGGCTGCATGGGCCCTTAGCCATTTGGATTCCTCTTTATTTCACAGGCGGGGAAACTGAGACCAGGAAGGGCTCGGCCCCTAGCACCATTGCTGGCATTTCCTGGTTGCTCAGTGGACACTTGACAAAGGACTGTCAGATGCTGCTCTTTTGCCGCTTTCAGATCAGCTCTTGAGGCATCTGAGAACTTGGAACCTGAAGGCCTGGAAGAGGCAATATTACATTTCATGCAAACGGTTGTTGAAACTTGGATGCTGACTCTTCCTCTGACCTCAGGTGGTGACAGACCCTCTTCCTCCCTTGTATAGATGCCTAACCCAGGAAGCGAGAGTTCCTTTCGGCCCAGCTGGTATAGATTCTCCTTGTGCGTGTGTGTGCCCCCACCCCAGGCACACATTCCCACATACTCTCTCTAACACCCCCATTCACACTCACACAGGGAACCCTCTGTGGTGGATGAGACCTGCAGGGAAAAGCATAAACAGGAAGGGACAAGTTCTCCAGGCTAAGAGCCTCTGCTGTCCCGACCAACATGTCCAGGCTGACCAGTATAAACCGAACTTTGATTTCATGATTCTGGCCAAGCACTGGATTCCATCCATTCCAGCATGAGCCTGAGCTCAGTCTGGTCCCTCCCCTTGCAGAACTAAATTCCGCTGTGGGCTCGCCACGTGGTCCCCTACCCTGAGGGCCACAGCTTGAGGAGGGTTAGGACAGTCCTATGGTTGCTCCGAGGACGGAACCATAGACTCCCTCGAGGCTCTGGGAAGAGAAGGGGACAGCAAAGGACATCTAGAATTTTGCCAGATAAAGGAGCAGTGGGCTGGAGCCTTGTGCGCCAGACTGAGGTGCAAAATATGCAGCATATTCAGGTGGGCAAGTGGTCCCGTGCCACCAGAGGGGGACAGGAGGGGCCAGAGAGGCAGCATGGGGACTGATGGGAAGGAGATTCAGTGTTTGCTGGGGTTGGTGCTATTCTGTGGGTGGGGGAGTGGGTCCCATATTGGGTTTCTAGATAGAAGGGATGAGAAGGGTCACCTTGGTGGCCATGAGGAGCCCGACTAAGGCAGGAAAGTAACCTCTAACTAAAGGCACCAGAGTCTCAAGTGAGAGATGGCAGGGAGGGTGGGGGAGTGGTCCCTGCCTTCTGGACCTTCCAGGCCAGACAGGAGGTTAAGGCAATAGGTGGGGCAGGTATGTTGGGAAGAGGCCATGCCAGCAGAGGCTATGGGAAATGAGAGGCTTGGCAAAGGGTTTCTAAGTCAGACCCCAGAAGGGGTCATGGAGTGCAAGGTATCAAGAACAAAGGCGCGGGTTTGGCTGGGGAGGGAGGTGGTCCTGCCATCCCAGAGGTGGGGCAGACAGCGATGTAACATCCCTCCCCAGGCTGCCTCGGGCAGGAACCAGCCATTGTTTGCCAGCCTGTGCTGTCCTGGGAGCTGCAGCCCAGAATATTAAAATCTCTCCCAGGTTTATCTCCTCCCCATCTCGCTCATTTGAAATCCTGGCAATTCGGGGGAGAAAGTTACTTTAATCCTCTGGTTCCTATCATCCTAATTATAGTTTCAATAGACAACGGGCAGGGCTCTAAATGAGATCGGAGGACACGGGAACACATTATGTTGGCGCTAATAATGATCTGTCTTTGTTTTATCATTTCATGTTGTTGCTTCTCATTTTGGCTGCCTGAATTCTTAATGCCTTTGAGTGTCTCCCAGAGATTGCTTCCTCTTGCTGCCAGGCCGGGACACAGTTGCAGACTTGCATATGAAAATACCCAGCCTGGTGCCTTCAGCTAACAAGCCAGCCGCCATTTAAATTTCAATCAGCCCTTCTGTTTGTGTGTGAGTTCCTTGGATGGATGAAATTAGCAATTTTGAAAAATTGATTAAAATTGCTGGTTTCACGAAGCCTCAAAACATCAAAATCAATCTTTTTTTTTTTTTTTAAATACATGAAAATTTTTGTTAGACTCACCATGTCTGCAGTATGAGAAATTGCCAAGCCTGCTGGTGGGGTAGTGGAGAACGGGGAGCTGGGTGGGCTGGGGCTTGTCTTGGCTCTAGACCAACGTCTGTGTGACTTTCTCAAGTGTTTGAACCTCTCTGTTTCTTTCTTTCTTTCTTTTTTTTTCCCATCTGTGGAATCCAAAGCTTTGACTAGATGAGGGATCTCTAGAAGGTACTTCCACCCCTGACACTATATAATTATGTGCTCAGAGTCAGGTGAAAAAGCAAATGGATCTTTGCAGGTAGAATCTGCATTTAGATGAAATGAGAATATTAACAACAGGTAGCATAATAACCAAAATTTTTGGCTAAATCTGGGCACTTTATATGGAGAAGGCAATGGCACCCCACTCCAGTACTCTTGCCTGGAAAATCCCATGGACAGAGGAGCCTGGTGGGCTGCAGTCCATGGGGTCGCAAAGAGTTGGACATGACTGAGCGACTTCACTTTCACTTTTCACTTTCATGCACTGGAGAAGGAAATGGCAACTCACTCCAGTGTTCTTGCCTGGCGAATCCCAGGGACGGGGGAGCCTGGTGGGCTGCCGTCTGTGGGGTCGCAGAGTCGGACACGACTGAAGCGACTTAGCAGCAGCAGCAGCAGCAGGCACTTTATATGCATTACTTACATCTTGTGATGAATCATCACAAGAAGACTGTGAAACAATACAACTGTCATCCCCATTTTCAGATGTAGAAATGGAAGCTTATACGCTTCCATGATTCCAGTGCCATATTCCCAGTCCAAGACCTCCTCCCATGTCCAGGTGAATAGCTCCGGATAAAGCCTATCCTGATCTGCACCTGGGCTCTCCCGGAGAGCCACACGCAGGCACATGGCTCCCTGGACCGGCAGGGGGACCAGGACACTGGATATTGGCAGCAGACATTTGAGGCATTCCTGGGCTCTCTCTTCTCTGAGTTTTGAGCTGAAGGCTCTGTCCATCAACTTTGCAGCAGAGATGATGCCGAGAGAAGTGAAATAGAAGATGCAAATAAATATCTTATTTTCCCAAATAGTGAGAGCCGCTCAACAGCCCCATACACACGTCTTGGTAGAGATGAAAACTCTCTAAAGTCATCACTTGGTTCAAGGGGGAAAAAAAACCCACCTCTGTTTGCTGCCATGGGCAGAGTAAAATTCTTTCATTTTTGGTCCCTCCCTCACTCGCTCCCACTCGCCCCCACCCTGTTCAGTAACTAGGCGTTGCTGTTCCCTCTACTTCAATGTGAGTAAGAGCAGTCACGGGCGCTTTCTTTCGCAGCTCCCCATGGTACAGCTGTCAACAGTGCTTAATCACAAGAATCGCCTCGGACCCTTGTTAAAAAAAAGCAGGGGTGCTCAGTACCTGCTCCAGACTTACTGAAAAGAAGCCCAGCCAGTTCAGGAAGCCCTTTTTCTCTAAACATGTTCTCTGTATGTGGACAGCATCTGTGTGGCCCCATCGCGCAGTCAACTGTCTAGAGGGTCAGTGTGCAGACAATTGGATTTCTGTTCACAGCCCTATTGCATACTTACTGAACCTCTACTAAAGTTAGTGGGAGAAGATAGAGGCATTGCAGGAAAAGCATGTTTTCTAGACCTAGAATTGACTCCCGTACCAGCTCCATCACAAATGTTCTGTGCCCTTGGGGGATCACTCACCTCTCTGGCCTGCTGTTCTCTTAGTTAACCCATAAGGACAGTGGTCTTTCTCTCCAGATGGTTTTCAGGAGACACACACGGTGTGTGCGGAACACTTGGTGCAATGTCTGGCACAGAAGGAGGTGCTCGACCAGCGGTTGCCTATTCCTGCCAGAGGACACCCACGGCGGCCCTAAGGGGACTGTTCCTAGGCTTCTGTGAGTCTCCAAGTGGTCGGCCATTCCCAGAGCGTGTAATTTCCCTTTCAAGAGAGGTGGCTGGTAGGCGGTAGGCTAGGCTCACTCCCCAGGGAAGTGACTTGCTCCTTTCGCCAGCTATTATTGTATTTAAAATAAATTTGGGACGCAGCCTGGTATAAACTACTATGTATTATGAGTCTTTGGGGAATTCTCGTAAAGCAGTGATGGGCACACACAGGCTATTTTTATAGGCAGTGCAGACAACAGGCTGGAAGGAGGCAAGGGATGATGATGGAGGGAATTTGACCTTGTTTTCTGGTGAGTTCTGGTCCATTCAAGACACTTTTCTTGACCACCTTGAACATCTGGTGTACGACACAGATACCACCACTGAGGCGGGAAATCAGGGGTTCCCAGAGAACAAAGAATTCTGACTCTGTAGCAGTCGGCCCTCACTTTTTTGCTGGGAGGGAGAAAACTTCAGCTCTGCCGGGCTTAAGTGGGAAGGGAGGTGATTGACTCATGTTCCAGGAGTCAGGCATGACTGGACCCAGGTTCTGTATGGATTTGTCAGCTCCATCTCTCAGTCTTTGTTTCTTTGTGTTGACTTCGGCCTCAGGCTGGCTGTCCCCACAGGTGGCAGAAATGGCCCCAGCAGCTCCAGGCTCACATCCTGCCTGAAAGATACTAAAGCTCTCTCCCCAGTGGTTTCAACCACATCCTGGCACCCACTCTCCTTGGCTCACCAGGGCCATTGCCCCTCCCTGAACAAATGTCTGTGGCCTGAGGACTGGGGGACCCTGACTGTCCAGGCCTGGCTCACTTGCCCACCTTAGGGCCAGGAGCGGAGAGTCAGGAAGCAGCAGTTTCTGTAGGACGGGACCTCAGAAGCTGAGTGGGCAAAACCAAGAGCTGTCCAGTCCCTCTGGTCAAGCAGCCCAGGCCCAGTGACAGAACTGAGGATGTCTTCTTACTGTCCCCGACTGCCCACCTCTTCCACAACCACCCGCCCCCCCCCCCCCCAGCCCCCGCAACATTGTTTAGGCTCTTGGTTTTCACCTATTGAAAACACATGATGATTAAGATAGTTGGAAAAATTTGAACATTGTCTTAGTTTGGAGTCCCCCCAAGTGGATGCTGAGACTGGAATCAGGGTGTGAGATGTTTACCAGGAAGCACAGTGAGGGCTGCAGAGTGACACAGCCAGGGAGGAATATCAGTGCAGGCTGAGCTAGGCGGCAGGCTCCTGCTGTGGGCCGTGAGAGTTCAGCTGCATTGGGCCCCGCTTAGTGACTGCACACAGCACACTCAGCAGAGTCCCTTCAAGGGGCAAGGAGGCTTGGGTGCCTAGTGACCAAGTCCTGTCCCTCAGTGGTTGAGGGTTGCTCCTGGGGTTTAACTGCCTGGCACCTTGAGCTTGCCGCCTTATGGGGAAACAGTCTCGCAGCACTAGCCTGCCCTCGAATGGACATGCAGGTGCTTGAGCTGGAAGTGTGGGTGTGTAAGGGTGTGCCCCACTGCAGCTGCAACTGACTCCCAGGGAGGAGGGCCAGGAGAGATGGGACGGATGCCAGCAGCATCTGCTACAAATTGGGACTGGGCATTATTAAGAAATTTTTAAAAATTTTGCTAGGCATCTTAATGACATTGTAATGGACATAGGAATATGTTCTTATTTTTAAAAGAAATGGGAAGAATTTAAGTGTGAAAGATAGTGATATTTGTAATTTAAAATATTTTAGCAAAAAAAAAAAAAAGAAGCAAATAGTACAAAATGTTAGCAGTTGTTCAGTCTAGATGACAGTTATATATTTGTGGGTATTAATGACACCATCTCTACCTTTTGGTAAGTTTGTAAATGTTCATAATCAAAAATAAGACCCAAGGTGACACTAGGAAGTCTGTGTTTGGTGACTGGGTGGTGGCTGCTTCTCCCTGTCCCTGGCTAGAGTTCTTGCCTTTCCTCTAAATTGTGCACAGTGGCGCAGATTGTAAAGAATCTGCCTGCAATGCAGGGGACCTGGGTTCAGTCCCTAGGTTGGGAAGATCCCCTGGAGAAGGGAATGGCTATCCACCCCAGTCTTCTTGCCTGGAGACTTCCATGGACAGAGGAGCCTGGCAGGCTACAGTCCATTGGGTTGCAAAGAGTCGGACATGACTAAGTGACTAATGCTTCCACTTTTTCACTTGCAGAACTGTCAGGGCCTCAGTTTCTCTGCATGTAAGTGAAGGACAGGTTTGTTCCAGATTCCTGCCATGCTCGGAGGATCTATGGATCAGTGAACAATTTCTGAAGTGCAGTGAAAATTCTAGAGTATCAACAGAAAGAGCTTTAGAACTCCTAGTCTAGTCACCCCTACCACCCTCCCCGCTGAACCTTGGGTTGGGGGATGTTGGGCCACTTCTGAGTTACTCAAAGACTCAGCCTTTGACTTGGAAAATGAATCCACTTTCAGCTACCCCCTCTTTTTTTCCCAGGCCTGACACTGGACTTCTGGGCCTCAGCATGATTGAAGCCTGGGGAGAAGGGCCAGTACAGGGAGGAAAGCAAGGTCCTGGACCTCATGCAACAAAAAGTGTCCCAGAAGTACATGCATATATTCTTGCTATATGGTTAAGTTTTTACCATAAATGATGTTGAATTGTGTCAATTGAGTTAATGTTTTTTGAGATAATCATATGATTTCACAGATGTTGGAATATCAAACTAACTTTTTATTCCTAGATAAATCCCTGAGTCATAGTGTATTGTTCTTTTTGTATGTCATTGAATGCAGTTTGCTCATATTTTAAAAGTGTTTTTGCCCCATGAAAAGTATTGATCTGTAGGTTTCTATTTTAATATTTTTTTTCTGGTTTTGGCTTCAAGATAAGTTGGCTTCATGAGTTGTGAAGGGTTTTCTCTTTCTGTTTTCTGAAGGAGTTTGATAGATTTGGTATTTTTTTTTATAACTTAAAAATTTCTAATTTTTAAAAATAGAATTTACCAGGAAAACTTTTGGAACAGATACTTTCTTTGTAGGAAAATTATGACTATAAATTCAGTTTGCTTAGGAGATATAGGATTATTCAGTCTTTCCATTTCTTCTTGAATGAGTTTTGGTAGCTTATACCCTTCAAGGAATTTGTGAATTTTCTCTAAGCCCTTGAATTTATGGTGTGAAATTGTTTATACTGTTTATTTTTTCCATACCCTTTTGTCTTTAAGTAAAATTCCTTTTTATGAAATCTACTTAACTTGATATCAATGTAGTTAATAGAACTTTCTTTTCCAAAATTAAAACAATGATTTTGTTACTTTTTATTGCGCTTTATTGACAATAGAACATTTTTTTACTGCTACCTTTAAAAAATTTAAATATAATCTATTTAATCTACCTATGTTAGTTCCAGGTGTACAGCATAGTGACTTGGTACTTATATACATTCCAATATATAATGATCATCACAATAAACCCAGTCACCACCTGTCATCATACAAAGTTATTGCAGTATCATTGACTTTATAGCCATGCTGAATGGAACCTTCTTGAAATTGGTGTTTGGGTGGTATATTTTATTCTATCCTTTATTTTTAAACTGTCTATATCTGTGTATTTAAGTGTGTATCTTATAGACAGTGTGTATTTTGGTCTTGCTTTTTTAAATCTAGTCTGTCAATCTTGGGCCTTTGAACTGGAATGGTCATTGGTAGATTGGGTTCAAACATATCATCTTGCTATTTATTTTCTATTTTTCCTTGTTTCACTTTTTTCCCTGTTTTGTTTTGTAGTCAGTGCTACACACTTTAGAATTCCATTCTACCTTCTCTGTAAGCTTATTTGCTATCCCTCTGTTTTACATTTTTAGTGATTGCTTTAGAATTCATAATATACATGTTTAACTTATCAAAGTCTGCTGCTGCTGCTGCTAAGTTGCTTCAGTCGTGTCCGACTCTGCGTGACCCCATAGACGGCAGCCCACCAGGCTCCCCCGTCCCTGGGATTCTCCAGGCAAGAACACTGCAGTGGGTTGCCATTGCCTTCTCCAATGCATGAAAGTGAAAAGTGAAAGTGAAGTCACTCAGTTGTATCCAAGTCTACTTTCTATTAATATAACACCACTTTATGTATAATGTAAAAACCTCCCAACAATGTAATTCCTTTTCCCTTCCTGTCCTTTGTGCTAGTGTTGTTATATATTCTACTTACACATACATTATAAACTCCACAGAATACTGTTATCTTTATATTAGGTAGTCAGCTACATTTAAAAATAGTAAATGAGAAAATGTACATTTTAATCTACCCACATAAGAGCATTGCCAATACTCTTCATTTGCTTGTGTAGACCTGATTTCTATCTGATATTTTAGCTGGAAGAACTTTAGTTAATAATTCTTATAATTCATGTCTGCTAGTGATAATCATTTCTCTAAGTTTTTATTTATCTGAAAATTCTCTATTTTGTCTTTACGTTTGAAGGATATTATCACTTGATATAGAATTCTGGGCTGATAGTCATTTCCCCTTCCTCTTTATCCATTAGACATTGTTCCATTGTCTTCTGGCTTGCATAGTTTCTCTTGAGTAGTCTTTGTAATTTTTAGTTAAGTTTCCCTATAAGCAATATAGGGAAACTTTTTTCTCTGACTAAAGATTTTCTCTTAACATTGGTTTTCATTAACTTGATTGTGATGTGCTTTGATGTGATTTTCTTTGTATTTATCCTGCCTTGGGGTTTGTTGAATTTTTTGGATATGTCAATTTATATTTTTAATAAAATTAAAAAAAACACTTTCAGCTGTTACTCCTTCAAATAATTTTTGTGTTCTGTTTCTTTGGGGACTCTAAATTATACATTCAGTAGACCACTTAATACTAGAGTGATAGGCACTCCAAATATTCTGACTTAAATGGTCAGAGTAGAGGCGTTAGTATTGAAAAAGATTTTCCCAGTTAGTGCTAACATGCACCTATGGTTGAAAGCTATGGACCTCATCCAACCTTCCCAAGTTAGAGCAGAGGCCACTGAAGCAAAGAATGGTTAGAAGTAAATGTAGGTGAGGCCTTCCCTGGTGGCTCAGTGGTATAGAATCCATCAGCCAATGCAGGAGACACAGGTTCAATCCCTGGTCTGGGAATATCCCACATGCTGAGGGGCAGCTAAGCTCGTGTGCCACAATTACTGAGCCTATGCTCTAGAGCCTTTGAACCACAACTATTAAGCCCATGTGCAGCAACTACTGAAACCCATGCCCTAGAGCCTGTGCTCCACAACAGGAAAAGCCACTGCAGTGAGAAGTCCACGTACTGCAACTATAGTGTAGCCCCTGCTCTCTGCAACTAGAGAAAGCCTGTGCAGCAACGAAGACCCAGCATAACCATAAATAAATCAATAGATAAAATGTAAAAAATGTTAACATTTATTAAGGAAAAAAAGAAGTCAATGTAGGTGGGATCACAGTTTGTTGCAAAGCCTACCTAAAACAAAATATAGGATATGTACCTTAAATTCTGTCATAGACTGTCTCTCAGCATCAAAGTATTTGCAGTTGTAGCTGGAGGTCTGCCAGTGCATTTGAATGCAAGATATGCATCCTCAAAATGCAGCATCTAAGGACAACCTATTAGCTATGCAAAACTATGGATTTCTGCAGTCCTAAAATCATTTAAATCAGCCTATTACTACAGTAGCGCCAACATACAGACATGATGCGAGTCATTGATGGGTTTGACCAAGTTGATGAGACTTCTGCTGTTTAACAGACTTCAATACTCTGGAGAACCCCAGGGCTTATTCTGTCGATGCGCTATAAATTCCATCTCCAGGTTTACATCAGCAAGGGTGTTTTCAGCTTGGTTTCAGTCATTCTACCATTAAAAAAATAGTGCTTTCACTGAACCAGCAGGAGGCAAATGTTACCTAGATTTTGATATCGAGTAGCATTCTTAGATTTATTGATTCATGTTCCAAATTTCAGAGGTTCTAGGATTCCTTGGTGAGATCCTTAGGTGAGAACTTTTTTCCCCTTCTTCTATATCCTTCCTCTCCCTCCCCCCCCCCTCCTTTTTTTCTCTTTCTCTCTTTCCCTCTCCTTCCCTCTTTTTATTCTCTCGCTTTTAAAAATTAACCCTACGTTGGTCACACCTGCAGTGGTAGGACACCTCTGCCTGGGGACTACATTGCAAGATAACAGGGAATTGGATTACCCCGGGGATCTTTTCCTGCTTTGACATTTTTCTAATTCCATAACGCCCCTAGATGACTCTTGACCATTACCCAGGTTCGGATTTTAGGCTGATAAGGACAGCCAGATGATTCCCTTCTCTGCTCCACTCTCCATAGTGCACTGTTAGCTTTTGCTTGGACCTTGACTTTCTGTTTAGCTTAGATGAACCCACTCATCAAGCTGGCATTTTGCAGGTGGTTGAAGACAGATGCAGAAAGTGAAAATAAAAAGTGATGGTTAACACTTATGAAGTGTGTATAACTGTTTAAGTGCTTGATGCTCAGAGCCAGACTATAGACAGGCACTAAACACTACCCACATTTTATATAGGAGAAGACTTCAGCTCAGAGGGACTAAGTAACTTTGGAAAGAATACAATAGATAACTAACAGACCTGGAATTTGTACGGATATAGTTCTTAAACTTACAGGCTTGTTCTTAACCACTAGCTGGCTGTCACAGGACAGCCCTGTGTTTGGGTTAGGTAGGTGGCATCTAAATGCTGTGCTTTGAAGGACCACATGGCATTGCGCTTGGTGCTCACTCATATGCCCACAACCTGCTCTGTGAGCTCCTGCATTTGGGTAAAGGCATCACTTACCATTTCTGCATTCAGATGGACTCAGATTGAATGCATTCAGGTTGAATCTTGGTGCCTCTACTTTCCGGTTTGTGGCCTTGGACCTCAGCTTTATTATCTGTAAAATGGGGCTACTAATACCTCCTTCAGAGAGTCGTTATGAAGATTCAGTGAAATTGTATTTGTGAAACACCTGGCCCAGAGGACCCACCACTTTTTAAGGGATGGATTCATAGGAGGAAACACTGTGATCTACTGACTGGCATCAGTGAAAAGCTCCAGAGAATGGAATATAGGCAGGTATTTTAACTTTTTACTTGAAATACAAATTTTTACATATGGTACAGAGAGTTTCTGTGTACCCTCCTAGCTTTTCCTGATGCTAGCATCTTATATAATTTATAATGACTAAAAGCAATAAATTAATATTGGGAAACCCTAGTACTAGACCATAGACTTCTCTCGGGTGTCACCGGTTCTTTCATTCATGTCCTTCCTCTGTTCCAGGATTCCATCCAGGACCTCATGTCGTGTTCGTTGTCACGTCTCCCTAGTCCCTTCCAATCTGTGACTGTGCCTTCGTTTGCCTTGCTGTTCATGATCTTGACCTTTCAGAAGGGTACTGAGCAGTTATTTTGTAGGATGGGCCTCAATTTGCATTTGTCTGACTTCCCCCCTCAAGATTAGGTTGAGGTTATACATTTTCTGGGCAAGAATACCACATATGTGATGCACCTTTCTTAGTGCATCGTATCAGGGACCACCTGATGTCAATATGTCCCTTTATTGGTGATGGTGACCTTGATCACACGGTGATGGTGGGCTTGGCAGGGTTTCCCCACTGCAGATTACTGCGTGTGTTCTGCCCTTTGTATTGATAAACATCTTGGAGGGGGTATTTTGAGGCAATTCAAATATTCTATTTCTCCTCAAATTTTCACCTGTGAATTTTAGCATCTTGTCTATAATAATTAGTACTGTGGTGTTGTAAAGGTGAAAATTTAAATTTCCCTCCTCCGTTCCACATTTATTAATCGGCATTCTTCCATCAGAAAGAGCTGCCTCCATGCCCTTATTTATTTAGTGATTTATTTATAACCTTGTGGATATTTACTTGATAAGTGAGTTTTAATTTAATATTCTCATTTTTTACTTGGATTGCTCACAGTGTCCCAGCCTTGGCCCTGGCAAGTCGTTTCCTCTGTCCTTTGGATCTGTGGGCAGGGTTTATGAAACCCCAGAGCTCCCCTTGAGGCAGCGAAGGCCGGACTCTGGGAAGGAGCACCTTGAAGGGGAGTAGAAGTGAGGGGGGAGATGGTGGTGCTTGACACCCCTTCCCCACACAGAATCTGCTTTCCTAAGGCCCATTCAATTCTGGAAATTCAGTGGGCAGTGCTATTTCCCTGCTTCATTCTAGAGCTGAGCAAATGAAGGCTTCAGGAAGGGAAGGGGCTGTTGAGTGGCGTGCAAGCTGGGTGGGTAGGGTGGGAGGGGAGACCTGAGGCCCATGTCCCTGGCACCCCAGCCTGGCCCTCAGGCCCGCATGCAGTGCCGGTTGCAGGGCAGCCTGTTTCAGGAACTGGGCAACCACGGGCTGGCGTGGGGGGAAGTGGGCTTCATCAGCAGAAGCTCAGGAAACAGGAGGCTTCTGGTGCACAGCCTCTCCAGGAAGCCCTGGGGCCATTGGCTCTGCTCCCTCTCCTTTCTGCCCAGCTGAAAGGGAGGGGTTTTGGTGCCAAATCCCCAGCTCCGGGCTCAGTGGGGGCCTCTAATCCCCTCCTGGCTCATGAACATGGTTCAGCCAGGCCTGCTCACTCGCTGGAGGTGCCCTCAGAGAGGATTCGTGCAGGCTTGGGAACAGGGCACCTTGCGGCCCCAGGCCCCCCCAGGGCAGGGCTGGAGGGCTGGCCACAGAGCGTGGGAAACAGGCATAGGGCTGGAGCTGACAGTACATTCTGTGAGTCAAGGGCTACATTAACAGAGGTCCAGTGGGCAGAGGAGGGAGTGACAGGCCCGTGTGACACACGAGACCAGCCTCTAGCAACTTCACTGTCTGAGCTTTTCTGGCCCTTAGTATCTGCACAAGCGCCAGACCCTGGGCTGTATGGAGACAAAGCACATCCAACGAAAACAGAAAAGCCTCCTTTCAGTCCTGGAAGCACATGCAGAAAGCAGAGGTTGTGGGTTCTGCTGGTCCTTTCTAGTCTACAAAGAGTTTCTTTTTTAACGAGGTGAGCAGAATAGGGGGTGGGGGTCCCCATTATACAGATGCTGCAACTGAGGCCTGAGAAGAGGGTTGTGGTTTATCTGGGGAGCTCAGATGATTCCAGGAGGAATCAGGCTTTCCCATTCTCAGGCTATCCCATGGTACCATCCTGTCTTTGAGGCCTGTTCTCCCGTATCTGACTGTCTCCATCCATGGTGAGCAGTGCCTAAGGCTCAGTAGATGCTTAGGAAAGTCCTCTGAGCATTTCCTGTGCTTCTGCAGATGGACTGTGATCTTGGGTGGGTTGTAAAGAGCAGCAACCCTTCCCCCTCGAGACCCATCAGTATCAACCAGGGAGCTGACTGAGTGGAGCATGTGCACACGCGCATGTGCCTGTCTGCTGGGCGAGGAAGTGGCATGTGCTTGGGGGAGCCTGCAGAGCGGCACTTGGCTGGATCCCCACCTTGCCTGGCTCTGCTTTCATACTTCCTTCCCCTGCAGGCCTAGGGAGGCCACGCTGCACAGATGGCCATCTGGCTGGCACTTTAGGACACGGCCCAGTGCTCACTCCCAACCGTCTCCTCCCTTCCTTCTCTGCTTCACTGGCTCCGTGGACTCTGAAAGGAGAGCTGGACGAGGATAGAGAGGCAGTGGGGGTGACGAGCAGAGGGCTTACGTACAGGATTGATCCACGGCAGAGCTCTCCACCCTCACCATGATTAGACTGTCTTTGAAGAGAACCCGTGTCTGTGCTGCCCCAGTCCTGAGGCCTGGAAGGCAGCAGGGTCACAGGATGGAGGTATGCTGTGATGCTGGGAAAACTTACTCACGTGAGCATCCTGCATGGTTCCATAAATACTACTGCCAAGAGCCAGTCGGGGGGACTGCAATTCAGCCCATCTATCCATCCATTCCCTCATTCATTCCATAAACCTTTTCTGATGCTTACAGCATGCTAGAACCTGTTCTAGGCTCTGGCAGGACCCCTATCACTAATTCAAGATGAATAAAGAGCCATTGGATTTGTTTAGAACCCACGTATGGTTCCAGAGTTTTAAGAACTGACTACTGGGGAGGATGGGGATGCTTACTCTCAGGCATCATTATAGTGACCTGCAGAGCTTTGGGGTCAGAGGATACAAGAAGGGAGGGGGTAAGAAGTGCTAGGAAAGAGTAAGAGCTGGGAGTGGGGCCCGAGTTCTGGGCCTGGGTCTGGTGCCTTATACACTGTGTCCTGGTATGGTTGTCAGATTTAATAAAAAGAAAAATGGAAAACAAAAACGGGACTCCCAAGTAAATGTATCTGTCAGACAAGCAGCAAAGATTATTTAGGATGAGTTTGTTCCTTGCAATACTTGGGGCAGACATATACTAAATTATTATTTGTTCCTTGTCTCAAGTTAAGACTTAACTGGGCACCCTGTGTTTTGTCTGGCAATCCTGTGGTCTGGGCAAGGGAGTGGTAGATCCTTTCTAGGCATATGTTGCTTCTTCAGCACCATGAAGGTAAAAGGGTGGAGCAGTAAGAGCCGAGAACCCCCCACCTCCAAGGAGGGCAGACTCTGCCCCGAGTCCAGTGCCGCCTAATGGGCAGGATGGACACCTTCAGAGTCTATGGACAAAAGTCTAGGTGTCTGATGAGTCAGACCTGCTCTAGCGGAAACCCTGTTTTCATCTCACCCTGATGCAGTAGGTGAGCTGAGCAAACCAGGGGCTGTCATTACATGAGACAGCCCACATAGGGAGAGTCCCCGATCCTCAGCGGTCCTGCTACAAAGAGGCCCTGGACTGTTTGCCTCTCTCAGCGTTTTTCCTGATTCTAGTCCAACCCCACACTTAACTGCTGCAGAAGGAGGCCATAGAGGGGAAGAGGATTGCCGTGGCCACACAGCATGCAGTGGGGAGCCAGAGGAAGCCCTCCAGCCACCTGACACACTGCCCTACGCAGCCTGGGAGAACACGCTCCTGGCCTGGCACAGCCTGAGCATGTTCTTTGTGGCTGCAGGGGTTCTGCCCAAGAAGGCCTAACAGGGTCTGGGGGGCTCTGCCCAAAAGGTGAGTGACACATTTGTCTGAAGCCCGTCTGGCCTGGGGCGTTGCTAACCGCTTTGAGCATGAACAATTCCATATGTCCAACGGCTGATTAGCTGCACAGAGATGAGGAGGCGGAAAGATCATGAATAAAGAATCCACATTAACCAAAGATCCAGCGATAGAGGCCCAGCTGAAAGAAATTAAAAAGACTGTTTTCAAACACTGCCCTCCGATTGGGGAATTTTTCTAGCTGCTAGTGAGCGTGTTACAAATTTCAGACACTCACGTATTGACAAAAATAAACAAATAAACAAAAGTTGAAATGCAGGAAGCCTCCTGGGTCTGATGGAAATCTCCGTGATGTTTGCCCCACCCCAGGCCCCTGCTTTGGCTTTTTATTTATTTATTTTTAAATGCAACCAACAATAATATCTGACAGCAAATTCTTCCCCGGTCTGGATGGTTTTCACCCATTGTTCCTTTGGAAAAATGTCTCTTTAAGCGTCTGCATGTTGGTGATCGTTAGGTGGAAGGAGCCTAGCAGAGTTTCCTTTATTTATTTATGTCCCTTTTGCTGAATTCTGATGAAGCGCAGGCAGGCAGGCAGCAGATATCTGACTTCTCAGGAAGATGGGGGGCCCTGGCTCCAGATTGGGGAGCGTGTGCAGGCTGTCAGAGCAGATGCAGACTTCCTCTTTACAGCAAGCTAGGCCTGCAGTGGGATCCTCCAGCTCCCCCTGAGATGGTCTCCCTAGTCTTGCTTGGAGTACCCCTGCCCTGTGAGTAGAATGGGGTGGGAGGGGGTTAAGTATGAGAGCCTCACTGACATTGGGGTGCCAGGTGGAGGAGGGAGCATGTGATAATAAGTCCAAAAGAAGGTGTTCAGGCTGGCGTAGGTCCTAGAACCACATGCTCTGAAGGTGGATGGTGGGATCCAGAGGCATTTAGATTAAGGCAATGGTGGGGGAGTGGCTACAGGGGGAGCCAAGCCCCATCTCATCTTGGCACCTTTGCAGGATCATCTTGGGGCAAAAGGGAAAGACTGTCCTTAAGGAGTGTATGTCGTGCCAAAGATGGTAGAGAGGGGCCTCTTTCTATGCTCAGACGATGTCACTATCACCAGAATCAGGTGAAAAGTTGGCAGGGCCGCCCTGTAAGTGGAGTGAGATCCCTGTCACTGGACAGGTGACTGGGAGCGTGTGAGAATCTGTTTATTGTGCGTGTAACACGTGCTGGGTTCTGGGCAGATCCGTGGTTTGGCTGGACCCTCCTGAACGCCTCTAGTTTATCCATGTGGGTTTTTGCGCTTTTGTATCTTGAATGGGAGGCTGAGGTGGAGGTCAGGCTGGGTAAACCTTGAATGCCTGGCAGAGCCAGAAGTCAAATCCTTGCTTTCTGTGGGACAAGCTGGTTCCCAGGAAGAGCCTGCTCCATGGAGACGGTGTGTGTATGTGTGTGTGGGGTGCGTTGAACATGTATGAGATGGGGCAAGGAATCCCTTTGCAGCCCCAGAGGGGAGACTCAGAGGACCCCTGTAGAGAAAGTCTGGGGGTTACCTGTCCCCAGGCGATGGGCGAAGCATATGTCCTTCTACTCCCTCTCCTCTCCTTGTTCAGCCCACAGTCAGTGGGGCTTTGTCCCTGACACGAGGCGGCCTGGCCAGTGGAAGGCTTTGGAATCTGACAGCCTGGGGCTTGGGGGTGGTTTCTCTATGTATCGGCTGGGGCCGTGGAGTGAGGAGCCCGCTAGCCTCAGTGCCCACCCCCGCCACATAGCATCAAAGGGTTCACTAGGCTGCGTGTGGGCACTACTGACTCCGACTTCACCTTCTTTGCTTCTTTGCCCCTGTGGGATGGAGTCCCCACCCCACCTGTGACTGTCCATGCCCCCAAGCCAGGGAAGCTTCTCTGGACAGGCATAGGGTCCCTCTCACTCCTCACAAAGCCAGGAATCTAGAACCCAAGTGGCAGCACACATTGGAGTTGCTGAATGTCTTCTGAGGCCCTGGGTGGGGCATGTGGCCCGGCAAGGGCTCCTGAGCGGTGGGGGTGGGGGTGTTTAGTTCCAAGCGTCTGCGGCTCGCTTGCCTGGGCCTGAGTGCTCACTTAGCAGTTGGGGGAGGAGGTGCAGCCCTGTCAGCCCGAACCAGGCACATATGAACCCTCTGGTCTCAGGGAGAAACTTCAGCGTGACTTGTTCTGCTCTGCAGTGTCCTACGGCGGCATCAGCCTCGACCACAGGACTCTCTGCCACGGCAGCTGCCACGTGTTGGACGATTTGCTGTGGACCTTGTATGTGCTAGCATGTCCAGCTGCTGCCTGCACACATGAGGGATGGGGTGGTGTGGGGGCACAAACCCCGAGTTCACTCCGCCAGCTCCTCAGTGTGCAGGCGGAGAAGGTCTGCCTTCCATCGAGCAGAGCATCTGTCTCCTTTTAGCTTCGGCACTTTTATCTTACCTTTGTCCCATGGGCCCCTCTGCTTGTGGACAGGCCACTAGGGGTTTGAAATCAGGCCCAGTGTTCTTCCTGCCCCAGTCCTGCCGCCCTGCTCCCCGATGGCCCTTTTGAAGGGTCCGTACATGTCTCTCCCCATCCCCTTACCTGTCTCTAGCTTCTCTTCCAGGACTTGGCACATGACGAAGGGCCCCATTCCTTGGTGGCAGACCTGTGCTGAAGTCCAGCCATGCCCCAGGATTGCCCAATCCAGGAGGAAACTCACAGTCAGTGTCATTTCCCTGACCCCACTTCCTCATTCCCAGACTACTGTGGAGTGACTCTATTTTTTAGAGTAGGAAGGCACATTTATTTCCTTTCCAGGAAAACCAGGAAGTGATCTTGGAGACACAGAGGGTTCAAGTAACTTGTCACACAGCACTTGGTAATCAAGCCAGCCTTGGAAACCCAAACTCTGACCTCTGACCCTGGATTTCCTTCCCCAAGAACCTCAGTGGTGACCAGCTGGCTCATCAGGCCGGGAAAGGGCCCATGGCGGACATGATTGATGACTTAGTGCTGTGTCTATTGTGGGCTGTCCTGGTTGAAAACACAGAAGTCGCCCCTTGACCACTGGGCCTTCTCTGGGCCACAGACACACTGGGCCTTTGTCCACCTGGCCGGGGCCTAAAGAGAATATGGAAATCAGCTTACGGCAGCCCCCGAAGGCCCTGCAGCCCAGCAGAGCTTGTCTGAGAAGGAGAGAAAAAGCAGACACAGCTCCGCAATCCCCCCGCCCACAGAGGAAACCTGGATCACTCAGTGCAGCAGATGTGGGAACCGTCTGAATTGTCAGAAATGTTTCCAAAGTTGTATCAATCTGGCCTGGTGGCCTGGGGACTGGCAGAGGCACCTGCAGGAAGGGCCGGCGGTCTCCCCTGGGTTCAAGTGAGGCACGTGGCCCTGTGGGCTCCACGTCCTCTTTCATCATCGCAGCCCCTCGTGGAAGTACTGTTTTTTTCTTTCTTTCTTTCTTTCTTTTTTTTTTTTTAAGGAAACCCTTCAGAGCTCTGCCTTTGCGAGAAGCTCTAGAAATAACTTGCTGGGAAACATTTCCGTCTGATACTTACCACCTACAGAGAAAATGGTCCATCCGTCAAGCAGTTTGGCATCCGGAGCAGCTCAGAGGGCAGTGTGATGTGTAGGATGTAGGTGCCTAGGGCTTGGTAGCAGACACAGGCGGCAGTTAGAGCTCCTGGGTGCTGACCACCTGCTGCCAAGCGACCTTAGGAGAGCTTGGGCCCCCCTGGGCTTTGAGGTCCTTGCTGGTAAATGAGGCTGGTCACATGTGAATTTGTCCTCAAGGAGGTCTAGTTGAGTGGGTAGGGACATAGCAGGGCTGGTTCTTGGATCCCAGGCAGAGTGAAGGATCAGCCTTGGGGGGCTTCTGGGAGCAGATTCCTCTTATTTCCTCCTGTTGCCAATCCACGTGTTCTCTTGAACTTGGGGATCTGGTATTAGGAGGGAAAGCCAGTGATGTGCTAAGTCAAGCTAGCACCTGTATTGCTAAGCTGGGAAAACCGAGGCCCTAGGTGTTGGGGAGGGGTGGTATGTGTCTACGCCCAAGGCTACAGAAAGGGAAGTGGCCGAGTGAGGCCTGACCAGTGGGTTTCCTGGATTCCGCCTGTGAGAGTGCTAGGCCTAGGGATGGCCATAGGAGTCCAGAATGTTTTGCCTCCTTGGTCTTCCCTCTGCATTTCCCTATAAAACTGACCAGAGCACTGGGGTCAGCTGGACATTGGAGAGGGGGCTCCCAGGGGTCTCCTGGAAAACCTGGGAGAGGAGGAAGAAACCCAGCTCTGTCTATCTAGGTTGTGGCATGGCTCCGGTGTCATTACTTCCTGGGCTTTACCTGCCTCATCTGTGAAATGGGGGCATGGCTTTGACCTCCTAGGTCTGTTGTGTTGATCCATCATTCACTGAACAGGTTGGAGAGGTGTCGTCTAGTGCCAGGTGCTGCTCCAGAGAGGGGAGCGGGTATGATCTGCTGAGGATCTGCTTCCTCTGTCCTCAGGAAGCCCCCTCTCTCATGGAGTAGGCAGCCAAAAGACAAGCAAAAAAGGAATAAACAGGACCTGCTCACGTTGAGATCATGGTACAACACAGCAGTGTCAACACCAGCGGATTGCATGGGGTATGGTAGGAGCCCTTTGGGGATGTGGGAAGCAGGGGTGTACATCCCTGGAATCTGCAGGCACCAAGGTCCTGAGGCAGGAGTGAGGCCAGCAGCTGGTGTCCTGTGGGAGAAGGGAGGGATGGGGTGGAGAAGTAGCGGGGTGTGAGGGGTGAGCTGGCCCAGCCAGCAGTATGTGCTCAAAGGTGCTCAGGCCGGATCTGACAGGAAGGACACTAAGGGGGGGGCCTTCATGTGTGCCCCACACCTGGCAAGCCCAGGTAGGAGTCTGACAGCACAGGCTGGCATGTGGCCTCTCTCAGAGCACAGAGGTCCAGTCTAGGCCTTGAGGGAAGATGGGAGCTGCTGGTTGAGCATGTCTGGGGGCCTGCAAGGTCTCAGTCTGCTTCTGGTGGATGGAGGGAAGGATTAGGGAGGACAGAGCAGAGCTGGTGGGGCTGAAGGATAGGGGAGGAGAATTGTTGCAGTCAGCTTTTCTTGGAGCTCCTTGGACACAACAGGCATTCTGGGGGTAGGGGGACCACCAAGTCCCAGGAGGTGACATTGCAAAGGGAAGAGAGAAACCTACAGAACAGAGCTGCTTGTTTGGATCAGCAGTTCTGAAAGTCTGCTCTGCTGAGCACCCATTCCCTACATGGGCAAGAGCCATGACCTAGCTGAGCAACCATTGAGATTGCCTTCCTAACACATCCCCCTCCCTCTTTCTTTATCAGGGTTTGCTGCTGCTGCTGTGTAGTCCCTAAGTTGTGTCCAACTTTTTGTAACCCCATGGATTGTAGTCTGCAGGTTCCTGTCTGTGGGATTTCCCAGGCAAGAATACAGGAGCAGATTGCCATTTCCTTCCCTAGGGGATCTTCCCAACCCAGGGATTGAACCTGTATCTCCTGCTTGGCAGGTGGATTCTTTACCACTGACCCACTTGGGAAGGCCTTATCAGGGTTTGCACAAATATAAACCTTTTATGGGTTTCAGATGGGGCAGGTTCAAGCCCCAGCCTCTGTCACAAGGAGTAAGCCATAATACGTCTAAGCTGCAAGTTCCCAAACTTTGTTCACATGCCTTCTGTCTCGGTGATTTTCTTTTTCACAGTGTCCCTGCTTAGCTTGGCTCAAACAACTTAATATTATATTTATGCTGGAACAGATTAGACAAATGCACAAACAATCTGTGTGCTTAGTCCCTCGGTTGTGTCTGACTCTTCGCGACCCCATGGACTATAGCCCACCAGACTCCTCTGTCCATGGGATTTCCCAGGCAAGAATATTGGAGTGGGTTGCCATTTCCTTCTCCAGGAGATCTTCCCGATCCAGAGAACAAACCCACGTCTCCTGCATTGGCAGGTGGAATTTTTTTTTTTTTTTAACCAATTCACCATATGGGAGACACCAGAACCAATATACATGCATGAAAAGAAAAATTAATCATGCAAATTTATTTTTAAATGACCACAGTTCGGTGCTGAGGGGATAGGTGCACCTGTTGGGCAGTGCACAACGTCTCAAACTTTGAATCTGGTTTAGATATCACCACCCTCCTTTTCCATGCCACGTCGTGTTCCATTCAAGGCTTGAATGTTATCATAGTAACCACCAAAAACTGCTTCTCAAGGCTGCATCTTCACCAGTGGAATGCAGTGTGTGTTATGTGGAAACTATGAAGTAGTGTGAACTGGTAGCTCATGCGGTGGCCAGTATCACTGGGTTTCCCTTAAAATTTTAAAATATCCTGCAGCACCCCTGAATTTTTTTTAAAGGTGTTCTGCGGTGCCCCAGCCCGCAGTTTGGGAACAGTGGCTCTAAAGCAACCAGCCATTGGTTTGAGCAGGAGCACGTGTCACGACTCTGGCCAATGAAAGGAGAAGGAAGGTCTTGGCAGGTTTGTGGGAAAGGCTTACCTCGCTCACAAACACACTTGGGAAGGAAACGTCTCCCTCCGCTGCTGGCGGGTATAGTGTCTGCCGCCTGGGAGTTCTGGACTTGCACCTGTCCTCTTGGTCCCGTGAGGGGAGCTACCCCAAGGAGAACACTCTGAGGATGGCGGAGGGGGAAGATGGAGGGGCTCTGGCTTTGGGACATTGCTTGGCGCCCACTTCTGAGCGATTACCTTCCCAGAGAGTTTAACCTGTTTACAACTGGATTTCCTATCACCTGCAGCCAGAAAGCTTCCTTTCTGGTACCCCAGTGGAAGATGCTTGGAAAACACTGTCCTTTCTCCCCTCTGCTTGGGGTCACTTATCGAAGTGTCTGATAAATCCCAGATTTATCAGATAAGTGTCTGATTCTCTGCATACTTTTGTTCAGCACAGAGTTTGCCAACTTTACTTGACCGAGGACACTTTCCCCACATATAGCTAATTTCCGTCTCGTAGGACACTTGTGTGCTAAGAAACACACTTTTCAAAGGAATGCCTTAGACCCCTCCTCATAGCCTCACAGCCCCGCCCATCCCGGAAGCCGTTACACACAGACTCCCACCTGAGAGGCAGCCAGGACGCACATGTGTTTTCTGTTCAATGACGGAGACTAAATGAAGCCAGATGTACCTGGGTAGCCCACAGGCCGAAGAAGCAGTGATTTCACGTCCTAGCTATGTGGGGATTAGTTTGCCAGGAAGCTCCCAAGGAGGGGTGTGGACTCGCCGCCAGTCTGATAATGTATTCCGCAGAAATGCCCCCGTGGGCTGTGCGTGACTGCGGTGCGTATGAGTGCCGAGTCCATGACCGCCATTCGCTGGACCACTGTGCCCCTGACCTCTGTAGGCGTGCCGTCTGTGTCTGTGACTGCTGTGTGCACGAAGACGGTGCCTGTGACCACGGTGTCTGTTGGCATTGTGTGTGTGACCACTGGGTCCATGATTGCTGTCCCATGACCCCTGTACCCTTGACCATACTGACCATGATCACAGTGGCTGTGAGTGCTCTATGTCCTCTGTGCCCATGATTGCTGTGTACAGAGTCAGATCCTCTGCCCCCCCGCCACCAACAAGGTCCCACTCTCGCTGTCATTCCCCCTGCTCAGCCCTCTGGGGCCCCAGCCCTATTAACTCACCCTGGCCGCCTGTTCCCACTTCTGCTGCAGCCCTAGTGCCCCTGGCCCAGCAGTAGGAGGACTCTGCGGACCACTAGGTGTGGGGCTCAGGCCATTCCCTCCCTACTCTGGGACCCAGAGATGATCCAGTGCAGTGGTTTTTAAAAAGCATCCCTTGGGACCTTTGGGGTTCTGAGGGAGCCCCCTAGGGAGTGTGCCCCTGATTTAAGCAGAATGGCTCTCTATTTAGCCTTTTGGTCCACTGGGTTCCCATGTAGGAGTTCATTGGGAGAAACGCTTTGTGGCAGGAAAAAAAAAAAAGTCTAAAAGTGCTGTTGTTTTCCAGCCCTGCATTCTGTCGAGGAGGGGACTGGGGCCTCTCCTCCCAGCACTGCTCTGGGATCCCTGGAGGGAGAACCAGACCAGAGCGGAAGGGGCTGAGTCATGGCAGGGGAGTGCGGGACAGCCTGCCCAAGGGCTGTGGTTCATTCTCCCTGTTGGCTTTGCCTGCTTTGACCCAGGAGAAAACATCCTGGAAATAGTCAGCGACGCAGCCAGGAGCCATACAAAGCATGCTTCTCCACCTCTGGGTTGGATCGTTGTTGAGGAACCAGGAGGCAGGCAGCCCGCCTGGAAGGGGCAGTGTGTTCTGTTTGCTCTGCGAAGTGCAGGGCCGCTTCAGCCACCCAC
This sequence comes from Bubalus bubalis, assembly GCF_019923935.1. Taxonomy (NCBI): domain Eukaryota; kingdom Metazoa; phylum Chordata; class Mammalia; order Artiodactyla; family Bovidae; genus Bubalus; species Bubalus bubalis. The sequence goes on from NC_059160.1 coordinate 153,285,555, forward strand.
CCTGGGCAAGGTACCTTTGCACAAGAGCTCGGCTCTCGCTCCTCCTAGCTGCCCGAGCTGGGTCTCAGCCTGGCCGTTGGTATGGGTTTAGCACTGGGCACTTCAGAGAAGACTGTGCAGGACCACTACTCCAACAGGTGTGGTGGGCACAGTGCTTGGGACCCACGGTACTCTCATGCACTCACAAAAATGCTCAAATTTCTTTTAAAATCGGAAGAAAAGAAAAACTTTTAGGTTGAAGAAAGTCTTTCAGTATATCATGTTAATATATGATATCTTTGTATCAATGCATTGTAAAATAATATAATATCAACATCTATTATTAATGTGTTAATACTAATTACATACAAGTATATGTAATTAATGGGCTTCCCTTGTGGCTCAGTGGCAAAGAATCTGCCTGCCATTGCAGGCGACGCGGTTTCAATCCCTGGGCTGGTAAGATCCCCTGGAGAAGGGAACGGCTCCATGGGGTTGCAAAAGAGTCAGACATGACTTAGCAACTAAACAACAATAACAACAGATATAATTAAGATTAATACATTTATTATCTATATATAAATATATAGATATATATTTCCATAGGAAGGGGCCTACAAAGAGAAACAAGTTATCGTGAAATCATGGTATGTCCCTGAGTGAGTGAGAGTGGCCTTCAGGTCCTGTGCTAGTTGCTAGAACAGCCACAACATGTAGGGCAGATACCGCTGACTGGGTGGCTTAAGTGACGGGAATCTCTTTCCTCCCGCTCTGGGAGGCCGGGAGTCTCAGCTCAAGGTGTTGGCACAGTGGGCTCCTTGCAAAGCCTCTCTCCTTGGCTTGCAGACGGCTGCTGTCTCCTCCCTGTGTCCTCATGTGGCCTTCCCTCTGTGGCCTCTCTGTTCTAGTCACCTCTTCCTATAAGGACATCAGTTATACTGGTTAGGACTGGGGCCCACCCTGATGACCACATTTTAGCTAATTTACCTCTTTAAAGATCCATCTACAAACCTGGTCCCTTATGAAGTACTGGGGATTAGGACTTCAACTGTAAATATAATATATATGTGCTCAGTTGCTCAGTTGTGACCAACTCTTGGCGACCCCAAGGACTGTGGCCCTCCAGGCTCCTCTGTCCATGGGGATTCTCCAGGCAAGAAAACTAAATGTAAGGGGGAACACAATTCAGTCCTTAACAGTCTTCTCACTTGAGTTCATGCTCTTTTCCTAGCTACTGTCTTCCTTCCTTCCCTGCTGCCTCCCTCCCTCTGTGCCTCCTTTCCTTGCTCTTACTCTCTTTCATAAAGAGAAGGGCTCTCAGAATTTAGAGGGAAAGATACAAACCACCCACAAGTGACTAAGGGGGTGGTTTCCTTTCATTGAGTGTGGCATTGGCTTATGTGCTGTTTTGTCCCTACATGTTGGATTACCTTTAACATTTTCATTGTATTTTATTTTTATACATTTGACCTATGTGATATTATAATTTAAAATAAATATATATTTGGTCTTTGTCAAAAAAGAGAAGGGCTCTCCGTAAAACATGCCCTGCTTAAGAGACATCTGCTCTCATGCGGAGCCCTTCCTTGTCCCCCGTTCTCTCTGCAGGCTGTGGGTCCCGGTGCTCTCCGGTGCTGGACTCTGGGCAGGTTGAAGCTGCTTGAAGGGGTACAAAGGGCACATGGGTGCCATAGGGTGGACTCTGGTGCTTCCTCTACCTTTGGATGCCAGGCTTTGGTCCAACTACACTCATCGTGTGCAGTGTTAGAATACTGGACTACTGGGAGATGGTCATGAATGCTTAGTGTCCACTTGCATGGGCTTTCTCTCCCTCAACAAGACCCTGATATTAGAGAACCCCTCCCCAACAGCTCCAGTGTTCTCCACCCCACCCTAGCCATTGGGGTAGATGGTAGGAGGGGTCTTGATATTAAAATGGCTGTTTCCTTAGGGTTGGGAAAGTAGAGGATCCAAACAAGTCTTAGTCCCCTGAATGCTGGGAGTCCTTGATGCTTTAACTAGGATTTTATCATGAAAGGGGAATTGGAAACACAGGGCGAGGACCCCTAGCCACGCCTGTTTCAGTGTCATGGGAGAGAGCTGCTCTGCTGCCCTTAAAAATTTAGTGTTACTTTCAAGGGCTTCCCTGGTGGCTCAGATGGTAAAGAATCTGCCTATAATACGGGAGACCTGGGTTCTGTTCCTAGGTTGGGAAGATCCCCTGGAGAAGGGAGTAGCAACTCACTCCAGTGTTCTTGCCTGGAGAATTCCATGGACAGTGGAGCCTGGTGGGCTACAGTCCAGGGAATCACAAAGAATCAGACACGGCTGAGTGACTAACACTTTCAAGTGTGGATGTTTATGTGAACTTTGTGAAACTGGCCTTTATTTTAAAATGGGTCTTCCTGAGGTTAATCTAAAAATGAGGAAGAAGAGAAAGAGAAGGATGAGGAGGAGGAGGAGAAGGGGAGGGAGCAGTGGAGGCAGGACCAGGCAGTGCTGGGTCTCTGAACTGGATTCCCTTTTGTTCCGCCCTGTGATGTGGTGGCTTTGTCTCCTTTGGAATCTTCAATCCTGATAGGACCCCCAGCATGTCTCAGTGGTTTTGCCCTCCTGGATGTGCTCCGACACGTTGGTGGGTCTTATGGTCTAATGTCAGATTCAGGACATGGGCTGCAGTCATTCTAGAGCCAGTACCAATCTGGGCCAGTACCCAACCGGAGAGCAGGTGGTGTAGGAGGAGAGGAGCTGGTGGGCTTTTATCAGTCACCCCACTCTGCCTGGTCTCTGTCAGTGGGCGAAGAGCCTGGCTGGGGGACTTAAGGTCTAGGGTTCAGCTCCTCCACAGAGAATCACTTTACGTGGGGCTTTGGGCAGATCTCTTCCGTCAATGGATCTCAGACTCCCCATCTTCTAAATGAGGGAGCCAGGTCTGACGTGTCCATCAGTGCCCTCTAGGTGCTAGCCACTGGGGGAGGTGCTGAGGATGCACAAAGAAGATGAGCCCACAGCCTTCCTGCAGGCAGGTAACCTGCTGCAAACCAGGCACGTTCACTTACTCATTTTCCCTCCTGAAATATATTTCTTTTATATTTTTCTCATTATGAAAGCAGTTCATGCTTATTATTTAAAAGATATATACCGAAACCTCAGCTAAGGAAAACAAAGGCAGAAATGATCCCCATAAATCTCACCTGCCCAGAGACAACCAATGTTCGTGCTGTGGTATATATTCTTCCAGATCATTTCCTGTGACTGTGGACATGCATACTTAAATGCAGACCAAAACAGGATCCTCTATACTGTTTATCTTGCTCACAACCACTCTGTGAGTTGGTTAGTGTCTTTATTTTCACCTTAGAGATGGAGAAATAGAGACTCAAAGAAGTGGGGTCACTTTCTCAAGGTCATAGGACTGTGATGCAGCAGCTGGCCAGGTTGATAGCGAGTCCACAGCTCTTTCTCAAACATCAATGTCTAGGAGGGAGCCAGGCAGGGAACCACAATCTGGAAAGGGGAGAGCTGGGTGTATCTGAACGTGGTAATGCCCGTCATAGGATATGAAGAAGAGGGATGGAAAGAAGAGATGGGTCAGTGGCATGATTGAAGGGACAGGAGAATGAGGTGAGAGGCAATCAAGGAGTGAAAGGAGAAACGAAGGAGTGCGTGAGCCAGTGACTGAATGAATGAATAATGGATGAGTGTGGCCTGAAGGATGGAGCCCAGAGTGGGTGAGAGGTGAGTGGATGGGCAGAAGGGAGAATGGAGAAGCAGAGGAGGGAGGGCATTGGATCTTATTTGCTTTGGAAGGGCAGCAAGCAAAGTTTCTCCCCTTTTCTTCCCCTTAGCCACTTCCAGTCTGGCTGCATTTATCCCGAGAATCTCACTGACTGGCCCCTCGGGCGGCTGCTGCAAAAGCATCCTTTCCAGGGCTGGAGCACGGGGCAGAGAGGGATTGCCCTTCCTTCTCTCTGATGGCAGCACACAGTGTTGAACCACCTTGCAAATCGCAGTCTGAGGCTGATGACGTCTGTACCCGCCCCCTGCAGAGAGGGATGAAGGCTGCTTCCCTGCCGTGGGCCCCCTTGAGTGCCCCAGAAATGCCCTTTCCCCACCACTATCTTCAGGATGCTCAGAATCCACAGGGGAGGATTGCCATGTGGCTTAAGCCTTGTCCTCTAAGAAGTCTTCTTTTAAAAGAAGGAAGCCTGTAAATAATCCTGCTCCCAACCACTGAAGGGCAATCATGTGTGGGGCATGTGGGGGCCGCCAGGGAAAGACCCAGTCTGAGCCCTTGAGGAGGAATCTGGGCATGGCTGAGGGGAGTTACAGGATGACCTTGGGCAAGCTCCTTCCTCCTTCTTTGGACCTCAGTTTCCCCACCAGTAAAAGGGAAGGAATTTGGACAAATTGTATTTTATTCAAGAGTGGACATGAGTTGGTGGTGGTGGTGGTGTTTAGTCACTGAGTCACATCCAACTCTTTGTGACCCCACGGACTGTAGCTCAACAGTCTCTCTGTCCGTGGGATTTCCCAGGCAGGAATACTGGAGTGGGTTGCCATTTCCTTCTCCAGGGCATCTTCCCAACCCAGGGATTGAACCCGCATCTCCTGCATTGGCAGGCGGGTTCTCTACCTCTGAGCTACCTGGGCACGAGATTCTGGGAGATTAATATGGTTAATTGGTTTGATGGCTAGAGGGGAGCTGTGTGGCATGACTTTTTGTCAACAAAGGTCTGTCTAGTCAAGGCTATGGTTTTTCCAGTGGTCATGTATGGATGTGAGAGTTGGACTGTGAAGAAAGCTGAGCGCCGAAGAATTGATGCTTTTGAACTGTTGTGTTGGAGAAGACTCTTGAGAGTCCCTTGGACTGCAAGGAGATCCAATCAGTCCATTCTGAAGGAGATCAGCACTGGGATTTCTTTGGAAGGAATGATGCTAAAGCTGAAACTCCAGTACTTTGGCCACCTCATGTGAAGCGCTGACTCATTGGAAAAGACTCTGATGCCGGGAGGGATTGGGGGCAGGAGGAGAAGGGGACGACAGAGGATGAGATGGCTGGATGGCATCACTGACTTGATGGACATGAGTCTGAGTGAACACCAGGAGTTGGTGATGGATAGGGAGGCCTGGCGTGCTGCGATTCATGGGGTCGCAAAGAGTTGGACACGACTGAGCGACTGAACTGAACTGATGCAGGAAGTAGTTCTGCCTTGGAGATTTTAAGGTTGGTCTTTTATGGATTAAGCCCAACTGCCAGGTCTAGATGAAAGGCTTGGTGAGAATCACTTGGATCCAGTCTGTGGATGCTCTCACCTGGGTTTGCTGCTGAACAGCAGGTAAGCAGTGCCGAGGCTGGACCCAGAGCAGGATGCAGGGGTGAGCATGGGTCCCTGTGCATCCTCACTTTGGAAGTGTGCCCAAAGCACACAACTCAGCATGTCCTGGGGCAATCTTCCAGGCCTGAGGAGCCCAGAGCTGCAGGCTCACTGCCTTTTCTATAGACTCACTACTCAAGTACGAGATACTTCCAGAAAAGGTCATGAATAGCCAGTGTCCACCTTGATGGGATCTCACAGAGTGAATGCATCTGTGTAACCAGTTCTGAGATCCAGAAACGGAATGCGACCAGCATCCCAGGACCTCGGTGCTCCTTCGTTTCTGGCTTCTGTCTCAGTATGAAATTGGGAGATGTAACTCAGTTGTTGAGTCTGGTTGTATCGACTCCTTCCCACAGTTGTTGGTGCCCCCTTGTGTGTCACTGGCATTTAGGCCTTAGGCTGATGTCAGTGGTCCATGGTCTACCTATCACCTGTAAGGCAATGCCTTGCTGGTCTGCAGATGTATTCTGCATCCTACCTTTGACTGCATCCTCAAGCTCACAGGGGGCCTGAGCATGATCTATCACGGACAGCAAAACTGTTAGAGGGAGGAGACAAAGGCCGGAACCATGAGCCTGATACACTAAACCAGACTAGTAACACCCATGGCGGGTGGAGAGTGGAGCAGAAGGTTGGAGGAGAACATGGCTGCCCTTAGGTCTGGAATAAGCTGGTCTGGGCTCCAGCACCGCCACAAAGGTGGGTGGCTAGGGGTCCGTGATCGTGCAGGGGAAGACATCACCTGGATGTCAGACTTCCAGCCACCTGGTAAAGACAGGTGTGTGCGGGACAGGATGAGTAGGTGGAGGATGAGATGGGCTCTCACCCTTGGGCACAAGGTACTGTGGCCCGGAGTGTAGATGGCTGCAGGACACTAAGGCAGTCAGATGGTTAGAACCTGTGCCTGGACAGATGGGAAAGCAAAGAGAAGAACTGGAAACGGGGTGGCCGAGGTGCATCAGCTCCAGAAATGGGGGCTCCTCGTGGGGGTCATGCAAGCAGGCCCCCCTCTCCTTCCCTTTTAGCCCTTCCATGCCTGGCAGGCTCGTGGGCAGTGTCCATGAAAACAGGTGACATCCCTCCCAGGGGGAATTTCATGACCTGCAGACCAGGAGGGGACCGTGTCCCTCCCACCTGCCCACCTGGTGGGGCCTCTTGGGGCCGCCAGGTCCTACTGGCTGCCAGGCAGCTGCAGGGTCTGGGCTGTAGCTCTGTAGGGTGTGCAGAAGGAGGCAGCATCGAGCCCATTAGCTCTGTGCTAATCTCTGGAGAGCAGGCAGGGGGATTATCTGGCTGCTTTGCTGCCTCCTGACTTCCCAAGACCACCCCTTTGGGACTGGATCCAAGGAAGTGAGCGATACCGTCATTAGACGTGAGGTGTCGGCAGTCCTTCCCACCCCCTCCTCCGTGAGCCTGGGTGAGAGGCGGGGGACTGGGCTGGCAGCTCTGGCTTCTGGCCTGGCCTCTGCTTTTGCTCCCAGTGTGGCCAGGGACACGCCCTGCCTCCTTCCACAGCCTTCATATCGGTAGAACCAGTGTGAGTGCCCGTCCATCCAGGGTCCTTCTAGGTCCCAACCCTCCAACAGGTGACACTGAGGGACCAGAGGCAGCTGGTTCTGCCCCAAAATGAGCCAATTGGGGCTCACTTCCATGTCCACTCAGGTCCCCTCTCCCTCCTTGCTGTGGATGGGGGCTGCGGTGGCCGTGACTTGTCCTCAGTAGAAAATGTCAGCCAGGAGAGAAACGTTAGCAATCACCTGCCAAGCACAAGTTGAACTGACTAGTGGCGGCCCATTCTGGGACGGTGGGGTGAGGTGGGGAGTGGGGCAAAATGCCCAGGAGAGGGAGAGGCACAGGGGTACTTTCTGTGACCGTAAGGACAGTAGGCACCACTCGCCAAGGGTCGCTTCACCTGCACCAGGCACAGCACTAAGGACTTGGCATCACACTGCATCTCGCTTCATCCACAGCACATGGGACCCAATGGGGACAAAGTCCCAGGCTTAGGCAGTTGGGAGGTGGAGTGAGATTGTCGTGCCCTGAAGACACCAGGTGCTGCTCTCCTCTAGGTCCCCAGGAAGTAGACAGTGATGGAGGGAGTGCTCCGGGTTCTCAGCTCATCCCCAGCATGTGCCCTTCTGGATCTGTGTGTCTCTGACAGTCGTGGGGGGATGGTTCTGAAACTGGAGTGAGGTTCAGTGGGCTGGGAACCTCAGTCAGATGCTCAGGTGTGCCAGAAATGGAATTTCCCATAACAAGTGAGTTTCTATTTCTGATTCTCATTCCACCAAGGGGATACACATAGGGCTCCAAGGAAGGGTCCTTCCCTTCCTTGGATATTTGAGTTGTTACACAGGTGATGGGGTGGGTGGGACATCTGGCTTCCTGGATATGTCCTTCAGGCCACAGGGCCTCAGGTGTGTTCCCCATGGGTGGCACTGAGATGTGGCGGGACGGTCTGTAAGCCGCCTGCAGCCTGGCAGTGTCCTCAGCCACTTCCCCACCAGGCTCGGGCACTCACACTACCAATGTGCTGCTTCTGATATCCACTGGGGCGTGAAAACCTGTGAAGCTGCTTGAGGCCCCATCTGCCTAGACATATCTTACAGCCACATTTTCCAGACCTTTCCTCCTCCCCAGTTCTTCCTGGGCCCTGGAGCCCAGGCTTTTGTCTTCTTGATCCCATGAATGTCTGTGGGAATTTTGCTGCCTTCCTGGTGGGGGATGGGAGTGTGCCGGGCTCATCTGTCTGGGACCCAGTGATGACTCTGTTGATGTCACTCTTCAGCCCCTTCCTCTCTGTGTCCAGGGAGACCCAGACAGAGGAGCTAGAAACTCACTGTGTATCCTCCTCCACAGCCTTTATCAGAGACCATCAGCCCTTCTGGCTTCCCAGTGGGATGACTCTCTGGGTTCCACACTAGAAAGAGCTGTCCAGTCTGTTTCCTCCAGCTCCCTCCTCTCCCAGAGGCAGTTAGACAGACCTCCAGGACTTAGGCAAAAAACTTCTAGCTGGAGACCACTGTGTATATAGACAGAGGCAGAGGTTTTAGAAAGGAACCATGCCAGGCCCATGGAGACAGAGCTGCAGAACCAACATCTCCAGATCTCCACCCTAGAACCATGTCCTGCTCAGCCAGTGCTCCATGTGCTCCCATGGCAACTCTGATCCGTTCCTTTCTAGCAGGCCTGGCAAATAGAAGGAGTATCACAGAAAGTCACCAGGCCCTGCTACAGGGCCCCAAGTCACCAAATCTGTTGCTGATTTGAGTGAGACTCTAAGGGGAGCACTGAAGACCCGCATGTACACCATGGGTGTCAGCAGATGGAAACCTGGCACCAGACAGGATCCGGAATCCCAGCATGTTGTGGGCCCCACCCCCAACCTGTGTCAGAGCTGGGGCATGTGCCCGCCTCAGAGTACCTTGGTAGACCTCATGCCGACCTCCTGCAGCTGATGTCACAGTGGTTCTTTCACAGATCAGGAAACTGAGGCCCAGAGGGGTGAAGTAATCGCCCAAGTACAAAGAGCAGGACCTGGTCTGTTTGGCCCCAGAGCCCATGGTTTTCCCACTGTTGTTGCTCAGTCGCTAAGTCGTGTCTGACTCTGCGACCCCACGGGCTCCAGCACTGCAGGCTTCTCTGTCCTTCACCATCTCCCAGACTTTGCTCAAACTCATGTCCATTGGTCAGTGATGCCATCCAAGCATCTCATCCTCTATCACCCCCTTCTCCTCCTCCTTTCAATCTTTCCCAGCATCAGGGTCTTTTCCAATGAGATGGTGGCCAAAGTATTGGTGCTTCAGCTCCAGCATCAGTCCTTCCAGTGAACATTCAGGGTTCATTTCCTTTAGGACTGACTGGTTTGATCTCCTTGCTGTCCAAGGGACTCTCGAGAGTCTTATCCAGCACTACAGTTTGAAGGCGTCAATTCTTCGGCGCTCAGCCTTTTTTATTGTCCAGTTTGCACAACCATACGTGACTAATGGAAAAACCATGGCTTTGACCATTCTACTGGACCTTTGTTGGCAAAGTGATGTCTCTACTTTTTAATATGCTGTCTAGGTTTGTCATAGCTTTTCTTCCAAGGAGCAAGCATCTTTTAATTTCATGGCTGTGGTCACCATCTGCAGCCTCATTATCCGGGAAGTTTTGTGTGGTTACTAAAACTGACCACCTTTTGGTGAAGTTCAGTGTCCTTCTGATTGTGGAGAAGGGATGGGGACATGTGACAAGGTACTGGGGAGTGGGCTTAGAAGGCAGAGGGGGAGCCCAGGCCTGCTTTCCACCTAACCCATCTCCCTGCATCTGCCTGCCGCATGGGTGCAGGGCACAGTGTCAGGGGAGAGGCCAAACACAGGTGTGATTCACCCCCGTCCCCTCCTCACAGTCCCACTAAGGAAGGGTGGGCTATGCTGCCCCACAGACCCTCATGGGGCTGTTCCAAAAGTTGAGTCTCTGACATACCACATGCCACTCCTGGGGGCCGTTAGTAGATGTTATGGGAACAGAGGTTTCCATGGTCAAAGAGCCTGGGGAATACTGACTCAATGGGGTTCAGTGTGTTTCCTATGCAAGGACCTTCAGAATCTTCAATATGCTTTGTGTTTGGTTACTCTTCCGAGGGGGCTGTAGAATCTGGGCTTTCCACATAATTTCCTCCCGACCACCTCCTCCCCTCTGCAGTGCAAAGGGCATTTCGGGTCTGCAGCTGTACCCCTTTTGAGAAACGAGGCTCTGATGGCTGATAGAAAAGAACCCCTCCAAAGGACAACAGATAAAGATGCTGGGTTTGCATGGAAGATGGGGTCTTGGATCCAGGGAGGCAGCTCCTTGGCTGTGTGAATCCTGGGCTTGAGGGAGGCTTATTCTTGGAAGTGGGGACCTGAGTGGGAGAAGGTCTTGCAAAAGGCGTATACCAACAGTGGGGGGCGGGGCCTTCAGGGGCAGTGGGTGTGAACAAGACATAGCCCATCTGGCTGAAGCTGCCTAGCAGGCCTAAAATGGAGAACAGATGCATTGGGTTGGAAAAGGGGCTAGATCAGTTCTTCCAGCTTGGGTCTGACCGCAGCAGAATTCGGGGACTTAAGTGTGGGGGCATCCATTTAGAGACACCTTGCTACTGATTTCCTGTGACCCACTGGGTTCAGATATGAAGGTGAGCGCCTGGCCAAGAACCTCTCTGCAAAACCTCAGGCTCTGGACCTCCGCTTTGTAGGGCAGCTGCCTCTAAATACTCCTTCTATTCTCTCTGACATCCTCAGACTCCAAAGAGCCTCTGCTTTTGCTCGAAAGCCAGGAGACAAGAGGAAGCAGAAGCACATCTTTTCGATCCGAAAAAACCTGGATGCAGCTGAGAAAGCAAAACTGTTAATTAAAACCAATCTGGGCTCTTGCCAAGTGGGAGAATGAGACTCGGGGCCGGGAGCCTCGGCAGTAGGAAGGAACGGGGTGGTAGTGGGTTATTTATAATCCACTTCTGGCACTGTCTGCGCCCTCTTTCAGCTCAAGGAAATGCTCCCATCCTCGAGACAGACATCTGATCATTATAATTTTGTGTTTGAAGACAGTTTTAGCCTCCTGCAGACACATAAAATTTGCATCCGCCACCCAGGATGGGGGACATAAAAGTTCTTTAAGAGGGCTGTGGACCTCCTGGGATGGCCAGACCATCTCCATCTCTGGCACAGGGGCTGGCTCCTGGGCCTCTGGTCACGCAGGTCCTACCCTCACCTGTCTCTCTGTCCCATCATGGAAGGACCATCCAGACCTGTCTCTTGCAGAGACCCACACTGAGGCTTTCCTCCATATCTTAGTACTTTCTGTGCATTTTTTTAAAAATCCACACTTGATTTAATTCACTTGATGTGATATTGTGCCGTCTTGGTCCCTAGTTGCCTCTTGTATATATAACCATATATTGAATGGGCTGAACTCGATGGGGTACGAACAGGAAATGGCTTTATTTTTCTCCCTTCAGTGCTTTCCAGCATGCCAGGCTGGATCTCTTTTGCATCCCCTTGACAATATGGCAGGCATATGCGAGAGAATCCCAATCGTTTTCAGGCACAGAACGCATTTTACTCTCACATATTTAAAAAGGTCCAGCCCAGCCCATGCACAGCCTCCCTCTCCACCCAGCTCATAGTGTCTCGCTCCCTGCAGCTCAGGCGTTACCATGTGGACAGAGCCCTGCAGTGGCCCGGGGATGGGTTTTGGGTTCTTTCTCTCCTCTTCCTCGTTTGCTGTGGTCTCCTTCCCAGCCCCTCCTCCCCCAGCCAAAGGATAAGTTGAAGCCCTAACACCTGCTTCCTCAGAGTGTGACCTTATATGAAGATGGAGTCTTTACAGAGATAATCAAGTTAAAATGAGGTCATTAAGATGGGCCTTAATCCAGTGTGACTGGTTTCCTTATAAAACGGGAAAATTTGGACACAGAAACATACACAAAGAGGGAAGACGACCTGAGGGTACACAGGGAGAATATGACTGTGTGACTGGAGTGATGTATTTACAAGACAAGAAATGCCAAGGACTGCCAGTCACCACCAGAAGCTGGAAGAGGGAAGGAAGGAGCCCCTCGCCCCCGCCCCCATAACCTGAGCCATCAGAGGGAGCATAGCCTTGCCTTGGTCTTGGCCTTCTAGCCTCCAGAGCTGTGAGACAATAGATTTCTGGCTTTTTGAGCCAACAAGTTTGTGGTATTTTGTTATAGCAGCTCTGAGAAACTAATACTCCTATCTTTCTGCTTCTGGTGTCTCCAGGGCCCAGGGAAAATGAACAGAGAATGAAGAAGAGGGGGTTCTAGCTTTTCAGGTGGCCTGGGCTGCCTGATTTCTCTCTTAGCTTTTAAGATGTCTATCTAGGCAGGCACCCCAATGCTGGGTATTTTGCGGGGTGCAGGTGGTCCTCTGCTGCACCCTGGGTGGCCCCTCACAGTGCTAGAGCCTGATTACCTTCTGTGGCTTCCTCTTGGCTCTGGGAAACTCACATTTTCTTTTCATAAACCAAGGGGGGGCCTGCAGGCTGTAGAGATGACCTTGACCTTATCCTCCTCCAGACAAGCTCTTGTCCTGAGCACTCTCTGCAAGAGAGGTTCAGTTCCTACTCAGAGGGCTGCCGTCTATCTCCACCTGGGGGGCTGTGTGATAAATTCTCCTGGAAGTATCTGTGTCTGGGGGTGGGCTCAAGATATCCTCAAAGCCATGGGCCTCCAAACTGGGGAATTCATTCATGTCTCCTCATCTCTACAAGAGGTCCTCCAAAGCCCCTGCTAAAAGCTATAGAGGTGCAGGGAGCAGTCATGTCGTGGTTCCGTACATGACGTAGAATCACACTCACATATGCTCCCTTTCTTTGCTTAAACAGGCCGTATCTGGGCTAAGGATTGTTGTTGTTTAGTTGCTCAATTGTGCATGACTTTTGTGACTCCATGGACTACGGCCCACCAGGCTCCTCTGTCCATGGCATTTTCCAGTCAAGAATACTGGAGTGGGTTGCCATTTCCTTCTTCAGAGGATCTTCCTGACCCAGGGATGGAACTCAGGTCTCTTGCATAGGCAGGCAGATTCTTTACTACTGAGCCACCAGGCAAGCAGTGGGGAGTAGACACTTGTCAACAAACCTGGAGGAGGGATTATGTAATTTGTGGGTATTTGCCACCCTCTGTTCTGCCCCTGGCTTTGAGGTTTCAGTTGAAGGACTGCTATTTCCACCCTTTACATAGATAAGCAAGTCCTGTATGTGTGTGACATTAGCTCCTTCCTGAGCACAGGGGCTGCAGTCTCTGCTTTCTTCTACTATAACCTACTTTCACCTACAGCCCCTGGGGGAGAGGGAGGTAGTAGAGCCAAGGGGCCAAGAGCCCAGGCTCTGGAGTCATTGAGACACAAGTTCAAGTCCCCATTCACACTTCTTCAGCTGTTGTTGTTCAGTGGCTAAGTCACATCTGAGTCTTTGTGACCCCATGAGCTGCAGCATGTCAGGCTTCTCTGTCCTTCACTATCTCCTAGAGTTTGCTCAGATTCATTTCCATTGAGTCAGTGATGCCATGCAATCATCTCATCCTCTGTCGCCCACTTCTCCTCTTGCATTCAATCTTTTCTAGCATCAGGCTCTTTTCTAATGAGTCAGCTCTTCGCATCAGGTGGCCAAAGTATTGGAGTTTCAGCATCAGTTCTTCCAGTGAACATTCAGGGCTGATTTTCTTTAGAATTGACTGAGTTGATCTCCTTGCAGTCCAAGGGACTCTCAAGAGTCTTCTCTAGCACCACAATTCAAAAATATCAATTCTTCAGCACTCAGTCTTCTTTATGGTCCAACTCTCACATCTGTATTGGAAAAACCATGGCTTTGACTGTTCTCAGTTGTGCTATACTCAACCGACCAGGTGTCTGGTCAGCGACCCAGCATTTCCAAACCTCTGTTTCTTCAGCATTCATGGGGGAAGGGAGGATAAAGAAGAAAGCCAGATATGGGGGCACCCAGCCACTGCCCTCTGTGTTTGGGTTGGTCACCATCCCCCAAGGAGGCTGAAGGTGTGGGCCTGACACTGGTGAGTGCTGTGGACCTTCTCCTCCAGCAAAGTGCATGTCTGCAAAGTCTGTCATATACGACTCAGGTTATGAATTTTGGGGCACTCTACAGCCTGTCACCAAATTGCATGGACTTGATCCAAACTGCTTAAGAAAGGAACGGCAATAAAAGACCAAAACGATTTCAGTAGTCTATTATGATCCTTGAGCCATCTGAGACGAGGACTAACTGCCTAGCACTTTGAAAAACTCAAGTCTAAATTCCGGAGGAATCTTTGCCTCACACCCTGTCCCACAATGCATTGGGCCATTTCCAACCTCACTCAGGACTTTTTAAATAAAAGCACTCTAGTGCAGGGCTTCTCTGGTGGCTCAGATGGCAAAGAATCTACTGCAGTGCGATGCAGGAGACCCAGGTTCAATTCCTGGGTTGGGAAGATCCCCTGAAGAAGGGAATGGCAACCCACTACAATATTCTTGCCTGGAGAATTCCATGGGCAGAGGAGCCTGGCTGGCCACAGACCATGGGGTCACAAAGAGTTGGACATGACTGAGTGACTAACACACACACACACACACACACACACACACATACACACAGTGCATTTAGTAGTGTGTGATGGTGCAGGCTCAGTGATTCTTAAAAAAGACTAATAGATGCATTTTAAAGGGAAACAAATGATCACAGACCCTCTGTTGACTAAAATTATTTTGATCATATTGTTACTTAAATATATACAAACATAAAAGTAAGTATAAATTCCTTATGCTTTTAGCTCTTACCCAGCTATAAAACCGAAACACAATCACAAATTTAATGCAAACAGAACCACAAAACTATTAAAATTCAAATTAATGGCATTAATTTAATGTGACAGATGATGTTTTGCTGAAAGTAAAATAACCAATGTTGGGTTTAATAATAGAAGGATGTGTTCTCATTTTAAGTTCTGCTTGTTATCAACTAGATTGTTTTGATGTTTGAACATGCTGGGCCATCATTAGAGTGGTTGTCAATATTATTAGTATTTTAATATAGAAATTGTATCAGTCTTATTATTTCTCATACGTTACAAAGCACAGAATTTAATCGCAGACCTAGGATTTTTTGTAGGCCCATTAATGTAATAGAGCACCTAAAAATATAACCACTTAAAAATGTAAACTGTATCCCATTTAGCAAGACAGTTTCAGTTGTGTACCCTTACTGCTAGGGCTGTCTTGCAAGTTGTTAGAAAGCAAGGTGACGTTCGCCCCAGCACCTCCTTGCAGAGCGGTGCCTGCGATCCTGCCCCTTCTGCACGGAGCTGACTGCTCGGGCCGGCCGGTGTCCCCTCTGCTGTTTGCTCACTCAGTCTTCCCTCCACTCGTCTCTGTTTGAACAATCCTTAAACCTTTGTTTGCATAGCGGCCCATGAAGTTATTTGGCCTTCATTTTATAAAAACGTGATCGTAAACCCAAATGTAAACTCGAGCTCTGAATTCCTGAGGCTTTATTTGGTTACATGATTATTCACAGCAACCCCAGTAGGGTCTTACTAATATGGTTCCGTTTTCAAAATGAAAATACCAGATTAAAAAGAAAAATTCTCATACCACTGAGGAACCTCTGATGATATATTCGTTCCACTTTGAAATCCCTGGTACATTAAAATCCCTGGTCAGAGAATCCAAGGGTAGATTTCAGTTGTAGGTCCTACGTTAACCAACTAATGACAACATCTTCCTCTAGCTTGCATCGGGTCATCACCACTAATTGTCTTGCACTTTGGTTGTTGTCACTAATTTCACCTAATCTTACCCCAAGAGGTCAGTATAACTATTCTCAATGGACAGATGGGGAAACTGAGATCCAGGTACACAGCTAGTGAGTGAGGAGATGGGGTTAGAAGGCAGGTGCCACGTGGCAGTGCTTCTCAGGACTGAGACTTTTCCTGGAGCTCTTCAGTTCCCTGAGGGACCCAGGTCTTGGGATCCACCCTTCCTCTCCCCACCTTCTCCCACAATACATACCTGGCAACAGAGTACAGTCCTGGGGAAAGTAGAGCAGCCTTGATTCATCCCCACCATGCCCCTGTGACCCACATCAGCCCTCTGCTCAGCTCTGGACAACACCTCCCTACAAAATGACAAGCAATATTTTCCCAAGTAAAAATTGAACAAGGATCCTGACAACTGAAGTTCCCCAATGGGTTAATTCATGTTTACTTATTTGGTGAAAAGACAGATATAAATCTATAACTCGAATCATATTTAATACACACACATGCATATATGGGCTTCCCTGGTGGCTCAGATGGTTAAGAATCCGCCTCCAGTGAGGGAGATCTGGGTTCAATCCCGAGGTTGGGAAGATCCCCTGGAGGAGGGCATGGCAACCCCCTCCAGTATTCTTGCCTGGAGAATCCCCATGGATAGAGGAGCCTGGCGGGTTACAGTCCATGGGGGTCGTAAAGGGTCGGACACGACTGAGTGACTAAGCACAGCATGTGATTATATGTCTATATATACAAGTATATGTATATATGCATATTGTGTGTATACAGACTTCCCTTGGTGAAAGTGGATGATACACACACACACACACACACACATATATATATATATATATATATATGCAAGTATATACACAGATGTATATACACATGTGTGCATATATGTATACATGCATGTGTGTGCATCATATATACTTTCATTGAGGAAAGATAATGAAATTTCCTAGAATTGGAACTGTGTTAATGAAACAGGATTTGTGGTTGTATTTTTTGTAACTGAGGCACAGATCATTAGGGAAGGGTCTTCAGAGAGCAGCTGTCTCCCTGGGCCCTTGACTGTTGACCTCTCCAGTTCTTGGTGCCAGGGAGACTGGAGCTGGGCTTCCTCCCTTTAGAAGCCTCCTCATCTTATCTCAGAAGCCCCTGCAGACACCATCACTCTTGAGATCCTTCCTCCCTCTTCCAGGCTTGATGTGTGTCTGTATCTGCAGCCTGAGTAAATAGACTGGTGTCCAGGGCTCTCTGGGGTTTGGGCTCCAGTTCAGACTTAGGGAACTCTGCCCTTAGATTTGTTCTATTCAAGTGCAAGGAAGCAATCTTTAGGGAGGGCCCCCTTTAATAACCCTCCCTCCTACTCATGGATCTTAAGTTTTTGAAAGATTATTTCTTGGAGAGAGAGTTTAAGTAATAATGAACTCATTCTTTCACTTTTATGAAACAAAGACATTTATACTTGACCATCAGTGATTCTAATTGGCATGTGGCTCATTATGAGACCTGCAGAGTTAATAGAATAGCAGCTAAAACAAAGATATGTGACATTTTAGTTATTCACAGCCTTGCTCAGGGCACATGTATGATGATCATTAAGCTGTTTGAAATAGTGATGTTTCAGCATTTGCACATAGAATATATTAGTACCCACCAGTTCAACATTGTGTCCCAGGAGAACCAACAAGTGAACGCAAGTTCAGCTATGCTTGTTCAACTGCAAGAAAACCCTGCTAGTTGCTGGTCCTTCAAAGGAGGAGACTCTTCTTTGCTCTTGAGGGCTTCCTGGCCCATGAATTGAGTCAATTATTGGATCCTGAAGTCTGCTAGATGCTTTCATTTTTAAATGACTTACTGTGTGTAGAGGATGGATGAGAGGAAAAGACTGAACGGAGATCCCTAAGGATACCACTGTGCTCCTGGGGACTCCGTGTCACTCCTCATTTGATATCCAGAGCCCAGAGGGTTTGGCCTGTTTGGGGATACCCAGGGCTTGTGTTCATTTATCCCTGGTCCTGAGTGACAGGGACTTCATATCGCTGGGCACAGGGTCCCCAGGGACCTGGGCTTTCAGGGACAGCAGCCTGCCTCCCAGCATTGTGACCTACCCCCAGCTCTCTTGCTCTTTGTGTTTTCTAGATTGTGCTCTGGGGACCGGCCTTGGTTTCTGGAACCCCAGCCTCCTGTTTGCTTTTGGCCAAGCTCCCTTGATCTTTGCTGCTTCTAGCAGCTTCCCCATGAGTAGCTGCTGGCCCGGGGTAGATGACCAGTGAATACTTGCAAGTTGACTCACCGCGGCCTCCCTGGCCAGCTGTCCGTTGCCCCTAGACTGTGGGCCTTTGGTCTTGGAGGAAGTCTTTTCTGTGGACTGCCGGTCTGCTGAAAGCTGCCCTTTGTCCTGTCCAGAAAGAGCCCTAACTTCTGTCTTTAGTTCTTTCTTCAGCACAGACTTGTGCTGTCTCCTGAGAAAATCTAGAAGACTGGACAGACTCCCAGATGCAATTACTCACTCAGATTGGTCTTAGCAGACCCTTTTACTGGCAATCCCAGGGTAAGCCTCTCCTCCAGCAGGAGAGGAGCACTTATTAGAAATGTAAATTCATCACAGACTCCAGGTCCTGTTTGGCCATGAGGCAGTCTGGCCTCCTGCAGTTCTGTGGGTCAGGTGATACCCTTTGTCAAGGCAGATGGCAGCGGCAGCAGTCTATGCTAGGGGAAGGGGGGGTCTGCCCTGGGCTTGGGTCAGTTGTTCTTGGGGCAGAGTGACAGGGGAGCTCTTATCTCTGGGCCCTCCGTATCCTTGGCTTTGGGCATCACAGTCCCTGAATTTTAGATGCTAATGACAAAGCCAAGGTGGTAGGTGTTGAGAGTCATTACTGGTAATTGATTCCAAGGCCTTCAGCCCGTGTGGGCCTTTGGTAAGAGGAAGGGGTCAGAGCTGGGAGTCAGCTGTGTGGGTGGCAGGGCCTGGCTGGCCTGTGTGCTAGGGCCAGGAAGAAAGGCCCGATGCCCCTTAGCTTTGTCCAGAATTGTGTCAGATCAGGTGGAGTTGGGGGTGGGAAATGTAGGCTGAGCTCCCCAGGAAGCCATTTCTGAGAATGGCTGTTTACCGTGCAGAATGCATTTCAGAAGACGCTTGTGATCAGCATCCATGGGAGAGAGCAAGGGACGGGGTCCAGGGTAGGGAGAGGTCGAGCTGTGATGCAGGCTTGGTGACAGTCCTGATTGCGCCATGGAGCATGAACCCCAGGTGCCCACCAGAGTCATCTGCAATGGCTCAGCCAGCCAGCCCCGTACCTCTTATCAGTCATTGCGACAAGGCATCCAGGGAAAGTTGTGACCCCGGGCAGGGCAGCTCTCTGAAGCTCAGGCAGCCCCTGAGGAGGCTGACAACTGAGGTCTGCACCCCCAGCAGCCGGGACAGAGTCCTTCCTTGCAGGGGGATGTAGGTGGCACACCTTTTTGTGTGACGCATGACATCGTGAGACTGGAAACTAAGTCCCAATTCTGAAATGAAACTGAGAGGGGCGGGACTTGCCTTAAGTTCAAACAAGATTCCAAACAGCAACTAGAGGGTGGAGGAGGACGTCCGCTCCCCAGGGTAGGGCTAGGAGTAGCAAGGACTAAGTGGGGTTCCGGGCGAGCCAGGTGGGATTGTGGGGAGAGCTGAGGAAGAGCAGGAGAACT
The DNA here is from genome assembly GCF_019923935.1 of Bubalus bubalis. Classification (NCBI taxonomy): domain Eukaryota; kingdom Metazoa; phylum Chordata; class Mammalia; order Artiodactyla; family Bovidae; genus Bubalus; species Bubalus bubalis. Next base: position 153,304,902 of record NC_059160.1, read on the forward strand.
AATGTTTATTGTTCCCTCTGCGTGGCTGGTCCAAGGGCTGCAAACCAGGAGCAGGACAAAGACTGGGCAGAAGGCTGAGTGTTCAGGGGCCCACGATGACTCCAGACCCCTTTCTCTGGGGGAGGATGGGACTGGGGAGTGGTTCAGATTCTCGTGGCTACTGGCCTAGGTCATGATAGAGATTTGTTGTAAGGACTCAGTTGAGTTCAAGCATGGAAAGTACTTAGCCCTCAGTTAGCAAGTCAGTGCTGGCGGTTACAGTTATTACCATTACACCACACGGTGGAGTGGACTGGGCAGGGCAGAGATCGACACCTCAAGGGGAGTGGTCGTCAGTTATCTTTCTGAAGACGTTGATTGAACTTTCGAGACCTTTGAGGGGAGGGTGCTTCCTACAGGTAGAGCAGAGGTAACTGTGATCTTATTTCTAGTGGTAAAAAGGCCTCTGAATCATTCTTTCCTCTTCCTTTGCTATTCCAAGCATTCACATCTTTATTGATTCAACAAACTTTATCGAGCACATTGTATGTGCTAATGACTTTTTTGGTGTGAGAGAAAATACCAGTGACAAATCAGACTTGCCTCCACTGGGCTCATGTTTCATTTACTTATTTATTATTATTATTTTGGCAATCATGTTTAATCGGTCGATAATGGGGCCTGTGTCCCAGAAGTTTGAGGAAATCGTGCAGCTGGAAGTTGGCCAACATTTGGGGAAGGGTGAGGCTTAGCAAAGATAAATCAATATCTTCTGATTTTTATTTTCATATCACCCAGGCATCAGTCTTTTTTTTAATGGTTAGATTTTTAAAAAGAATTTTATTATTGGTGTATAATTGCTTTACAGTGTTGATTTCTGCCGTACAACTACATGAATCAGCTATATGCATACATATATCCCTTTCCTCTTGAGCCTCCCTCTCACCACCTCCCCCAGTCCCACCCCTCTCGGTCATCACGGAACACCGAGCTCGGCTTGCTGTGTGATACAGGAGCTCCCTACCAGCTGTCTATTTCGCACATGGTATGGTATATGTCAATTCTACTCTCCCAGTTCATCCCACCCTCCCCTTTCTTCACTGTGTCCACACGTCCATTCCCTACATCTGTGTCTCTATTCCTGCATTGGGCCTGTGTTTTAAAAGGGGTGAGACAACCAACCAGCCTCCAGTATATAAGCTTGTGCTAAATGCCATGAAGGAAAGGAAAGCAGAGAAGGGGAGTAGGGAGTACTGTGTGGGGCTGGGTTTTCAATTTCTATAGTGTCGACAGGGAAGGAGACTGGGAGAAAATGGTACTTGAGCAACGACGGGACGGTGGGGAAGGGAGGAAGCCCTGTGGATGTCTGGGAGGAAAGCTTACAGGCAGATACAGACAGGCGCGATGACCTTGGGTTGGGAGTGAGTTTGGCCCATCCAGGTCCAAAGCATGGGGAGGGGCAGGGAAGGGAGTCAGGTAAGGCTTTGGTTCTTGGTCTGAGAAGGCTAAGGAGTCACTAGGGGTCTGGGAGGAAGAAGCACAGCATCTGACTTCTGTTTTCAAGTGATTCTCTGGCTCAGGGTGGAGGATGGACCACAGGCGGAGGGAGAAGCTGGCCACGAGGCTGGAGGCCATGGCAGTAACCCTGAGGATGATGGCGGGAGTGAGGACAAAGGAGAGAAGACATCACAGCTTGGATTCTGGGGCTGTTTTTAGGGTGGAGCCCACTGGATTTGGGTGGAAGGTGGGCTTTGAGAGAACCAGAAGAGTTGGGGCAGTTCTGAAGTCTTTCAAAGTGTTCTTTGGGGATCCTTTGTGTTTGAAATGTCATTGAGGCACCCAAGTGGATCCAAGAATCTGGAGTTTGAGGGAGAGGATCAGACTGGTGAAAAGAATCCCTGAGTCCTGGTGGTACTGATGGTGTTTACGCTACAAGGATGGAGCAGACTCCCTAAGGCTGCACTGTCCAGTGTGGTGGCTACGAGCTGCATATGGCAGTTGAGCCCATGAAACATAGCTCCTCCTAACAGAGATGTGCTGAAAAGGTTACATACACACTCGATTTGGAAGACTTAGAACAAAAAATGTGAACTATCCCATTGATAGTTTTTAGATGCTTACATGTTGAACCGACACTTTGGCTGTGTTGGATTAGATGAAATCTGTTATTGCGATTAATCTCACAGGTTCTCTGTTACTCCTTTAGGGTAACTAGTGGGCAGCTTAAAATCGCATCTGTGTCTTGCATTGTATTTCCACTGGACACTGACCCAGTGAAGTCACAGCACTGAGCCCTTGTGGCATCTGATATTTAGATGTTTGAGGAGGAGAATGACTCCCTGTGTCAGGTAACTGCTGCAGGTCTGAACAGAGGGGACTCGAATGTGAACTTGGGCTGGGCAAAGGTAAAGATTGCTGGGGATGGGAAGCCTGATCAGAGTGGTTTCAAGAGAGAATGAGGGGAGGGCAGCAGAAGCAGTGTAAGCAGGTGCCTCTTTTTAAGAGTTTTGCTTCAGAATGGCTGGGTAGGGAAGTTGGGGTGCTAGCCCGAGGGGGAGGTTGGATAAAGAGCAGTTTTATTTTTGACATAACATGGGCGGTAAGCATTTATGGAACACTTTCTATGGATGAGCATTGCTCTAAGAACCTTGTACATATTAACTCACTTAAGCCAATGCCAACACTGCAATAGTTACTATTATTTTTTTTTTTCCTCTCATCAATTTGGCTGATGAGGAAGCCAAGATACAGGGAGGTTAAATAACTCGCCTACAGTCACACGACAGTTCAGTGGCACAGCCAGGATTTGAACCTCGGCGATACGGCTCCAAGGCTGCACTTTAACCACCTTGCTATGTTCATCTTTCCACTTGAGAGAAATTCAAGGAGAGAGAGGAAAATTGATGACATGGGCTAACGAGGGGAGACTCGCTGGCGTGCCGTCCTTGAGAAACGCAAGGTGGATGGGGCTGGGTGGGCAAGTGGAGGAGCCGGGGGCACCAGCCGGCAGGCACAGCGCGGCTGCTCTAGGCTGGTGCGCAAGCTCCCCGCTGTCAGCAGGGCCCTCCCCTGAGTGAGGAGGGGCAGGGAGAGCTGGCGGTTTGCAGGGGAGATGCTCTGTGAGCCAGGAGGGAAGCACTGGGGCACTGCAGCAGCGCAGGGCCTACTTAAGACTTGAGGCCGTGACTTCAAGTCTAGATTGTTTTTCTCTTGCTTCTCCTTAGTGTCTCCAGGTCTATCCACTGCCCCAGGGCTCACTCATGCTGGCCACAGAGGGTGCCCAGCAGGCTGGATGCTGCCAAGGCAGGGGTGCATCATGGACCACGGGAGTCCACGATGCAGGATGGTCTGCGGTCAGCTGAAGATGCTTGGCTGGGCAAGAGCCCGGGGGCCTGGCCTCCTGACAGATTGAGGGCTGCTGGGGCTGGGCGGTCCGCAGAGGGAGGTGGGGTGGGAGCCAACATCAATGAGGGGGCCTCCCTGGGCTTTGAAGGGGTCCACGGTGGGCCTTTGAATCGCTCCATCTGGGGTCGGGTCTCTGAGTGGCTGGGCCCAGTGCTCGCCAATAAACTGTGGGGGACGGCCTACAATTATAGAAGCGTAGCCAACCAAATCAGCTTTCAGATAAATTATTTATGCCAGGCCTGCGAGGGAGGGAGCCTGGCTGCAGGAACAACGTGTTCATTTTAATAAAATGCCTGCAAAGTTGCAGCGTGCTGGGAGAGGGGAGTATTGGGTGGGAAGCGGGGAGAGGACAAAGATGATTAGATTAGAGGAGGCCTGCTGTAAACAACACACAGGAAAGGCATTTTGCTTCTTTTTAGACTGTCTTTTGTATCATGTTTTATACAAGGGAAGAAAGCACAATACAACATCTGTGAAATGTTAATGAGGGTTATTCGATCTTTACCTAGGTTGGGGGTTTGCAGAAAGGGCGGGTCTGGGAAGGAGGGGGGTGTGGAAGATTGGATTCCATATGCAAATACAGGTATCAGGGAGTCTGGAAGGCTCTGGAACAAGAGCTAGGCTGGAGGCATGTCCTGTTGTTATGGAGGGGAAAGGAGAGCAGCAGATATGAGGAGCTGGGATGGGTGTTCTCTGTCTTGCCCTCAAACAATCTGGTAAGCCTGGATGGGAGGGAAGGGTCCCAGGGGGAATGCAGGTTGGGTGACTGGGGGAGTCCCTCTACCCTGAAACATGAGGGAGAATGACAAGCCAGATGTGACATCTCTGTCTCCCCCACCCCACCCCCCACAGGTCACCCGGCCTCCCCCAACCATGTGAAAAACAGGCAGAAATGAGAAGAATGCAGCCTGGTGCCCCGGGAACTTGGTCCTCTCTGGGTTGTGAGTTACCATCACTGTAGCCTGAATCCATGAGTATTGGGGTCTAGTGGTACAGGAGACAGGCCTCCACTGCCCCTCCAGAGGCATAGATGAGAGCACAGCTGTCCTTCCCTAACTCAGGCAGCGCTCTGGGGTATCAGGAGGCACGCTGCCAATCACCCCATGAGGGCACTCAGAACTTGTTCCTCCTGCCTCCTTTCCCCTGTGAGAAAGCACTAAGAAAAATAGGCTGCGGTGGCTGGGCCCAGATCTCAGGTTCCCAGGCCCTTTCTTCATGGTTGATATACCTTTCCTCCCCTCCATGTACCTTAGCTACCACTTTGTGATCAGTGAGGCAATCAGGCAAGGCTTCTTTGAGGAGGTGGTGGTTACATTGGGCTTTGAAGGGTGGGAAGGATTTCCACAGGCAGTCATTGTTCAGTTGCCAGATTGTGTTCTGACTCTTCATGACCCCATGGACTGCAGCACACCAGGTCGCTCTGTCCCTCACCATCTCCTGGAATGTGCCCAAGTTCATATCCATTGAATCAGCGATGCCATCCAACCATCTCATCCTCTGTCTCCCCCTTCTCCTTCTGCCTTCAATCTTTCCCAGTATTAGGGTCTTTTTCAATGAGTCAGCTGTTCACATCAGGTGGCCAAAATATTGGAGCTTCAGCTTCAGCATCAGTCCTTCCAAACAGTATTCAGGGTTGGTTTCCTTTAAGATTGACTGGTTTGATCTCCTTGCTTTCCAGGGGACTCTCAAGAGTCTTCTCCAGCACCACAGTTCGAAAGCATGATTTCTTCAGCACTCTGCCTTCTTTATTGTCCAACTCTCACATCTGTACATGACTACTGGAAAGACCATAGCCTCAACTATACGGACTTTTGTGGGCAAAGTGATGTCTTTGCTTTTTAACACACCGTCTAGGTTTATCATAGGAGAGAAGGATGACTATTGTCATTCAGAGAGTAGCAAGGACAATGCATGTGAGACATGGACCCTTTTGGGCTGTGGGCTGATTTTTATTTCTTATATCCCCAAGACCCCAGGTTGCAGCACTGTGTCACCCAAGGGTGGTGTCATGTAAGAGGGAGTTGCTCAAGGAAGTGTGTAGTGCATAACCTGAAGGGCTGTACATGGCAACCGTACCTGTAGAGGTCACTGCGTGGGATCTGTGCCTGAATGACTAAATGAACAATGCTTGTGAAAAATAATTTGTTCAATAGCAAAAGAATCTGTACAGGTTTAATTCCATGAATAGCAAGTGACAGAAAGTGAAAATGTTAGTTTCTCAGCTGTGTCCGACTCTTTGTGACCCTATGGACTGTGGTCCACCAGGTGGGTGCCCACCAGGCTTTTCTGTCCGTGGGATTTCCCAGGCAAGAATACTGGCGAATGTAGACATTTCCTACTCAGGGATTGAACCCAGATCTCCTGCATTGGCAGGAAGATTCTTTACCATCTGAGCCACCAGGCGATTGGCTTCAAAAACAAGATAAATTTTTGTATTGCTAATAATTAAAAAGTCTATCCCCAGAGCTATAGGCAACGTCAGGTGTGACTGGAGCAGGGACTCATGGGAGCAGGGACTCATAGGATGCTGATTGAAATCTGTCTTACTCCATCTCTAGGCTCTTTTTGCCATTTTCAGACAAGCTCTTCCTATGAGGTGGCAGAGAGAGCCTCCAGCAGTTCCTGTTTAGGAACCAGGGCATTAAGTGAACCTCTTTCCTTCATAATCATAGCAGAAGTCCTGGCTTGAGTCTCATTGGACCACTGAGTCATCTGCCTACCTGTAAGCCAATCACAGAGGTGAGTGTCCGATGGTGTTAGAGATGTAATCCGTTGACTGGCAGGGCCAGAAGCTTAGGGCTTGGAATGCCCCTGAACCACCTGGGCTGGGAGCAGAAGGGGATGTGTTCCTCAAAGAAAATGGAAGTTCTGTTACCAGAAGCAGGGAGAATGGATGTTGAGCAGAAAAAACAACAGCTGTCCCCTTTTGCTGCAAAACCCTTTGGTCAAATAAAATCTTGGGAAGCCAGACATGCAAACCAAATAAAAAATGGGGCTGCTCTGGGAATGCCAGCTTGTAGGAGGATATGTTCGGGGGAATCCTTACTCCCAGAACACGGCCTGTGCATTTTTAATGCCATGTTTTTGCAAACACTGAACGCTCATCTGGTAATATATGACCTCCTCTTAGTCACCTGTCCCAGCATCATCAATTAAGTACAGATTTAAAGGCCACCTTCCCACATAACTAGTCCTGCTTACTACCTCCTCAGAGGACCACCAACAGCACTGTGTTTTCTAAAGGGAATTCCACATTGTTATTTTGAAATCTTCTGAAAAACTATACATTGAGCAAACATTGCACATTAGCCTTATCTGGGAGAAATGTGAGGCATATTAGTATTTTAAAGGCTCTGAAAAGTCCTGCAATCATCTGTTTAGCTTTATTTATCTCAGGGTTTCCCTAAATCAATTGTCTACTGAATCTGTTCTTTCTCTTTATCTAATCCTGAATGACTGGATATTTCTACAGCACACATTCTTGGTGGGGGACATCACACCTGATGTGCTGTTCCATGCTCACTGGTTCAGTGGCTCTTTGACATGCAGGCAGGGCTCTCCTCTGGGCATCCAGATCTTTACTGGGCCCTGGTGAACAGGCTTTCATTTGGATGTATGATCTTCAAGCGTGGTAGCTGACACTGTGCCCCTCAGAGATGAAGGGAGGGCTTCTGATGGGGGTTCACACCTCTTCTACCCTCACTGGTGTCTTTCCCTGCCTGGCCAGGAGTATTTTCCCGGTTGATAGAAGAGTCAGTTTGTAGGTGACTCTGAGGTCAGGCTCTTTTCCAGACGGCAGCAGGTTGTTATGAAGCCCTTGACATTCTCACCAGAGTAAGGCACAGCAGTTCTGGGGCAGTATCCAACCTCCGACCCATAGGTGGCCGTGTGTTCCTCCAGTGGGCTATGGGGCTGACCCCAGGGCTTGTGGTGGGAACACCCATCTCTCTTTGGGAAGTCCTACTTCGAAAGGGCAACTCGTATTCCATGGGCTCCTGGGCGGTGGCTGCTGTCAAGGGTAACGTAGGGTGAGGCAGAAGAAATGAGTTGGCACAGTTCTTCCTGAGAAGGAAGTTGAGAGGGGGCTGTATGATCCAGGGAGGACCCCTAAAGAGGTGGGCAGGGCAACAAATTGAAAGGGGAGGAAGATGTGAATGGGTCTGGAGAAGCCTGGCTTCACTTGTCACTTCCCAGCTGTGCACGTGACTTAACCTCTGATCACAGCAGCCTCGTCTGTGAAATGGGGTTATTGCTTCTCCTTTCACCTGGTTCTTTGAGCATTAAATGGGAATGTGTGTGCAAGTGTTTGGATGTGGAAAAAGTTACCCAGACAGAAGCTAGTTACAGAGATCTGAGCTCTGTTTTTTGAGAGGTGAGGATGAGGGAGGGGACAGAGGTAGGGACCCACTTAGAGATTGTCTGCCCCTCAGAAATCGTCTGCCTCTAGGAAGAGGAAGCCTTGGCAAACAGTGCCTGTGGGAGAAGATTCCCCAGAAATGGGCTTGACTGGTCGCCATCTTGGTTCTGCATGGACTGGAGGTGCATTTACTGATGCTGCTGTGGGCAGGAGAGGTTGGTGATGGATTGGGGCACATTGTTCAGCCTGTCAGGGCCTCAGCTTTGACTGCTGGCTGCAAAAGTTGTTGTCACCCACTGGGCTTCCCTGGTGGCTCAGACGCTAAAGAATCTGCCAGCAATGCAGGAGACCCGGGTTCGATCCTTGGGTGGGGAAGATCCCCTGGAGAAGGAAATGGCAATCCACTCCAGTATTCTTGCCTGGAGAATTCTGTGGATAGAGGAGCCTGGTGGGCTGCAGTCCATGGGGTCACAAAGAGTCAGACATGACTGAGCAACGAACACTCACTTTCACTCCTCATCTGTGCGATGGTTGGAGACCATTATCAGAGTAAGGAAAGCTCATGGTTCTTCATGGCAATATGACCTGTGATGCTCAGATAAAGGAGGCCAGTGTCTCCCTTACAGGATGTGGGGATTTCTGTCTGGTGGGCAGAGTGTGGGTTTGCAGTCAGGAGGCCTGAGTTTACATCCCTCCTTATCTAGTAACCAGCTGTGAAGCTAGCTGCAGGCAGCTTACTGACCCACTCTGAATTGTATTGGTTCTCATCTTTAAAACTAGGATAATAATGTGTCCCTCCCAGAGTTTTTGTCAGAGTTGAAGGAGAGCCAGTGAGTAACACGTCTAATGGATCCCTGGTCACATGCCAGGCACGGATAGGTATAATCATTGGATTGCATGCTCATTTACTGCCGTTTTCCCACCAGCCTGTCTGCCTTGAGTAAGCCCAGCCCACCATGGGAAACTGTAATTGGCCACAGGTTCAGTCCAGGTCAAATGCTTCGATAACACACTCAGATATGAAGCCACCCACGGGCAAAGAGCCTTCTGAGCAAGGACCATGGCGGCCAGCTTCTAGCTGCATCCTCGGTAAAACAGCTGCAGCCAAACATGGGCACTTCCTTAGTCCGCTGCAGGAAGCCTTGAGATCCCACTCTACAGGACTGCAGAAGGGTGGGCAGGCCATCATGGGGGCCTGGACATGGCTCTCTCCCTGTCTGCAAATCAAGGCACTGGACGTGACGACCTACTGCTTCCGTTTCTCTTCTAGAATCTGATGTTGCTTCTGTGGTTCTAGGAGAGACTGGGGAGGAGCAGCTTGATGGACACTGGCCACCTGAAGGCCTGAGGCTTTGGCCCTCGCTCTGTGACCTTGGGCACACAGTCGTTAATTCACTGCTGTGCTAGTTAGTACTGGGGATATGGAGGAGGACAAGGCAGGATCCATAGCTCTGGCATCTCCTAATCCAGGAAGGGGACCAGATGTGCAGATGCCCATCCTGCAGTGTGAAGGCAACATCAGAAGGCGTGGAAGGGCCACACAGGCACACAAGGCTGAGCCTGGGAGTCAGAGAAGACTTTGTAGAGGGGACCTCAGGTGAGCTGAGTCCTGGAGGAAGAGACAGAGGTGTGGGAGCCAGAGGAGGGTGCTCCAAGCAGAGGGCCCAACTGTATGGAGTCCCGTTGGTGTGAAAGAGCTCAGCATGTATGGTTACCCTTTCTCATAGGACCCTGGGAGCTCCTTCTGGGTCTTACGTCCTGTGGCTGAAATACCAGGGATGAGAATTGGGCAGAGGCAAGAAGCTGCTCCCCAGCCCTGGGCTGACAGTGGGTGTGGTGCCATGGTAGAGATGGGGATTCTGGGACCAGGGTGCCTGGGCACACACTGGATCCCAGCCCTGTAAGCTACCAGCTGCCAGACCCTGAGCACAGCACTTCACTTGCTGTGCCTTTGTTTCCTCCCCTGTCTGATAGGGATGACTGGTATCCAGTTTATGAATTTAAATGAGCCGGTACATACAGAGCATATAGGGCAGCTCTGACGCAGTAAACACCAGTTCCCATTTTAAAGATGAAAAAAAAACCTCAGAGGGAGTAGGTGAGCTGTCTCAAGTCATATGTATAGTCCATAAAACTGAAAGTTCAGCCTGTTCCTCCCTTTTCCCCCTCTTTACTCTTTTTTCCCCCCTTCTTTCCCTCCCCTCTGTCTCCCTTTCCTCCTCCTTTCTTCCTGCCCTCCTTTCTTCCCTGCCTCCCAGGGAAGAACTGACTCTGAGACGCCCTCCTTGTTCTGGGCCTGAGTGTGATCTTGTTGCTCTGATCAGACCCAGGGCATCGCTGGGGGCCTGGCACCTTGAGTAAACCCACTGGACTCCAAGCCTCTGGGCCTCTGCTGAGGTCTGCGGCTGAGCCTGCATCTCCCATTTGTCCCTCTCTCCTTCCATCCCCTCCTCCTTTCCCTCCACACTCAGAGCCACCTCTGGCTCATTCAGGAGGGAAAGCAGAGTATGGGAAATGTCTTCTCAGACAAGTAACTTCCAGGCCGGCATACAGGGCAGACTGAGGGCTGTCCCCTCCCACTGATGTCCATCACCAAAACAAATGGCTCTTGAACAGCCAAGACTCACCCTAGGACCCCAGCGACCATGACCATGAGCACCCCATCTGCCCATCCATCAGAAGCAACTCAAGTCCAGTTTCTGGGCTTGGTAATGACCAGCCTCCTCTCCCTCCTGCACAGACAGCAGAGAACAATAGTTTACTCTGAACCTTGGAGCCAGACTCGGAGGCCTGCGCTAATGAGTGAGCAGGTTTCAAAGCCCTTGGAAACCAGGCACTGGCTTCTGGGCTCACAGCAACAGTGGGATGATTGAAAACCAAGCAGGGCTCCCAGCCCTCCCCCCAGTCCTCATTCCTGTTTTTTTGGGGGCAGTGTCTGCATCACTGCCCAGACCAATCTATCTCTTCACGCTGCGTTTTTCTAAAGCCAAACTGGGGAAAATTGAAAGTCACCTGCATGCTATTCCCCCTGGGCTCCAAGTCAGCCTCACAATTAGGGGAACAAAATATGCTATTTTAATTTATAATAAGAAGAAGAATAAAATTTTTTTATTAGCCACAACAATACCAATACGAATAATCTTGCACACTGGAGGCTGTTTTCCAGTGGGTGCACAAAGTATTTTTCCAGCTGTGATTTCATTTGAGCCCTTGTCTGTAATCTGAGGAGGTCAAAGGCCTGGAGACTCCCAGCTGGGGTTGGGGGGCCAGCCCGGGACTCCCAGGTTCTACTTTTCCCATGTCCCCAAGAAGGGATCACATTAGCAACACATTTTTTCAGTGGATGTGTGGCCAGACACCTGCTGGGGGAAGGCTCTGGGCATGTCAGAGGAAGAAGAGGGGCTCTTTGCCTTCATCCAGCTCTCCAGTCAGATGGTGGAGACAGACCCTGAGCCAGGTCATCTCAATCCCAGGCAGTGAGGGCTGGTCATGGCCCTGGGAGGCCCTCAGCTGGAAGGTCCAGGTCAGTTTGGGGAAGGTCTCTACTGCCATTTTGATGCGTATGGATTTCATTGCAAATACCACAGTCCCTTTCAACTGCATGTTGAAGTGTGTTGCATATAGCATAAGAATACAGCTCGATGAATTTTCTCAAACTGAACACAGCCACAGAACCAGCCCCCAGATTAAGAAATAAAAGCTACCCTGTACCCACTTCCAGTTACTCCGTCTCTTTAGGGCGACTGCTACCTTGACTTCTAACGACATGGCTTAGTGCTGTCTCTTTTTGTGTTTTACGGAAATGGAATCATACTCACTTTTGCGTTTGGCTCCTTTCACTCAGTATTATGCCTGATATTTATCAAATCATGCACGCAATTGCTGTTCGTTTTCACAGCGCATGATGTTTCATCGCATGGAGATCCTGCAGTGTACATATCCATTCATCACAGATGAGCATTTGGGCAGTTTCAAACTGCAGGGTATCACGAATAAAGCTGCTATGGGTATTCTTGTACATGTTGTTTTTTTGTGCCCGTGTACGCATTTCTGATGGCTAGAAACCTCAGAGTGGAAATGTCACATCTGTGTATGCCCTGCTTTAGGAGACAGTTTTCTGAAGTGGTTGCACTGATTTGTATCACTCATTTGGGGGAGACTCCGATCTCTGTAGGAATGCCTTCAATTCCATGAATCTACATGCATCTAAAGTGGCTCTGGGCTTTTTGATATTATTGATCCTTGATAATCTGATAATCTGGAATCTGAAGAATTGTCCCCCAGAAATAAAGTCACAATTTTGCATCCGATTTTTGTAACTTCATGTGTGTTTGTGTGTGTGCACACAGTCATGTCCAGCTCTTAGCGGCCCCATGGACTGTAGCCCACCAGGCCCCTCTGTCCATGGGATTCTCCAGGCAAGAATACTAGAGTGGGTTACCATTTCCTCCTTCAGGGGATCTTCCCAACCCAGGGATCAAACCCATGTCTCTTGTGTCACCTGTACTGGCAAGTAGATTCTTTACCACTGAGCCACCTGACAATCCGTCAGTAACTTCAAGACCCTGTGAATGTCACCCAGGTCCAAGAATCCTGACAAGTATTCCTCTTCTGAGTTCTAAATTCTAAGGTATATTGTACATATTTTGATTCTATGTTTTAAACTCTTTGACTAAATAGAAGACTTAGAACTTAACAGGGCCCCCACAAAGCAGGGGCACCAAAACTGAAACAAACATATTTAGAAAAGTATAAAGCTATTTGGAGAAGAATTTGGTGTTTGTTGATTTCAGAAAAAGCGCTGAGGTCATCTTTAAACAAAAAATCATAACATTGTTGGGCATCCTTGCATGTACTTCGCAGACTAGAACTAACTTCATGTCACATTATGTGTGGAAGAAGCATAATCTTTTCAGGGCGTGAAAGAAAAAGTGAAAGTGTTAGTTGCTCAGTCGGGTCTGACTCTTTATGACCCTGTGGACTGTAGCCTGCCAGGCTCCTCTGTCCATGGGATTCCAGACAAGAATACTGGAGTGGGTTGGCATTCTCTCCTCCAGGCGATCTTCCTGACCCAGGTATAGAACTCAGGTCTCCCGCATTGCAGGTGGATTCTTTAGCATCTGAGCCACCAGAGAAGTTCAGGATCTAGGGCTTTTAAAAGCCTTCAACCTGCCCTAGTGGGATCAGTGATATAGCTGTGACTACCCATCCCTCCCTCTACGTGAGCTGAGCTGTCCTACACTGCACAGGGGCATGCATGTGATCGGGGTTCCCTGGCTGTGAAGATCTTGTGGACTTGTTGCTTATTGGGTCCTCACCGACCCCCTGCTAGGTGTCCTGGCTGTGTACCGTCACAGTCTATTGTGGATGACTGGTCAAGGAAAGTGGTAGATGAGTGTGTCAGTCACCCTGAAAGTGAGGAGTCAGCTCCACCTGTCCTAGAATGGTGACCGCAGGAACTGGGCTCTGGTCTGTGAGCAGATGTATGGTGTGGGTAGAAGCAGGGAGCTGCCTCCACAGTTCTGCAGTGTCACTCTGGTGTAGAAGTAGTGCTGAGATGGATAAAGATGGGTCTCTGTTTGACATAAGAAAGAATGTCCAAGTTACAACTGTGTCATGAAGGAAGCCAGGTGCTTGAGAGGTAGTGAGCTCCTTGTCTCTGGAGGCATGTAAACTGATGCTGGATGACAGCTTCACAGGGATGTCGATGGACTAAATGATCTAGGTTTCCTTCAACCCTGAGGTTTCTGGCCTCTGAGTCTTGGTCCCCTGACCCCTGCTGAGTGCTCTTGCATCTCACTGGTGACCTGGTATACCTCAGTGCTCACACTGCACAGACCCGGCTTGTCCAATGAGCCAGATCCTGCATAAAAGAACCTGAGTTGTGGTAGAACTGACAGAGAATCAGAGTAGAAAGTGTCCAAGATCTCCCGGCAGCTGTGATTCATACGAGCAGCTCTCTGTGAAGTCAGGCAAACATTTTCCATTTTGTAATATGGCTTTTCCAGTAGTCATGTATGGATGTGAGAGTTGGACCGTAAAGAAGGCTGAGCACCAAAGAATCAATTCTTCCAAGCTGTGGTGCTGGAGAAGACTCTTGAGAGTCCCTTGGACAGCAAGGAGATTGAACCAGTCAATCCTAAAGGGAACCCATTAGGATATCCTGAATATCCATTGGAAGGACTGATGCTGAAGCTGAAGCTCCAATATGAGGAGCTGACTCACTGGAAAAGACCCTGATGCTGAGAAAGATTGAAGACAGAAGAAGAAGGGGATGACAGAGGATGAGATGATTGGATGGTATGACTGACTCCATGGACATGAGTTTGAGCAAACTCCTGGAGATAGTGAAGGACAGGGAAGCATGATGTGCTGCAGTCCATGGGGTCTCAAAGAGTCAGACCTGATTGAGTGACTGAACAAACGTGTGGCATCGTATCACCTCTGTTTTCCTTGAAAAGCCAACGTGGGGGAGAAGTGTTACCTAGAGAGTCCCAATCTCTGAGCACTGGCAGTTTTAAACTGACAATTTCCGAGCACTGTGCATAGGCCTCCCGCCCTGCTAGACCCCACTCTTGGAGAGAGCTGGCAAAGCCTTGGTGGCTGGGTGAGGAGCGCAGGAGGCCCTGGGACACCTGAAGAGAGCACTTCTCAGTGCAGTGTAGGACCTCAACCAGGGTCCCTGGGGCTGAAGAAGTACCCTGTCCAGCTCCTCGGGGCAGTCCTTCCCTTACATTCCCATCTTAGTTTGTGTCTTACTGCATCGCCTCTGTGTCTGCCTCCCTCCATCCCCTCCCTCTCCTCTTGGCCTTAGCAAAGGCACTCACCCTTGCTCACCTGGCCTAGTGCAGCAGATACCCTCCCAGCTCGTCTCCTCCAGTCTCTCGTCACTCTGAACCTAGAATGCTCCGTATCAGGCATGGGTCCCACTGCACCCCCTTTCTAGCCACGACAGCCCTCACCCTCCAATTTGTTCAGTTCATCTCAGGATTCCTCTCAGACAGCCTCTTGTAAATGGAAAGTCCACCCGAGTGGGCAATGACAGGGAAACTGATTTGCCAGTGCACCTCTGTGCTTCCCACATGGCCCCTTCGCAAAGGTTAGAACACAGCTCACAGTACAGAAAGGTTAGAACACAGCTCACCTCCCCACCTCCGCACCTCCTACTCCATACACACATACACGTAACTTTGCATGTTTCTCCCAGTTCTTCACAGTGAAGGCCAAACTCGACTGCATGATGCTCAAAACCTGCCTGAATTTGATCTAGTTTTGAAATTTCCTCTTCCACACAGCCTCACGTGCTTACTCCATTTTCATCTGGGAAGCATGAAGAAAAGTAACATCTGTGTCACTGGACCCTGTCCAGCTGGTCTACCCCTCAGGTTCTGGGGCATTCTGTGTGTCCCATCTCTCAGTGACTGCCCAGGTGATCCCCATGGTCTGAAGTATCCCTCCCACATGTTTCTGGGTCCAGGGATGTCTGGCGTTAGCATAGTGGTGGGCAGATACACAGAACCACTGGGCTTGGAAGGGTGTTAGTGGACCCTGAACAGCGGCCCCTCAGACCCATCACTGATGGCCTGGGATGGCCTCTCCACTCAGTGAAACTTTGTTTCTCTTGGGCTCCTCACACTATCTTAGTGGCAACTGGTCACCAGGGGGAAGAAACACTGGGCTTGGCATCAGAGGAATCCTGGTTCAAATTGTATATATACATGGACACTTACTGGTTGTAAGACCTTGAACAAAGCGCCAAGCTTTGAATTCTGTCCTCTGTACGATGGGGCTGACACAGGAGGCTCAGTGTGACAATGTGACAGCATCAGGCATGTCCCAGAGATCTGACCCAGGCTAGAATCTGGATCTGGACATTGGCATGAGACCTTCCCTGCCACTGGACTGTGACCCCCAAAGGGGAGTGGTGGGCTCCCATGAAGCCTCATCCAGCTCCTCTCCAGTTCTTGGCTTTTGGGTTTATCTAGCACGTATTCAATAAATGATTGTTGAGGATGTCAACAGGAATGGATGGAGTGTCTCCTCTCTCGGGGATGGGGCTTTTTGGAGTTTCAGGGATTTGATGATGACACGGGGCTCACACGTTATGGGGGCAGGCAGCCAACCACCAAGGAGAGGACTAGATACCCACAGTGATTGGGTTCTATACAGACAGAAAAACAGGTACAGTGGGAGCCACTTTCACTTGAGGAGCCAAAGAAGGTCACTGAGCTTGTGGCGGTTGACCTTAGAATTAAATGACTTCTGGGGCCAGAGGTTCAAGCGTCCCCAGGGGAGTGTTCAGGGGGAGAGGGCAGCCAGTGTGCAGTGGATGCATGGGTCTCTGCATGCACACCCACTGCACCCAGGGCCCCTCCCCCAGGCAAGCCTTTGGGTGGAGGTGATGGGCTCCCTGTACCCTTTCCAGCTCTCCACCTTGTTTGCTGCGTGAGCCTTGCTGGTCTTGAAGTAGACATTTGAGCTTCAGGGTTTACAAGGAGTGTCCAGTTCCTGGGCTCTGAAGTCCAGGAGCCCAGGCAGCCCCTTAGAGCACACGCCCTCTCTGCCAATCAAAGCTCAGTAGCCAAGCCCTGATACCACTAAGCCCTTACCTGGGATGCCCAGATGATCTGCGTGCACATCACATTGAGAAACACCAGGCTGAACCACGCTTCGCAACATGCACTATTGCATTCAGTGCCAGCTCTTCCAGAAGAGTCTTCTAAGCCCTACAAAATCCCGGTGTTGCAGTTATCCAGTTAGCCATGAGGCTCTGCACAGAGGCATCTTCTGCAGAGAGTGCACAGACCAGTTTTTATTTCTTCCAGGTTGTACATATCTAAGGTCAAAGCTAGCAGGATCCTTAGAGCTAATCTGGTCCTATCTGCTCATCTTGTAGATGGAGGACCTGAAGCCCAGAGGAGGAAAGCAGATTATCAAGGATCATACAGAGGAGTCAGAGATAAACCAACATGACATGGCAGGGTGTTTCAGCCTGTACATCTGCTACTTGGCGTTGAGAAAAGCACAGAGCTAGTGTGGGTGGACCTGGGGCTGATGTCCCACCTTTGCCAAACATGATGAGTCTCTATGATTATCCCAGCCCTGTCTGAGGAACTGATACAGGTTGCCATGGTTACCATTTATTTGGTATTCACTGTGTCCCAGAAACTTTTCTAAGTGTTTGATGTGTTATTTCACTGGGTCTTTACAGCAATTCTATGATGTAGGCACTGATGCTACATCCTTTTAAAATTGACACAGTGTCCAGTGATGCTAAGGAGCTTGCCCAACAGTTGGCACAGATGGTAGGTGATGGAGCCAGGACTCAAGCATGGTTATCTGGCTCCATGCCCTTCCCTTCTCCTGAACACTCTCTATGTAGAGAATCTGAACATAAAGGGATTCTCTGGACATTTGAGGCTGCATAGGCAAGAGGAAAGTGATTGTGGACACTCAGTTACTTGTAAATCAGTTCATATGATGGTTACCTGTGTGTATCGCCACCCCAGACATCTTACCTGGAAGGGAAGACGGAACTGCAGAATTACTCATTTTAGAGCATACAGGATGATAGTTAATAATGCTGTATCGCATGTTTAAAAGCTGCTAGGAGAGTAGATCTTAAAAGTCTGCATCACAAGAAAAAAACTTTTTAACTATGTCTGGTGTCAGATGTTAACTGGACTTCTTGTGTTGATCATTTTGTAATATATGTAAATATCAGATAATTATGTTATAGACCTAAGACTAATATAATGTTGTATGTTAATTATATTTCAATTTAAAAATTAGTGGGAAAAAAAAGCACACAATACCTAAAGTAGCATGTAGACTCATTGACTTTAGAAATGAAGAGGAAGTATGATAGGGTGAGAATGGCTATCATTTTAACACCTCATGCAGGAATTCATCTCATGGAGACAGCTCTCTTGGTTTAATAAAAAGTAGTAACTTGCTTATAAAGAAGGTAAAACTCTAAGAGTATGAGTTGGAAAGAGAGGAAGAAACAAAGAGAAGCTAAACCACTGCAGGGTGAGAGAGGTTATTAGGAGTTCTGGTTGAGGGGAGACAGGAAAAGCGAGAGAAAATAAAGGGGAGAGGAGGCCAGCTGACCGATCAGTTCAGTTCAGTCCAGTTCAGTCACTCAGTTGTGTACGACTCTTTGTGCCCCCATGAACCGCAGGACGCCAGGCCTCCTGGTCCATCACCAACTCCCAGAGTTTACCCAAACTCATATCCATCGAGTTGGTGATGCCATCCAGCCATCTCATTCTCTGTCATCCCCTTCTCCTCCTGCCCCCATTCCCTCCCAGCATCAGGGTCTTTTCAAATGAGTCAGCTCTTCTCATCAGGTGGCCAAAGTATTGGAGTTTCAGCTTCAACATCAGTCCCTCCAATGAACACCCAGGACTGATCTCCTTTAGGATGGACTGGTTGGATCTCCTTGCAGTCCAAGGGACTCTCAAGAGTCTTCTCCAACACCACAGTTCAAAAGCATCTATTCTTTGGCACTCAGCTTTCTTTATAGTCCAACTCTCACATCCATACATGACTACAGGAAAAACCATAGCCTTGACTAGACGGACCTTTGTTGGCAAAGTAATGTCTCTGCTTTTTAATATGCTGTCTAGGTTGGTCATAACTTTCCTTCTAAGGAGCAAGTGTCTTTTAATTTCATGGCTGCAATCACCATCCGCAGTGATTTTGGAGCCCAGAAAAATAAAGTCAGCCACTGTTTCCAGTGTTTCCCCATCTATTTGCCATGAAGTGATGGGACCAGATGCCATGATCTTAGTTTTCTGAATGTTGAAGTTTAAGCCAACTTTTTCACTCTCCTCTTTCACTTTCATCAAGAGGCTTTTTAGTTCTTCTTCACTTTCTGCCATAAGGGTGGTGTCATCTGCATATCTGAGGTTATTGAGATTTCTCCCGGCAACCTTGATTCCAGCTTGTGCTTCCTCCAGCCCAGCATTTCTCATGATATACTCTGCATATAAGTTAAATAAACAGGGTGACAATATACAGCTGACCGATACATTGCCAGAAATGACCACAAACTCCTTTAAAAGAGAAATCTAATATTAACTTTATTTTTTTCCTGTATTACTGTGATATGTTGTCATCCCAAACCTTTCTTTCTTAATTTTAGGCTTGTTTGCCTTGTGAATGTGTGTGTGTGTGTGTGTGTGTGTACATGTATGTGTACCAAGGGGAGGAGATGACTTTCTCTCTAGGTGAAGTTATAAGCATATCCATACATACAACCTAATTCAAGGAAAGCAAAATCTTCCAGACAGATGTGACTAGCAAAATTTTCAGCCACTCATGGAGGGCATTGATTGGTTTTCCTGCCTCTTCATTGAATCGTTCTTCTAAGAAATAGTGAGCAACTGCTATGTAGAAGGTAATAGACAAGGCCAGGGCAGCAACAGAGGTGAGTGTCCCTACATCATTTATTGTGCCTTTTATTAAGGCTTTGTTCTGAGTGAATGAAATGAGGAACCGCTGCAGGGTTTTGAACAGAGGAATAAGCTGCAGTTCTGGATCCATCTGGACACTAGCCTGATAGATTTGAGGCATATAAGGGTGGAAGCCAATAGACCATTTAGAAAGCTGTTGCTTCCTACAAGCTGGCTAGGCTACTTGGTAGATGGGTAACATGACCCAGGATTATAGATTATTATTAAGGAATATCAAGGAGGTAGTGGATATGGAAGTCTGGAATTCAGGAGAAGATTCCAGGCTGCAGATATGAATTGGGGAATCATTGACTTATAAACGGAGTTTAAAACCCTAAGGTGAGGTCTTTCCTCAATCCCATCTCTGAGATTTCCAATGTAGTAGTGAGAATAGACTGAAAACATTAGAGAACCAGAGACAGAACCTGGGGGATTTCATTTTAGCCTTTCGAACCACTTTGTCAAGGTCACCAATGCCTTTGCTAAATCCAAAGGTCTTGTCCTAAGCCTCATAGTGTTTGACCTTTGTTTAAGTTATGTTTCTTTCACATGCAGTCCAAAGAGTCATGATTAATACACCCTTGCTCTGGAATTCTTAGAGATATCAAGAAGAATGTAGGAAATTGTATATTTGAAAAGGAGTTTCAGTCAAATTCATTTGCATCTCAAAGAGTGCAAGACAACTTTATCTGATTTCTGGGATTACCACCCCCCCCAAAAAAAATCTAAGATGTAAAATATACAGTGTTGGGATATTTAGATTATAGCATTATGGAGTATTAAAACTAAAAGATGCAAAGAGACTTTTGAGCACTTTTTGTTTTTAAAATGTTAAATCCCAGTCACTCCATACTGGTATACAGGACAGCAGTTTACTTTGTTCACTGACCTCGAGTCCTGTGACTTTGCTTTGTCACTTATTTTTTTTTTCCAGAAGTTTTTGGTATATTTGTTGGGGTTTAGACGATCATATCATCCGTGAATAAAGATAACTTCATTTCTTTCTTTGCATTACATACATTTTCTTTTTTCTTGTCTTATTGAACCAGCAAGAACTCCTAGTACAGTGTTGAAAAGAAGTGCTGAGAAAGGACATTCTCTCCTTCTTCCAAATTTAAGGGAGAAAATATCATACCATAAAGTGTGATGTTTGTTATAGATTTTTTTGTAGATGATCTTTTTTATGTTGGGAAATTTTGCCAATGTTGCTAAGTTTTCTGAGTGTTTTTTTTTTCTTTTTTTTAAATCATGAATGGGTATTGAATTTTGCAAAATGTTTTGGCACCAATTGATAAGATATGAATCTTTTTCTTTCTTGATGTATGGATTACATGATTGATTTTTCAAATGTTGAATCAGCCTTGCACATCTTGAATAAGTCCCACTTGGTAGTGGCGTGTACTTCTTTTTATACATTGTTGGAATCAGTTTGTTAATATTTTGTTGAGGATTTTCCATCTATATTCATCCAGTATATTGTAGCTTTCTTGTAATGTTTTTATCTGGCTTTGATATTGAGGTAATGCTGGTCTATATAATGAATTAGGAAGTGTTCAATTGCTTTTATTTTTGGAAAATGTTGTGGAGAATTAATATTATATTGTCTTTAATGGTTTGGAATTATGCATCAGTGAAACCCTTTGGAGCTGTATTTTTTAGAAATACTGAATTTTTCAAATAGATACAGGACTATTCAGGTAATCTGTTTTTCTTTGTGTGAGTTTTGGTAATTTGTGTCTTTCAAGGAATTGGCTTATTTTATTTGAGTTATCAAATATTATCAATATCTGAGTTATCATCAGTAGCATTATTTGCAAATATTTTCCCCTATTGTGTGGGTTATTTTTTCATTTCATTGATAATTTCCTTTGCTGTGCAAAAGGAAAATTTGATTAGGTTTTTTAAGTTTGATTAGGAGAAGGCAATGGCACCCCACTCCAGTACTCCTGCTTGGAAAATCCCAAGTACGGAGGAGCCTGGTAGGCTGCAGTCCATGGGGTCGCTAAGAGTTGGACATGACTGAGCGACTTCACTTTCACTTTTCACTTTCATGCATTGGAGAAGGAAATAGCAACCCACTCCAGTGTTCTTGCCTGGAGAATCCCAGGGACGGGGGAGCCTGGTGGGCTGCCATCTCTGGGGTCGCACAGAGTCGGACACGACTGAAGCGACTTAGTAGCAGCAGCAGCAGGTCCCATTTGTTTATTTTTGCTTTTATATCTTTTGCTTTGGAGGACTGATCCAAGAAAATATTTCTACAATTTATGTTTGAGAATGTTTTGCTATGTTCTCCTTTAGAAGTTTTATGGTGTCATGTATGTCCAGTCCTTTTTAAAAATCATCAAGAGCACTGATATTCCATTAATCATTTCCAAAGAATCAATGACCCATGAGCGCTTTATAACCTCATCTCAATTCATGCTCTCATCCCTCATACCATATACATCACTCAGCACATATGAACTGGAATTCTAGATTCCCCAGTGTGAAACTCTAACAGGTGAGATGGATCAGCAATTCTTAAGTGCGTGTATGGTATAAATTTTATTTAAAAAACCTTATTTCCAATGTGGAGACAATTAGAGAAGGAAAATATGCAAGTAACTCTTTGGTGGCTGCAAAGATGCAAAAGGTTTGAGAGTAATTCTTGTTTGCATACATTTGCTCAGTTGTTTTACCAGATGCAGAAATAGTTGGGAAAAAATGAACTAGGGAGCAGAAGGGGTCATTCAAATTCGAATAAGATGCAGGCTTTTTGAATTCAAGCAAAGGACAGGCAGTAGACAGTGCTGTATCTTCATGTAGCTGGTGATGCATTCTGCACCAAGGGGGAAACTTACAGGGTGTGCAGACTTTTTCAGGATCTTTTCTCCCTTTCCCTCTCAATATAGATATAGATATATCACATGTATATAGAGAAAGAGATAGATACAGTACATATACATTAATTATACTTACATTTATACACTAATATGTTAATAACATATATTCTAAATCTCTCATTGAAAAAGTAATTCAAATTGTCCCAAAGTATATACAGTTAAAAGTAGGTCTCCTGATTCTCAAATCTTCTTCCCCACAGGCAACAATCCTAATAAACTTCTTGGATATACTTTCAGACGTAGTCTATACATGTGCTTATGAAAATAAATAGGACAACTAACTCTAATAAATAACATTCTCCTACAGTCACCAGGGGCTTCCCAGATGGAGCAGTGCTAAAGAGTCCACTTACCAGTGCAGCAGACATGGGTTCCAGCCTTGTGTCAGGGAGATCTCCTGGAGAAGGAAATGACAACCTACTCCAGTATTCTTGCCTGGAAATTTTCATGGATAGAGGAGCCTGGCAGGCTACAGTCCATGGGGTGGCAAAGAGTCAGATGTGACTGAACACACCCACACACACACACACAGTCACCAGATATAAAGTATTTTAATTTTCACAATAGTGATAAAAACTATAAAATATTTAGAATTTGGCTTAAAAATATTTTACAAAGGCTTAATGGGGAAAAATGTAAATTCTACTTGAGGGTGTAAATGAAAGTATTCACAGTTATGCATGTGAGCCCCATCCATAGACTGGACAGCTTTATAACTATGTCAGTGTTCTTCAGATAAGTCTGTACATTCACTGAAATTCCACATACAAAATACTCATCACAAATTTTGAGGAATTGATAACTTTCTTTAAAAATTTATATGTAAGAGTATAGGTATACTGTGTGGATCACAATAAACTGTGGGAAATTCTGAAAGAGATGGGAATACCAGACCACCTGACCTGCCTCTTGAGAAATTTGTATGCAGGTCAGGAAGCAACAGTTAGAACTGGACATGGAACAACAGACTGGTTCCAAATAGGAAAAGGAGTATGTCAAGGCTGTATATTGTCACCCTGCTTATTTAACTTAAATGCAGAGTACATCATGAGAAGCGGTGGACTGGAAGAAGCACAAGCTGGAATCAAGATTGCCGGGAGAAATATCAATCACCTCAGATATGCAGATGACACCACCCTTATGGCAGAAAGTGAAGAAGAACTCAAAAACCTCTTGATGAAAGTGAAAGTGGAGAGTGAGAAAGTTGGCTTAAAGCTCAACATTCAGAAAACAAAGATCATGGCATCCGGTCCCATCACTTCATGGGAAATAGATGGGGAAACAGTGGAAATAGTGTCAGACTTTATTTTTCTAGGATCCAAAATCACTGCAGATGGTGACTGCAGCCATGAAATTAAAAGACGCTTACTCCTTGGAAGGAAAGTTATGACCAACCTAGATAGCATATTCAAAAGCAGAGACATTACTTTGCCCACAAAGGTCCGTCTAGTCAAGGCTATGGTTTTTCCTGTGGTCATGTATGGATGTGAGAGTTGGACTGTGAAGAAGGCTGAGCGCCGAAGAATTGATGCTTTTGAACTGTGGTGTTGGAGAAGACTCTTGAGAGTCCCTTGGACTGCAAGGAGATCCAACCAGTCCATTCTGAAGGAGATGAGCCCTGGGATTTCTTTGGAAGGAATGATGCTGAAGCTGAAACTCCAGTACTTTGGCCACCTCATGAGAAGAGTTGACTCATTGGAAAAGACTCTGATGCTGGGAGGGATTGGGGGCAGGAGGAGAAGGGGATGACAGAGGATGAGATGGCTGGATGGCATCACTGACTCGATGGACGTGAGTCTGAGTGAACTCCGGGAGTTGGTGATGGACAGGGAGGCTGGGCGTGCTGCGATTCATGGGGTCTCAAAGAGTCGGACACGACTGAGCGACTGATCTGATCTGATAGGTATACAATGAACTTAGTCAGTTCTGAACACTAAAATCAAAGAGGAGAGATTTACCCTACCATGGATTAGGCATTTCACAATGCTCTAGTAACAAGTGGGAAGAAGGTATATTAGTGACAATAATAACAAAGCCGTGGAAGCAAACTCAGAGCTGAGAAACAGACCCATGTATATGGAAATGATATATGATACAGGTGTCTACAAATTAGGGGGAGCTTTCTGTTTATTAGGTGACTGTGGGGAAAATTAGTTATTATGTGGAGAAAAATAAAATTGAATTTCTATCTCACAACATATAAGTGAATTCACAATAAAGACCTTAATGTGAGAGATAAAATATGAATAAACATATAGGCAAATATCTTTGTATACTTAAGAGATGGGGAAGGATGTCTTCAACAAGACCAGAAATGTACAACCACAAGGGAGAAAAATGCACAGGTATGACAGGATCAAAATTAAGGATTTCTTTTCAATAAGAGTCACCATAGACAAAATTAACAACACCTGACAAGTAATCAATATCAAGGCTATACAAGAAAATACTTGTATATCATGAAGAAAAAGATAGGGAATCCAAGAGGAAAAAATGGGCACAGACTGTGAGAAGGCAAGTCACAAAAGGAGAAATCCAAGAGACAAAGAAGGGTGTATCACTCCTAATGCACATTTGAACGTGGTGTGACTTGATCCACATGAGCTCACCAGGAAGTCAGAAGTTGACCATTATCGAGTTTGACGGAAGACTCAGGAGACTAACACCACTAATCCACTGTTCTGGGAAATGTGACTGGAGAGAGCAGTCTGGGAATAGGGAATTACCTTACTTTACGGTCTAGAATTCTCTGCAGTGCTCCCACTGGTCCTGGACGTTGTTCGTTGCTTCATGTTTGTGGGAGTGGGGCAGTGGAGGCTGTTTAAGGATCCACCACCAGGGAAAGGAACAGATCTCATAGGAAAGGCTGTGCAGTTATTAGAGACAATGAACTAAATGTACATAATGATGAAAAGTGAAGGAGGAATGAGGTATCTAGCTTGAGAACTTCTATGTGCAATTAAAACACATACAGTCACAAAATTCACTACCAAACAGAGAGAGTGATACATCAAACATGTTAGAAACACTTTTAAAGAGGAAAAGATGATCAGAAAGAAACCATAGATAGAAAATGAAACAAGAGAAGCTCAGCAGTCAGGCAGACAGGGAAGTCTGCCCTGAGCCTGAGTGTGATAAATTCAAACCTCTGCCCCTGAGGAGGAAGGAATCAATCCATAGATAAATAATTCAGTTTATTCTTTGATTTAAACATCATTGCATTTATATACAAGCCAAGTTACCCTTGATTTGTTTATTGCCATGTTTCATAAGCAACTGAACCTTTAATTTTGAGTTTTCTTTTCACATTTAAAAAACTCCCCCGCCCCCTGCCCCAGATCTCAGACCTTTTCTTATGCCTTTGGAAGACTTCCATCATTGGATAGCATCACCATGTATATCTCAGTATATATAGTAGTCAAATTTTGGTGTGTATATGGATTGTTCACCATGTTCTCTTTGCTTATAGACAGCAGTGCAGTGGATACTCTTGTATATTCGTCTTTGTACAACATCTATCAGTAGGTTCAATTCCTAGAAGTAGCATTGCTGAAGTGATATGTGTTTGTTTAAGCAGAAGTTGTCAAATTACTCTTGCATCAGTATATGCTCTCATTCTTGCCAGCATTGTGTATTATTAAAATTAAAAATTTTTTCTATGCTGGCAAATGAAAAATTTTATTCCTGATTTAAATGTTTATTTATTTAATTATGAGTAGTTTAGCCTATTTTTTCTGTGTGATTTTAAACCATTCATATTATTCTCTGTGGTTGGCCTTTTTCTTATTAATTTACAAATGCACTTTATTTATTAAGAATGTTAGTTCTTTTTCCTGTGTTCTATAAGTCTAAAGCTAGCCAGATATACCTGTATCTCTATCTGTAAAAAGGCTAAACTTTAAGCTTCTTCTTTCTGATTTTTACATCTTATTTTTCTCTAATAAAATTTTAATTCATAGTTACCTCTGGAAGAATCATAGATAATATCATGATCCTGGGGATATTTATGTTTTTCACAACTTTGTACATTTAGTGCAGTGTTGACTTTTGGCTTATTATATAAAGGAAGTGTTAAATTATTCCTATTTTTTTGAGTTGTTTTCATGCTTGGATGCTGCCTTTGTAATATCACTATTATTTCACCTGTAATGGATAAATATTTTTTTTTCCTCTCTCTTAACTTATTATTATGATAAATTTGAACCATCTTTGCATTTCTGCCATGATTCTTGTTTCTCCATGTTGTATTATACTTTTAATGTACTGTTAAATTTTATTTGAAAATATTACTATTAGTTTCACATCAAAAGCCAAAAATAAGTTTGATCTGGTATTTGTTTTCTGGGACTTTAATTATGTATTGTTCTAATGGGTGAAGAGGGCTTCCCTGATAGCTCAGTGGTAAAGAATCAAGCCAGGGGCTCAGTGGTAAAGAATCCACCCGCAGTGCAGGAGCTGCAAGAGATGTGGGCTTGATCCCTGGGTCAGAAAGATCCCCTGGCAAAGGACACGGCAACCCACTCCAGTATTCTTGCCTGGAGAACCCAGAGACAGAGTAGCCTGGTGGGCTACAGTTCAGAGGGTCACAAAGAGTGGGAAATAACTGAAGAGGTTGAGCACAATGGGTGAAGAATTTTGGAGCAGTTGAAATAGCAATGGGATTATCTTCTAGGAGGGATGAAATAATTTGTGGCAAACCACAGTCTCACCAAGAACATCAATCATGGCTGAAAAATACAGACATAATTTCTTTGAAGGTGTCAGAGGACACTGA
Source organism: Bubalus bubalis (assembly GCF_019923935.1). NCBI lineage: Eukaryota > Metazoa > Chordata > Mammalia > Artiodactyla > Bovidae > Bubalus > Bubalus bubalis. Next base: position 153,331,758 of record NC_059160.1, read on the forward strand.
GGCAACAAAAACAGAGAAGCTGAAGCTCTGGAAAGGGATGATTTTGGAAAAGTGAGCTAACTCTTTTCATCCTTTTTATAGCAGGGCATTTGCTAATTCTGGGTATGGACAGGAGGGTGGTAATCTAGGTACAGGGAAGCTGCGGAAAGCAAGGACATTTTGGCAGACTTTGGAGGAGGTTCAGGCTAGTAAACACTAGATTTAGAACCTAGGTCGAAAGTCCATACAAAGCAGCAGAGCTTTGTCAGTCTGGCAACACAAAGATGAGAGCCTGAGATTCATCAGGCAGCTCTTAGTTGGGAACCATGGTGTGATGTGATTAAAAAAAAAAAAAAATATATATATATATATATATACACACACACACACACACACATATATATATTTGGTTTTTGTCCCTTAGAACTTCCTGAATGATAATAGCGTCTTTTATATCATAAAGTGATGGCTGGTGGCTGGGAACCCTTAAAAAGCTTCAGAATGGGGACTGGTCCAAAAAGATCAGCAATGGCCACAGGACTGGAAAAGGTCAGTTTTCATTCCAATCCCAAAGAAGAATAATGGCAAAGAATGTTCAAACTACTGCACAATTACACTCTTCACATGCTAGCAAAGTAATGCTTAAAATTCTCCAAGTCAGACTTCAATAGTATGTGAACCGAGACCTTCCATATGTTAAAGCTGGATTTAGAAAAGGCAGAGGAACCAGAGATCAAATTGCCAACATCTGATGGATCCTATACAGTGGACGTGACAAATAGACTCAAGGGATTAGAGCTGACAGACAGAGTGCCTGAAGAACCATGGATGGAGGTTCATGACATTGTACAGGAGGCAGGGATCAAGACCATCCCCAAAACAAAGAAATGCAAAAAGGCTATTTCTATTTACAAATAACTGTGAATAGAAGAGAAGCGAAAGGCAAAGCAGAAAAGGAAAGATATACCCATTTGAATGCAGAATTCCAAAGAATAGCAAGGAGAGATAAGAATTCCTTCCTCAGTGATCAATGCAAAGAAATAGAGGAAAACAATAGAATGGGAAAGTCTAGAGATCTCTTCAAGAAAATTAGAGATACAAAGGGAATATTTCATGCAAAAATGGACACTATAAAGGACAGAAACAGTATGGACCTAACAGAAGCAGAAGATATTAAGAAGAGGTGGCAAGAATACACAGAAGAACCATACAAAAAAGATCTTCATGACCCAGATAATCACAATGGTGTGATCACCAACCTAGAGCCAGACATTCTGGAATGTGAAGTCAAGTGGGCTTAGAAAGCATCACTACAACCAAAGCTAGTGGAGGTGATGGAATTCCAGTTGAGTTATTCCAAATCCTGAAAGATGGTGGTGTGAAAGTGCTGCACTCAATATGCCAGCAAATTTGGAAAACTCAGCAGTGGCCACAGGACTGGGAAAGGTCAGTTTTCATTCCAATCCCAAAGAAGGCATTGCCAAAGAATGCTCAAACTGCCACACAATTGCACTCATCTCACACGCTAGTAAAGTAATGCTCAAAATTCTCCAAGCCAGGCTTCAACAGTATGTGAACCATGAACATCCAGATGTTCAAGCTGGATTTAGAAAAGGCAGAGGAACCAAAGATCAAATTGCCAAATTCTGCTGGATCATCGACCCACTCCATTGTTCTTGCCTGGAGAATCCCAGGGACGGCGGAGTCTGGTGGGCTGCCATCTATGGGGTTGCACAGAGTTGGACACAACTGAAGCTACTTAGCAGCAGCAGCAGCAGCAGTTGGATCATTGAAAAAGCAAGAGAGTTCCAGAAAAATATCTACTGCTTTACTGACTATGCCAAAGCCTTTGACTGTGTGGGCCATAACAAACTGTGGAAAATTCTTAAAGAGATGGGAATACCAGACCACCTGACCTGCCTCCTGAGAAATCTATATGCAGGTTAGGAAGCAACAGTTAGAACTAAACATGGAACAACAGATTGGTTCCAAATAGAGAAAGGAGTACATCAAGGCTGTATATTGTCACCCTGCTTATTTAACTTATATGCAGAGTACATCATGAGAAACACTGGGCTGGATGAAGCACAGGCTGAAATCAACATTGCCAGGAGAAATATCAATCACCTCAGATATGCAGATGACACCACCCTTATGGCAGAAAGTGAAGAGGAACTAAAGAGCCTCTAGATGAAAGTGAAAGTGGAGAGTGAAAAAGTTGGCTTAAAACTCAACATTCAGAAAACTAAGATCGTGGCATCTAGTCCCATTACTTCATGGCAAATAGATGGGGAAACATTGGAAACAGTGGCTGAGTTTATTTTTTTAGGCTCCAAAATCACTGCAGATGGTGACTGCAGCCATGAAGTTAAAAGATGCTTACTCTTTGGAAGAAAAGTTATAACCAACCTAGACAGCATATTAAAAAGCAGAGACATTACTCTGTCAACAAAGGTCTGTCTAGTCAAGGCTGTGGTTTTTACAGTGGGTATGTGTGGATGTGAGTGCTGGACTATAAAGAAAGCTGAGTGCTGAAGAATAGATGCTTTTGAACTGTGGTGTTGAAGACTTTTGAGAGTCCCTTGCACAGCAAGGAGATCCAACCAATCCATCCTAAAGGAAATCAGTCCTGAATATTAATTGGAAGGACTGATGCTGAAGCTGAATCTCCAATATTTTGGCCACCTGATGCGAAGAGCTGACTCATTTGAAAAGACCCTGATTCTGGGAAAGATTGAGGGCAGGAGGAGAAGGGGATGACGGAGGATGAGATGGCTAAATGGCATCACCGACTTGATGGACATGAGTTTGGGTGAACTCCAGGAATTGGTGATGGGCAGGGAGGCCTGCTTTGCTGCCATCCATGGGGTTGCAAAGAGTCGGACATGAGTGAGTGACTGAACTGAACTAATGGATCCTAGAAAAAGCAAGAGAATTCCAGAAAAACACCTACTTCTCCTTCATTGACTACCATATAGCCTTTGACTGTGTGGATCACAACAAACTGTGGAACATTCTTAAGGAGATGGGAATACCAGACCACCTTACCTGCCTCTGAGAAATCTGAATACAGGTCAAGAAGCAACAGTTAGAAATGGACATGGAGTAATGAACTGGTTCCAAATTGGGAAAGGAGTATGTCAAGGCTGTATGTTGTCACCCTGCTTATTTAACTTATATGCAGAGTACACCATGTGAAATGCTGGTCTTGATGAAGTACAAGTTGGAATCAAGATTTCCAGGAGAAATATCAATAACCTCAGATATGCAGATGACACCACCCTTATAGCAGAAAGCGAAGAAGAACTAAAGAGTCTCTTGATGAAGGTGAAAGAGGAGGGTGAAAAAGCTGGCTTAAAGCTCAGCATTCATAAAACAAAGATCATGGCATCCAGCCCCATTACTTCATGGCAAATAGATGGGGAAACAATGAACTTTATTTTCTTGGGCTCCAAAATCACTGCAGATGGTGCCTGCAGCTACAAAATTAAAGGACGCTTGCTCTTTGGAAGAAAATCTATGACAAACCTAGACAGCATATTAAAAAACAGAGACATTACTTTGCCAATAAAGGTCTGTATAGTCAAAACTATGGTTTTTCCACTAGTCATGTATGAATGTGAGAGTTGGACCATAAATAAGGCTGAATGCTAAAGGATTGATGCTTTTGAGCTGTGGTATTGGAGAAGACTGCTGAGATTCCCTTTGACTGCAAGGAGATCCAACCAGTCAATCCTAACAGAAATCTATCCTGAATATTCATTAGAAGGAGTGATGTTGAAGCTGAAGCTCCAATGCTTTGGCCATCTGATCCAAAGAGCTGACTCATTGGAAAAGACCGTGATGCTGGGAAAGATTGAAGGCAGGAGGAGAAGGGGACAACAGAGGATGAGATGGTTGAAGCAATGAATGTGAGTTTGAGCAAGCTCTGGGAGATGGTGAAGGACAGGGTAGCCGGCCATGCTGCAGTCCATGGGATCGCAAGGAGTCGGACATGACTGAGCTACTGAACAACAACAACAAAACAGATCAAGCCATGATCAGAAGGTGGAAACTTTCAGCTCCACCAACACCCAGACCTCTCTCTGGGCAGTGGCACCCATTGAAGAGCTGTGAGGGTGGCATGCCTGGGGGATGGCATGGAAGATCCACCAGTGCCTTTGCTCCCATCCTGTGCCCTAGATATCACTTTCATGAGCCTGTTCCTGAGATGTATCTTTTATAATAAGCAGCAAAATGTAAGTAAAGCCTTTTCATGAATTCAGTGAATCGTTCAAGTGAATACCAAAACCTGAGGAGTAGGTTGTGGGATTCCCCAGGTTTATAGGCATTTGGTGAGAGTTCCTGGGACTTGCTACTGGTGTCTGAAGTGAGGGCAGTTTGAGCAAATGAGTCCTTGACCTGGGGTCTGAGCTAACTCCAGAGAGCGTCAGAATTGAGTCGATTCACTGGATACCCAGTTGGTGTTGGAGAATCAGAGAATAGATGTTGGAAAAGACAGCATGTCTTTGATGTCAGGGAGGAAAGCCTCTTGCACAGACAGCTAACTATTCCCAAGGAGCCAAAGGCAGCCTAGAGATGGACTGAGCCACACCAGAGCTGAAATCCAGCCTCATGCTGGACTAAAATAATTAACTAGTCACTACTCTACTGCTCATTAGAAGAAAGGGAAAAACTAGTATGTTGTGTGAGAAGTTAGCTTTGGGAACAGTTGTGATGAATAGGGGCAGAAAATGAACTCCCGAGGGTACAATCATGCTCTGATTTTTGAACTGGATGCTAGCTACACGGATGTGTTCAGTGTGTGAAATACCATTAAGCTGGACAGTTATGACTTGTGCTTTCTTTCCATCAGTAGATTATTATTTAAAACAAAGTCCATGATTCAAAAAAATTCTTGAGTTCCAGTTCTGCCAAAGTAGAGTAGTTCCATTCCTTCCAGGTCCTCCCTCTAAAATACTGTTGTCCAACGTAGCCAAGAAGCATAGAAAACATCTGGACAGTGAAAGGAAGATGGGTCCTTGGCATTTGAGGAATAACATGGCAAAGGTTCCTTGGATTTCCTTGTTACCTTCCATAGTTCACTGTTAGTGTATCACGGAAGCCTCCAGCCCTGAACCACCATAGACCAAAAAAAAAAAAAAAATTCAAGACAAACTGTTACCCCTAGTCAAAGGACTAGGAAAGGGATGACCTAACAACAGAAAACCCTTTTGGCAATACTTGTCTTTTTCCAGCTAAATGCCAATGGAAAAAATCTTATCTACCCACAAGTGTGGTTTTTGCAGGGCTGAGCCAGGAACTGAGCTTCCGCACATCCCCATGCACCTCCTCCACTGGACTAAAGCAGACAGCACTCGGGTCCCTCCTCCTGGTGGTGCCAAGTAGACAGATAATCTTTCATTCCTCCCCAGTAGAACCAGGCGGGGCTCCAACGCTCCTGCTGGGATAGTTGGCCCAGCAGATCATGGGACTGGTCTTCCATTCCCTGCCTGGAGGAAGCAGGGATCCCACACCAGGGAGTGTCAGTGGGGTGCAGCGAGGAGCTGAGCCTCCACCACCAGCATCATTAGGGAGACTGAGATAGTGGTAGGCGGGACTACCTGGCACTTCCATTCTCTCCCTGCCCCATGGCCCCATGTCATGATGTCAGCAGGGCCCAGTGAGTGGCGATAACCAAGCCTCCTCCCCAACCTGCAGCAACCACACCGTATGAGTCAGTCCTCCACTTTCCCACTTCTTGGTGACTTTGGGACCCAGAAAGAAGCTGAACTAGACACCCACCCATCCCTAGGCTATACCTTAACAGAGGGATTGCCTGCCCAACAATGAAGATTAGTAAGATACAGAGACACATAACATAATGTCAAAAATATTCAGGGTACAATAAAAGATCATTCATATTCCAAGAAACAGAAAAACCACACTATGAATGAGAATAGACAATCAACACTGAGATGATCAGGTGCTGGCATTACCTCATGAGGATTTTGAGGCAGCTGTCATGAAAATGCTTCAACAAGCAATCAAGAATTAAAGCAAATGAAAAAATAGAAAATTGCAGCAAAGAAATAGAATGTATAAGAATGAATTAAATGGAAATTATAGAAGTGAAAAATACAATAGCAAGTAAAAACTCAGTGGATGGGCTCAGTAGTAAAGCGGAGATGACACAGGATAGAATCAGGGAACTTGAGAACAGATCGATTGAGTTGACCCAATCTGATCAACAGAGAGAAAAGAGTAGCAGTCTCAGGGACCTGGGTGACAATAACAGAAGAACTAATATTTGTTTCATTGGAGTTCCAGAAAAGAGAGAGATAAGACCTAAAAAAAAAAAAAATATCAAGAAGTGAAGGGCAAAGACTTCCTAAATTTGGTGAAAAACATAAATGTTTAGCCTCAGAAGCCAGGGGGATTCCAAATAGCAGTTGAAAGAAATCTGTAATAAGATATATGATAATTAAACTTCTGAAAACAAAAGACGACAAAGAAAAAAAAAACAACTCAAAAATATCCAGAAAGAAACAATGTGTAAGAAAATGCCAATTTGAACGACAGAGTTTCTCATCGAATCATGGAGTCCGGAAGGGCACAGCATTTTTCAAGTACTGAAAGAAAAGAATTGTCATCAATAACTTATATCTACAGAAAGTCTCCTTTAGGAATGAAGGGAAATGAAGAGTCTTAGGTGGGAGAAAACTAAGAGAAGCTTTGCTAGCAAGCCTACCCATAAAGAATGACTAGAGGAATTTTTCTAAACTGAGAAGAAGTAAAAGCAGAAATGTTGGAACTTCAGAAAAGAAGCAAGAACATTAGACAGGTGAAAATAGGCTATCCTACTTTTCATGAGTTTCTTAATTCATATTTGATATTTGAAGCAAAAATTCTGATACCATCTGATGTGGTGATCGATGTCTGAGGAAATACAAAAATATATGTAAAAGTGAGAGGGGTGAATAGACCTAATCATAAATAAGTTATCTATGCTTCATTCCAAGTAGTATGTAATAAGCTATGTGTGTCTTTTGTAACACTTAGAGAAACTACTAAATACACAAAGCGATACTAAAACAATTATAAATAAATCAAGATGGAATTTTAAAAATGTTTAAATAATTGACAAGAAGGTGATGAACGTAAAGCAGAGACATAAGAAATAGGGAGCAAACAGAAAACAAATTAATAAAATAGTAGACTTGGACTCTATATTAGAGGTTTTAAGTATATTTATATTTAATACTTAAATATTAAATATATTAATAACTACCTTAAATGTAAATGGTCTACATATACCAATTAAAGACAGATACTGGCAAGTGGATTAAAATACATGACCTAAAAGAAACTGACAGCAAGTACAAAAACATTGATAGGCTGAAAATAAAGAATGGAAAAGTTATGCCATACAAACATTAATTTTTAAAAAAGAAAAAAAAAAAGCAGGGCAAGCTATATTAGCATCAGATAAAGGAGGCTCTAGAGCATTGGAAATTATTACCGACAAAGAGGGACCAACATTGACTTATGAATCTCTATGGTTTGTTTACTTTTCTTAGTACCTATGATTATGTCTCCATTTTTATTTCTAATTTTGTGTATTTGTGATTTCACTCCTTTTCACTCTTTATTAGTCCGGCTAGCTTTTCTTTCGGAGAAGGCAATGGCACCCCACTTCAGTACTCTTGCCTGGAAAATCCCATGGATGGTGGAGCCTGGTGGGCTACAGTCCATGGGGTCGCTAAGAGTCAGACACGACTGAGCGACTTCACTTTCACGTTTCACTTTCATGCATTGGAGAAGGAAATGGCAACCCACTCCAGTGTTCTTGCCTGGAGAATCCCAGGGACGGGGGAGCCTGGTGGGCTGCAGTCTGTGGGGTCACACAGAGTTGGACACGACTGAAGTGACTTAGCAGCAGCAGCTTTTCTTTTTTAAAAAATTAGATTTTGCTTTTTTTAAGGGCCTGCTTTTGTACTATTTACTCTGTCTCTTATTTTATAATTGATTAATTTGTGCTTTTATCCTTACTAGTTCCTTCCTTCAGCTTTCCTAATGCCCAATATTTTGTTCTTTGTGTAACTTTTACATTGGTTTATTTTCATTTGTTCTTATTTAGTAAAATAATTAAGGCTCTAAGTTTCTTGTGGGTACTGTTTGAGCTGTACCCATGGGTAATCATTGGCCATTCATTTGTTATTGTTATTTCCTAGATATTCATTTTAATTTTTTGCTTGGACCACAAGTGTTCAGAAGTGGATCAATCACATCCTTGGTTTATGATGTACTCCATTATTGGTCCATGTGTAGCTCTCTTCTGTTCTGTATTTATTTGTTGGATATTTGTTTGTTTTCTTTTAGTAATAAAGAATGTGAATCTACTACAAAATAAAAACTAGAACTTTTATAACTTGTATCCACTTTTGTGGTCCTGTTCATAGACATCCTCCTGCTTCTTTTCACCTCAGTTATGCATCATTATGAATGTTTATGCATCACTATGAATCCCTTGGACTGCAAGGAGATCAAACCAGTCAATCCTAAAGAAAATCAACCCTGAATATTCATTGGAAGGAATGATGCTGAAGCTGAAGCTCTAATATTTTGGCCACCTGATGCGAAGAGCCGACTCACTGGAAAAGACCCTGATACTGGGAAAGATTGAGGAAAAGAGGAGAAGGGAGCGACAGGTGATGAGATGGTTGGATGGCATCACTGACTCAATGGACATGAGTTTGAGCAAGCTCTGGGAGATAGTGAAGGACAGGGAAGCCTGGCATACTGCAGTTCAAGGGGTCACAAAGAGTCAGACACAACATAGTGACTGAACAACAAGCACCACAAATGAATCTTGGGCTGATGTTTTCTTGCTTCTCTACCTGTTTTTTTGTTTTGTTTTCTTTTAACCTCAGATATAACTCACATACCATCAGTCAGTCAGTTAGTTCAGTCACTCAGTCATGTCCAACTCTTTGCAACCCCATGAATCACAGCACGCCAGGCCTCTCTGTCCATCACCAACTCCCAGAGTCCATCCAAACCCATGTCCATCAAGTCGATGATTCCATCCAACCATCTCAGCCTCTGTCGTCCCCTTCTCCTGCCCACAACCTTTCCCAGCATCAGGGTCTTTTCCAATGAGTCAGCTCTTCGTATCAGGTGGCCAAAGTACTGGAGTTTCAGCTTGAACATCAGTCCTTCCAATGAACACCCAGGACTGATCTCCCTTAGGATGGACTGGTTGGGTCTCTTTGAAGTCCAAGGGACTCTCAAGAGTCTTCTCCAACACCACAGTTCAAAAGCATCAATTCTTCGGCACTCAGCTTTCTTTATAGTCCAACTCTCACATCCACACATGACCACTGGAAAAACCATAGCCTTGACTAGACGGACCTTTGTTGGCAGAGTAATGTCTCTGCTTTTTAATATGCTGTCTAGGTTGGTCATAACTTTCCTTCTAAGGAGTGTCTTTTAATTTATTTACCAATTTAAAATGTACAGACTGATACATTTGTATATTCAGAATTGTGGGACCATACTCAAATCTAATTTTAAATATTTTTTCAGCCCAGAAAGAACACCTGTGCCCATTATCAGTCACTCCCAGTTTGCTCCTCCTTTCACTAGCTGGCAGCAAGTAGTCTACTTTCTGTCTCTAAGGATTTGCCTATTTTGAACATTTCATGTAAATGGAATCACACAAAAAGTGCCCTTTTATAACTGGCTCCTTTCACTTAGCATAACGCTTTGAAGGTTCAGCCATGTTGTAGCATGTATCAGAACTTCATTTCTTCTTATGGATGGATAATTCTCCACTGTGTGGATATATAATATTTTATTCATTCATGAGTTGATGGACCCTTGACTTGCTTTAGAAAAGGCAGAGGAACCAGAGATCAAATTGCCAACATCCGCTGGATCATGGAAAAAGCAAGAGATTTCCAGAAAAACATCTATTTCTGCGTTATTGACTATGCCAAAGCCTTTGACTGTGTGGATCGCAATAAACTGTGGAAAATTCTGAAAGAGATGGGAATACCAGACCACCTGATCTGCCTCTTGAGAAATCTGTATGCAGGTCAGGAAGCAACAGTTAGAACTGGACATGGAACAACAGACTGGTTCCAAATAGGAAAAGGAGTACGTCAAGGCTGTATATTGTCACCCTACTTATTTAACTTATATGCAGAGTACATCATGAGAAATGCTGGACTGGAAGAAGCACAAGCTGGAATCAAGATTGCCAGGAGAAATATCAATAACCTCAGATATGCAGATGACATCACCCTAATGGCAGAAAGTGAAGAGGAACTCAAAAGCCTCTTGATGAAAGTGAAAGTGGAGAGTGAAATAGTTGGCTTAAAGCTCAACATTCAGAAAACAAAGATCATGGCATCCGGTCCCATCACTTCATGGGAAATAGATGGGGAAACAGTGTCAGACTTTATTTTTTTGGGCTCCAAAATCGCTGCAGATGGTGACTGCAGCCATGAAATTAAAAGATGCTTACTCCTTGGAAGGAAAGTTATGACCAACCTAGATAGCATATTCAAAAGCAGAGACATTACTTTGCCAACAAAGGTCTGTCTAGTCAAGGCTATGGTTTTTCCTGTGGTCATGTATGGATGTGAGAGTTGGACTGTGAAGAAGGCTGAGTGCCGAAGAATTGATGCTTTTGAACTGTGGTGTTGGAGAAGACTCTTGAGAGTCCCTTGGACTGCAAGGAGATCCAACCAGTCCATTCTGAAGGAGATGAGCCCTGGGATTTCTTTGGAAGGAATGATGCTAAAGCTGAAACTCCAGTACTTTGGCCACCTCATGAGAAGAGTTGACTCATTGGAAAAGACTCTGATGCTGGGAGGGATTGGGGGCAGGAGGAGAAGGGGACGACAGAGGATGAGATGGCTGGATGGCATCACTGACTCGATGGACGTAAGTTTGATTGAACTCTGGGAGTTGGTGATGGACAGGAAGGCCTGGAGTGCTGCGATTCATGGGGTTGCAAAGAGTCAGACACGACTGAGTGACTGAACTGAACTGACTTGCTTTTATTTTTTGCTTCTTTGAATAATGCTGTCATGGACATTCATATATAAATTTTTGTGGAGAAATGCATTTTCATTTTGCTTGAGTATCCATTAAGAGTGGAATTCCTGGGTCATATAGTGTTTAACACACCAAACTGTGTCCTCAAGTGGCAGCGCTGTTTCGCATTTTCTCTAGCAATGCATAAGGGTCCGTTTGTCCTTGGCAACACTTGCCATTTTCTAGCTTTTATATTTTAGCTGACTTAGTGGTTATATTTTATTGTCCTTTGATTTGCATTTCCCTAATGACTAATAATATGGACTCTCTTTTGATGTGCCTATTTCCTGTGCTTTTCATGTGCTTATTTATGTCTTTTTAGAGAAATGTCTATTAAAACCCTTTGCCCAAGTTTAGCTGTGTTCTTCTTATTATTTTTATTGTTAAGTTGTAAGAATTCTTTGTTTTCTGGATACAAGTTGTTTATCAAGTATATGATTCGAAAATATTTTTTCCTAGTCCATGCGTTGTCTTTTTATAATACTTTCTTGATGTTACCAGTGGGATCACAGACACTTTCAATTTTCATGAAGTTCTGTTCATCTATTTTTTATTTTGTTGCTTGTACTTTTAGTATTATATCTAAGAAACCATCACCTATCCCAACAATATAAAGCTTTACTCCTATGTTTTTAGCTCCTATGTTTAGGTTTGTGATCCATTTTGAGTTAATGTTTGTGTATGATGTGAACAAGGGGCTTAATTTCGTTCTTCTGCATATGCGTATCCATTTGTCCCGGTGCCATTTGTTGAAAAGACAATTTTTCCCACTTTATTGTCTTGGTAACCTCAATGAGAATTAATTGAAAAGTTGAACCTAAAATTCATATGGAAACCCAAGAGACTGAAAATATTCAAAGCAGTCTTGATCAGTGGAATAGAATTGAGAGTCCAGAAATAAATGGTTGATCAAGGTTGCTTAGACTATTCTGAGTCCCTTCCCAAAGAAAATAAATAAAGCTAAGATTTTTATAAGGATTGTAATAATTCTGTAAATCAATTTGGAGAATATTTCCATCTTATTTATATTAAATCATACAATCCATTAACATAAAATGCTTCTCCATTTATTTAGATCTTTTTGAAGTTGAAGTGTGTCTTACAATCTTCTGTTTAATTTATTCTTAAGTATTTTGTTCTTTTTGATGGTCTTGCAGATGGAACTATTTTCCTAATTCATTTTTGTATTTTTGTTGCTAGTTTATAGAAATATAATAGGTTTTTATATTGATCATATGTCCTGCAACATTGCCTAACTCATTTATTAATTCTAATAGGGTTTAAGTGAATTCCTTAAGACTTTCTAAATACAAGATCTTGTCATAGGCAAATAGAAATTATTTTAATTTTCTCCTTTCTAATGTGGTCTCATTTATTTCTTTTTCTTGTTTAATTTCTCTGGCTGGAACCTCCAGTACAATGTTGAAATGCTGAAAGGCGAATCCTTGTCGTGTTCCCGATTTTAAGGAAAAGCATACATTTGGTCTTTCACTATTAAGTGTAACTTCAGCTGCCTAGATCTATTTCAGTGTAGTTCTGTTGCATCTATATTCTTCTAAAACTTATATTAGTCATTAGTATTTGCTTTTAATAACTTTATTAAAAGGATCTCAGGCAGTGTATCACCTATGATACCTACATTTCTTAATATATTTTGTAAGTATGGCTATATTGTTGCAAGTGACTGTGGCTCATTCATGTTGGCTTCTATATATTATTTCATTGTGTAAATATGACACAATTTAGCCATTATCCCATTTTTGGATAATTTGATTATTTCCATGGTTTTGCTATTATGAAGAGTGTTGCCATGATTATACTTATCAATATCTTTTAGGGTAAATTTGCCAGAATTTCTGGGGGAATACACATAGGCATGGACTTGCTGTGGGAATATTCAATTTTATAAGATAATGCCAGTTGTTTTCTACTGTGATTCTACATATTTACATATCCATTAGTAACATAGAAAAGGCTTTGTTGCTCTACATTCTCTCCATCCCTTTGCACTGATGAACTGTGATTTTGGCCCTAAAATGAGTATAAAATGATACCATATCTTGGGGCCTAATTTTCATTTTCCTCATAGCTTAATGGGGCTGAACACCTTTTCACAGATGGGCTTCATTTAACATTGGGTGGGTGTTTCCCTGAAGGTGTTGATTTTCCTGCACTTTCAAGCTTCACTTATGAACCCAGAGAGCCCCCACTTACACTGGAGGACCTGGGGACAGAGGAAAAATAGGCACATGTCTGCTGCATCCAGATTCTGCCAGTTTGAAGTCAGCCCAAGCCCCATGGAATTGTCTACCCTGACATGGTTAAAATCAGGGCAGAGGCTGAGAACATTTGATTTGGAGAATCAGAGGTATCTTAAACAAGCTTATATTTGTCATTTCCATCTTTGATTCAAAAATTAGAGTTTTAAAAATAAATAATAGGTGAGTTTGTCCCATTATATTTAACGATATTATAGGGTGCATTTGGTCTCAGTTCTGTCATATTATTTTATATTATGCTTTCTGATTTTAATGCATCCTTTCAAAGTCTTTTCCTTCATGGTCTGTGTTTCCATGGTTTGCTTTGTGTATTACTTTTCTCTCTAATAATTTGGAAGGTTTATGGATAATTTTTATTTCCTTCAGTGGTTGCTTTGTAACTATGCACAATATTCTTTTATGTCTTATTTCTTGAATTATAACTTAAGAGGTTTTCCCACCATAAAAAAAAAAAACAGGTAGCTTTGTTTCTTTCCTCTACGTTACTTTCTCCCATGTCATCTTTCAGTATATATATTATTAGTTCTTTTATACTTTACATAATATCCTTCTAGATCAATTGCTTGATTTATCAGCTTCAGCTGTGTTGATCCTTTTCTTCAAAGGTGAGTATGTGTTTATATATATCCTGCTTTGATCTTACTCTGTATTTTTGATATAAGAACTTACATCTTCAGTTCTGGAAGGCTATCAGCTGATACCTCTTCAACTACTGTTTTTCTTCATCCTCTTTGGGCTTCCTTGATGGCTCAGATGGTAAAGAATCTGCCTGCAGTGCCGGAGATGTGGGCTCGATCCCTGGGTCAGGAAGATTCCCTGGAGAAGGGAATAGCAACCCACTCCAGTATTCTTGCATGGAGAATTCCATGAACAGAGGAGCCTGGCGGGCTACAGTCCATGAGTGCACAAAGAGTCAGACATGACTGAGCGACTTTTACTTCCTTCATCCTCTTTACGCCTCCTCCTTTTACTCCTGTTAGACAGGTGGGAGATACTGGGCTCAGGCTCCACTTGCCTCACCTGCTTTCCTGTGTTTTACTCAGAGCTTATCTCCAGAAAATGCTGCTTCCCATATGGGAGGTTCTGGTTTCATGATCACCTCCACACCAGCCCTAGGGATTTCCCTCGACTCAGGTAGGCTCTGTTGTAAATGTTTTCCTTGGGGTCTCATACCTGTTGAGTGGTGCAGCTTTGGGGCTCTACACTGCAATTGGAGCAGACTTAGAGTTCTGACTTGCCCCTGGTGTCTCCCTTCTCACTGATGGCCCGGGGAGGGGCACCCACTTTTGGGAAGGTGTAGGTGGTGGTTTTCTTTTTTCATTTTACTGAAGGGACAGCTCTCCTAAACTCCTGGCTCTAAGCAGAAAGATCGTTCCTCGGCTCTTTTGTGTACAGGGCCTTGTGCCTCGGCTCTTCATCCCTCACGGGTATTGAAACATGAGCAATTTCATCCAATTCTTATACCCCTGTGGGCCATTTCCTGTTAACTCCTGCTCACTGTTCTGGTTTTGAATTTTGTTTTATTTCTGGCATGAGAGGATTTTCCCTTCTTGCTTTGAGTTCATGGAAGTGGTTGTAAATTGACTTGTGTTCTCTTGTAGCCAGCATCTCTTCATGTGTGTAGTGGGTGTGACACTTTTGTTGAGGGTGGGGAAAATGCTTTCTCCACCAACTTGGTACTCTGTAGAGAGCAGGAAGTGATGGTGATTTGGGCTGTAGAGGCTGGTCCTTCTGCCTGGTAGTTAGGAAGAGTGCTAAAAGCAGAAGTTCCGGAGGAGCCTGAGAAGGGAAACCTGGGAGGAGACTCCAAGGGACAGAGAAGAGCGGCACAGTGGGCGTGAGAACTTCTGCAGGTGGGTCAACGTGAGTGGCTAACACACAAAGATCCCCTGAAGGAGGGTATAGCAATCCACTCCAGCATTCTTGCCTGGAGAATCCCCGTGGACTCCTCTTGTCAGAGAAGCCTGGCAGGCTACAATCCATGGGGTTGCAAAGTCAGACACGACTGAGCAATTAAGCACAGCACACAACACACAAACCCAAGTCATCTGTGAAACTGGCCTGTGGTTACCATGAACCTCTAGGAACAGTGCTGGTGGGCTCGACTGCCTTCTTTGAGTGGTATTTTGAGGAAATTAAGGAAAAGGGTCCATCTTTCACATTAGGGACCACTTGAAGTGCAAAGACAAAAGTAGCAACATCAGTATTTTTAAAGAAAACTGGAGCAGGAAACTGAATGTCTTCTCCCAAGAATTTTCTGAAATCTGGGGGAGGACACTGAACCTCCCACAGGATGAGGTTAGGTTCAAGCTAACTGTATTTACTACTGCAGGGGTGAGGCAACCTCTAGTTCGCATGTAGCTAGACTGAAGCGACTTAGCAGCAGCAGCAGCAGTAACATTTCTTGCCTTGTTTAGTCTACGTGACAGAGCTCTGAACAAACAAAACTAGCCTCATTTTCTGTGCGTGTACATGCTCAGTTGCTCAGTTGTGTCCAATTCTCTGCAACTCCATAGACTACAGTCCTCTAGACTCCTCTGTCCATGGGATTTTCCCGGCAAGAATATTGGAGTGGATTCCCATTTCCTCTTCCAGGGAACCTTCCTGACCCAAGGATTGAACTTGAGTCTCTGGTATCTCTTGTACTGCAGATAGATTCTTTACTGCTGAGTCACTGGGGAGTCTCTGGAGCAATGGTTTTCAGCCAGGGGTGGTTTGGACCCCCAGGGGTGTTATCTAATGTATGCAGGCATTTGTGATTGTCATGGTGTGGGTGGAGGAAGATGTTACTGGTGTCTCACGTGTAGAGGCCAAGGATGCTGCTAAACATGCTATGATGCTCAGAACAGACCCCACAACAAAGGATTTTTCAGCCACAAATGTTAATAGTGCCAAGACTGAGGAACCCTGATACAGAGTAGGTAGCTGAGGCTTAGAGACTTCAAATCATCTGTATTACATCGCAGAGTTGGACAGTTAGGAACGACAATGATAATTCATATTGCTTAATAGCTGTATTAGACTCTGCTTGAGCTGCCATAACAAAACACCACAGGCTGGGTGGTTTAAACAATGAAAAATTATTTTCTTATCATCTGCAGGCTAGAAGTCCAAGATCAAGTCCAACGTGGTCAGTTTCTAGTGAGGACTCTTCCTGGCTTGCAGACAGCCACTGTGCTGTGTCCTCACGTAGCCTTTTGTCCATGTGTGCTTGTTGCAGGGAGGAGGGAGAGCTGGGGAGCATGAGCGTGAATGTGAGAGCTCTGATATCTACTCCTATAAGGACACTCATCCTATTGGATCAGGGCCCCACCCTTATGACTCCTCAAGGCTCCATCTCCAAATACAGTCATACTTGGGGTTAGGGCTTCAAGATGTGAATTTTGGGGAGACAAAAATCCATGCATATCAACTGCTCTCTCAGTGCCTGGCATTGCTCTTAGGACTCTATGGGTATTGTTATTATCACCCTATGACAGACAGGGAAATTGAGATGCAAGGAAAAGCCAGTGACTTACCTGGGGTGACAGGGGTGTGGGGCACTGCCAGGATGTACACCAGGCAAAAGTCTCCAGAGCCTGTGCCCTCCACCCCTGGGCTGCACTTCTCTGAGGGGCTCTGGCATGAATCTAGGTTTCCAGCTGTGTCCTAAGTTCTGTCCTAAGCTCTGCCCTGCACCTCATCTCCTTTTACAAGTGTATGGCCCAAGATACAGCCCGAGAATAAATAAGAGCTCAACACCATAGCTTGAATATGCATAGATCAAAGAGATTTGTTGAATGTAGCAAAAGGGATGAGCCTCTAGAGGAAGCCAGCATGAGCTCCTGGGAGAGATGTCCCAGATGGGCTCATGTATTTTCCTCTATCCCAGGCCCCGCCAGGCTTGGGCTCTAAGGCAGTGCAGCTGTAGAGCAGGCATCTGGGCTAGTGGCCTGTGGTGATCACCAGCTCATAGCAGAGATAGTGTGGCTGATTGAGACAACAGTTGTGGCCCCCAGCTTTCTGATTATGGAGTAAGGAGAAGCTCCTCTGTCACGCTGCTTCAGCAGTGGCATCCTGGGGCTCACTCCTGGGAGCTGAGCCTGCAGCTACTCCTCTGGGCCTTCCAGGATGTTGTAAGCACCAATTCCCTGTATTAAATCCCTCTCTGCTTAATCCAGCTAGAGTGGTGTCTGATCTACTGCTGCATGCTGATTGATACTGGCCTGGCAAGGAAAGGGAAGGAGGGGGTGCTGGGGGAAGAATCTGGGGGAGGCTCCTTCCCAGTCCATAGGCACCTGTGATCAGGGATCTGGGGTCCTGGGGTTGGCGGGGGTAGAGAGAGAGCTGCTAGTATTTCTCTTCAGAGTCACTGCTGCTGCTGCTAAGTCGCTTCAGTCGTGTCTGACTCTGTGCGACCCCACAGACGGCAGCCCACCAGGCTCAGTCATCCCTGGGATTCTCCAGGCAAGAACACTGGAGTGGGTTGCCATTTCCTTCTCCAATGCATGAAAGTGAAAAGTGAAAGTGAAGTCGCTCAGTTGTGTCCGACTCTCCGCAACCCCATGGACTGCAGCCCACCAGGCTCCTCCGTCCATGGGATTTTCCAGGCAAGAGTACTGAAGTGGGTTGCCATTACCTTCTCCTTGAGAGTCACAATAGGATACATAAAAGATACCGAGCTGGGAGGTGTTAGAGCTGAGTCCTTAGTCTCCTCTCTCCTCCTTGCTCGATGTGTGAACTTTGGTGAATGTGTTGCCCTTTCCTGGACTCAGGTGTTTCCATCAGTCTCAGTCTCAAGCCTGACATTCTGTGGCATCGGGTCTGAAATAACCAAGGGAGCTTGTAGGGGGTGGGACGCAGGCTGGGATTTTCAGCAGAGCCCTCTTTAAATGTCATGGTGTGAGGCTTTCCCATTTAAAGAGAGATTGACAGCCACAAGCAACCTAACAAGATTACCGCTCTGCTCCTTCTTTTAGTAGACAGAGCATCTCACAAGCTGGAAATCAAGAGGTGCCTCGGGGAAGGGAGAGGGGAGCAAATGGCACCATTTACCAACTAGTCACAGGTCTGGGCTCTGACAAGAAGCAATTATTCAAGACAAGGCACCTGAAGAAAGGGGCAACTGGGCTCAGGGCCCCAGTGGAACTTTCTTCTGGGCCCCCCACAAGAAGAGGGGAGAATGTGTATGGTGTCCCTTTCAGGCTGCCTCCACTTAGCTCTGGACAGTGAGGCTCCTAGAAAACAACCTGAGAAGACAGTGGGCTGCTGGAAGTGGTGGGAAGTTCTCTGCTCTGTTGCTAGCTTGCTGTGTGACTCTGGACAGTCTATTCACCTCTCTGGGCCTCTGTTGCCCTTGTAAAATAAGAAAATGGGTTTCATTCTAAGGGCAGGGACTGCCTGCTCTGGTTAGCCCTTAATCCCAGCACTGGAACAGTGCCTGGCATGTAGCAGGTTTTGATCAAAGTTATTAGGTGAAAGCATGAAATGGATCCTATGGCAAGACCTGGAATGGTTTCAAGCACAAAAGGTAAGGTTTTAGTAGTGCTTTAGATGAACCACCTGGCTTCCCTGTGGAGGGTGAGGAAGAGGGCACAGGAGCCTGCTGCAATAAAATGATGGATGTAAAATGAAAGACCAGTGAACTGAAGACTGTGAGAAGTGGCATCCTAGAACTTTACATCTAGTAAATACTTTAGTGCACAGGTGCATTATCTGATGTCATCTCTACAAAGGCCTGGGGATGGGACAGAGCTAGGATTGGTACTTGCTCTTCCAGACTCAGAAATATGATTTAGAGAGAAGAAGGAAGTGCCTTATGCAAGAGTGGAGCTGGTAAATGGCAGATTCAGGACTCAAGTGAGGATGTGAGAAGACACTTAACATCACTAGTTGTCAGGGAAATACAAATTAAATCTGCTATAAAATACACCCAATAGAATGGCTAGAACTAAAAAGACTGTTCATAACAAGTGTTGGCAAGAATGTGGAGGAATGGGAACTCCCCTACCCTGCTGGTGGAGGTATAATATGGCACAGTCTCTTGGAAAACAGCATGGCATTTACCGAACCCACTCCTAAGTATTTACTTGAGAGGAATAAATATGTGGTTGCACAGAGTTTTGTTCTTGAGTTTTCATAGCCACTTGATTAAAAAAAAAGCCAAATAAGCAACCCAAGTGTTCCTCAACATGGGAATATACGCAAATTGTGGCTTGACCACACAATGGAATACTACTTAGCAATGAAAAGGAGTGAGTGACTGATACAGGAATAAGGGTGGATATCAAAAGCAGAATCCTGAGCATAAGAAACCAGACACAAAAGGATAGAAACTATAGTATATGATTCCATTTATATGAAACTCTAGAAAAGTCTAATCTGTATTGATGGAAAGTGGAGTGTGGTTGCCTGGAGCTGGAGCTAGAGAGAGAGATTGAATGTGGAGGAGGAAAAGGAAGCTTTAGTGGGTGATGGAAATGCTCCAAATCCTGATTGTGGTATTGGTTGCATTTATCCAAGCTCGTCACAGGATACTTTTGAGTACGTGTGATTTATTATACTAAACTTATATCTCCATCAGATTGATGTAAGAGATCAATTGATGCTTCTTCCAGGGCTCCTGTAGCTCATTCTGGTTCCCTGTCGCCCCCCAGAACCAGGTAGATGATTGAGGCGTGTGGCCATCCACCTAAGGAAGCCCTGACCCATCCCTGACCCTGCTTCTGGCCTCTAGGACTTTACTTGTACGTGAGGTTCACAGAGCCAGGGAGGCACCAAAGCCATATCTGTGGCTGCCTTCCCAGCCTTGTTCCCATTTGTATTTCTGTGTCTGTGTATCCACCTGGTGAGGAGACCTTGCAGAAAGGAACAGCTTTTACTGTCACTTGCTTTGAGACAACACTCTGGCTCTAGCTTCAGAGGTGGCCGCCCATCCCCTGAATAATTTGGGGGTCTTAAACATGGCTGGTCTTTGTTCCAAAAGGCCTTGCTAAAACAGAGGCAGGCACAACCTTCCATCAACCTTGGCTCCTGGAGGTTTGAGGCCAAAGTCATCACCTTAGGGTCTGTTCCCCTGCAGGGCTGACTTTGATCCCCTGGAAGCAGTAGCCTTTGTGGAATCTGAGTATCCTTCCCTCTCTCCTGCAGCCAGAAACTGGCCCTGCAAGGAGGTTGCAGTGACCAGCATTCACACTGAGTGACGTTTGCTGTCTAGAGAAAATGTTCCACACTCAATGAGAAGGAAAATCCCAGAAAGAGAGAGGAGGGGGCAGGGCACCCATCAGCAGGGGGTAAGATTACTAAGGGGTGGAGACGTCTCAGGTGGGGGCTGGCAGGGTGGTCTAAAGGGAGGACAGGGCCTCTTGCTTGTTAGGCTGTCTGGATCCTACACTGCCTCCTCTTACAACTCTGCTTTGCCTCCTCTGACTTGGCCTGAAGGACAAAGATGTCCCCTGATCTAGGATCCAAGGTCAGTTAGGGTCTGGCCCCAGCTGCCCTTCCAGCCACTCTTGTTTGCATTGCCTTCACTCATGCTGTCCCCACCTCCTAGAGGGCCCTTCCTCACTTTTCCATGTGGTATGTTCTCATTTGCATTCTAGTCTCAACTTTAGAGTCTTCTTGAAAGACTTCCTTGACCCTCCCAGCAGAAGTAATTGTTCCCTTCTCTGAGCTCAGAGAAAACTTGGCTTGCTCTGCTGTTTATTTCTGAGTTTGTTTTCATGACCAGCTCCCTTCCAAGTCAGGATGTTCACAAGGGCAGAGCTTGCATCTTTCTAAGCTCCAAACCTGGGCTTGTGTGCCTGCTGCAGACGGGGCACCCAGGAAATGCTGTTTGAGGGAGTGAGTGCCCTTGGTCTGCACTTGGGCACAGCGGCTCTGTGGATGCTGGCATGCTGCACAGGCGGGTCCTGTCTGTGTATGGGCAGCTGAACCCTGGCATCTGGAGTAGGACCCTGGGGCTTGGTCCCGTAAGCCAGGCTGGGCAGCCAAAAAGAGGACAGACTTGGAAGCCGGAACCAGCCTGCTAAGCCCGTGATATTTACCAGGCTGACAGTTTCCCAGCCAAAGCAGCCCGGAGACAGGGGATGGCTGGAGAAAGTGGGTCATCTTGACTCTTATTCAAGACACCAGGGAGGGCCCTGGGGTTTAGCCGTGGCAGTGATGGAGACTGATCCTGTCATTTGCTTGGATCCAAATGAAAGGGATTAGTGACTGCAGAAATATATTAATTTTCCATGCAGCACAGGGCAAGGAGAGGCAGTAGAGGATTTAAAAGAAGAAGAAGAAGAAAAAAACCTGTGTATGCACTTGTGTGCATGTGCCTGTGTGTGCATATACATGTGCGTGTATACTACACACACATACACGTCATCCACGCCCACATCACGTGCCAGCGTTCGACTGTATCTTCAGAAGTCTGACAGGCTGGAGAAGCAGCCTCAGCTTTAGAGCTCGAAGACTCTGGTTTGGGCCTCAGCATTCAATCAGGATGCTGCCCTCTGTGAACTTAGGTTTCTCATCTGGGATGCAGACATGTTGACTATCCTCACAGACCAAAGTGGGAGTCAGAGTGACGGCAGTGGCAGTCTGCTGTGGACATGAGAGATGGCCTTCAGAAGCTACTCTGCTCCTGCGGTTGCATTTCCCAGCTCCTCCTGTGTATGGATGGAGAAGGCAATGACACCCCACTCCAGTACTCTTGCCTGGAAAATCCCATGGACGGAGGAGCCTGGTGGGCTGCAGTCCATGGGGTCGCTAAGAGTCGGACACGACTGAGCTACTTCACTTTCACTTTTCACTTTCATGCATTGGAGAAGGAAATGGCAACCCACTCCATGTTCTTGCCTGGAGAGTCCCAGGGACAGGGGAGCCTGGTGGGCTGCTGTCTATGGGGTCGCACAGAGTCAGACACGACTGAAGTGACTTAGCAGCCTGTGAATGGATGACGTTCAGGTCACCAGGTCACGCTCAGGATCCACCTGCAGGCCACACACCTCCAACCTCCAGGGAAGCTAGGGATGGTGCCACCTCTGGAATGGACGGGTGTCCATGGACATGGCAGAGCTGGGAGCCCCGACCCATTTCCAGCAGATGCTGTGACCTGTGGCAAGCTCCATCCCCTTCTTACTTTGTTTTCCCCACTTGCACAATGACAGCCTCAGTTATCCTCTGTTTCAGAACACTTTGGGAGTAGGGAAGGTGTATGACCGGGCCAGGAAATGCATGGCGGAGTGACCTAATGACCCCAAAGTGAGAGTCAAGGCCGACTGTTAAAGGTACCTCTTTATTTCATCCTTCACTAGTACTCTGTCCCCTGGCCTCACAGCTGCCACTGCCTCTGCTCTCTTACATAAGAAATTACATTCAATTAGGTTCTGCTCTTCCCTGAGAAGCCCAGCCCCTGTGTGTGGTCCACCATGGCCTCCCTTAGGAGTGCAATAGGCTCATCATGACGCCCTTTCCCAGTAGTGAGGGCCAGACAGACGCCTTCCCCCTTCTGCTAGGCAGACAGACAGCACTGTCCACATGGCCTCTTCCTCCAGTCCCCCTTCTCCACAGAAAGCAAGGGAAAGGGAGGAGTCATTTCCCTAGTTTCACAGAAAGTCAGGGCTTCCAGCATCGGAAGGGCCACCCCTGCCTCTTGTTCAGGAAACTCTTCATGCAGGACAGACTTTAAGCCCCTTCCCCTCCCGCCCCCTCTCCTCTCCTGTGCTTAGGCTGGCTCAGGCCCTCAGCTCCTAGACACTCTCTGGAATATCCTCCCCTATTCCTGAGCCCAGGAAACTCTTAAGTTGTTCCAGGATCAGCTCTGGCTTTGCCTCTCCAGTGAGCAGACTTGCCGGACGCATGGTCCTGGCCCTCCCCTCTGGGTGCCCCTTGCCTACAGGGTGCATAGATTCTGTAGTAGCTTATGCACCCCTTTACCTGCATGCATGGAGCTCCATCAGTGTCTCTTTGCCTTAGTCGTCCTTGTTCTCAATCCCAACCCAGAGTCTGGGTCTAAGGAAAGGCCCCCAAAACATTTGAGATGTGAGTGTTGGACTTCCCCGGGAGATGGTACAGGGCCCTGGCCTCATTCTGTGAGCATGGCTAAAAGACTCATACTCCATATGTCTCCCAATTCAAATTCAGCCTGCTCCCAAGACCCCAACCCTGGCCTCCTGCCTGAGTCTTGAATGAGCAGGAATGAGATCCCCAATTTTGTCTGGGGTTCCTCCCAAGCCCCACCTATCTCCTCTCCCCAGTCCTGATCCTTTATTCCAGAGACAGAGAGATACAGAGACAGAGAGAGGCCAGAAGACAAGAGAAAAATGCAAAAAAGAGATTTAAGTTGAAACAGAGACAAATACACATGGAGAGACAAAGAAAGAGAAAAGGAACAGAATGAAAGAGAGTGAGAAGACACAGGCAGAGAGGCAAAGCAGGAGACGATCAGAGGAGGGGAGGGAAAGCAAGCTGGAGATGGCAGGCGGGGTCCAGGCAGCCTCGCAGCTGTGGAAGGGAGCCTGCCAGCCTGGCGGTGAGGGGCTGGCCCGGCATGGGGCCCCAGCACGGGGCGGTGGCAGCTGGGCTGGGCATTTGGCTGCCTCTGCTGAGCCCAGGCCCCTGCGCCTGACCCAAGCCCAGCTGCTCCGGCCCTCTTCTTTTGCTGCCTGCAGCCTCCAGGCAACCTTCATGCTCTGGGACCAGGAGTTGGGGGAGCAAGTGGCAAAGCCAGGCCTCTGAGGTCACCTCTGCCAGACAGGGAGGCAGCTCCGCATATTCCACCAGCGGGACCCAGGCAGAAGCCTATTCCATTTGGCTTGGGGAGGAGACATGTGGTTTTCATGACAGTGGATCTCCTTTCTAATTAGAGACTCACTGAGGCGTGTGTCAAAATCGGCAGCATTTTTTGAGCTCCACAAATAAGAACAGCACTTCACTCCAGGGCAGTGTTTCCTGGATTTGAGGCACCTCCCTGAAGATGCTGTTTCTTTGATGTACTTTTCATAGCATGCCCACTCACTGGGTGTCAACCCATCAGGAAGCCAGGGCCTGGAAGGTAAGATGGGGTCCAGGCACAGTCAACCGCTAAGTGTCAGCCCTAGGACCTGAATCCCATTAGCAGGGGCCACCAAGCTCCCAGCTGGCCCCCGGAACTCTGGGGTCCCATCATGGCTGACCGGCCTGGGGGACAAACTGTGGTTGGGCTGCAGAGCGAGGCTGGGTACCAGGTCAGGAGTCCTTTTTATCCTATTTTGTGGCAACATGTGGTCATACATTTAGGGATGCAGGGTGAGTAAGCCAACATAATTTTTCAAGCAATGAAGGTGTTTTAATTGTTTTCCCTTGAAGCCCTACTCATTTTTTTTGTGCTCTGCTGCACTTCCCTGGGATCAGACCCCAGCTGCTTGCTGGGCAGCTGGGAAAAGAGATCTGGGACCTAAAATTGAGTCAGAAGTGATTGACATGCAATGAGATGGGGGCATATTCTCCTTTATTCCTCTTGAGGCAAAAGCTTAGATCCCTTTGGGTCCCCTGTATGTAGAAGGACCCAACACAAGGTACAGGGCAGGGCTGTGTGGAAGGGGACAGGAAACAGGGAAGAAAGAAGGGAGCAGGTGGGGGGAGAGTCATCAGGGTGTTGTGTGGACTGTGAGGTTCGTGATGTGGGCTACCCGCCCCACCTCTTCCCCTGATGGCTTCATCAAAGTCACTAACTTATTACTTGTTAGTTGCCTGTATGTGGGCACCAGGTTGGTTCACAGATGTCTGCATGGAGTTGTTGAGAGAGGGAAAAAGCCAAGGGCAAGGATTTGTGTGCTCACAAACCTTGGAGTTGGGGTTTCCAGCCAAGCGTGCCTCAGTATTCAGGGCTCAGAGGCCCTAGCTGACATCTGGGTTATGGATACGCATAAAATAGGGCCCAGGATGCCGAGTTGGAGGTGGTGGGGAAGGTATTGGCTATCGAATCAGGATCCAAGAGATCCTGCCAGGCTGAAGTGAGACTGAGTCTGGGAGGCTGAAGTTTATTCACACAGGAGATTTCTAGTCAAGATGGCTGATTAGGCTGATGCGAGATCATCTTCCTTTTCCAGATGCTTGATGCAGTAGGAGGAAGAGCAGAAGGAGGGGAAGGAGGAGACACAGTGGAAGCTGCAGAGCATGAGGTACCAGAACAGATTTGTGCTTTAGGAGCTGGATGCAAACTGGGGCTGAGAAGGTCTCGGGCCCTGAATCTGGGCTCTCTGGGGAGAGTCAGTAGCCAGGAAGGAATTAGGTCATCTGCGTTTGGGAAGCCAGAATCCTGTGGGAGGTGGTATGATTGGCCTCAATTATGCACCCCTCTCTGCAGCCAGACTCCTGCCATCGCCTCATCGTGGGAAGAGTATTTGTTCATGCTTCTTAACTTTGGGCTCAGCTGTGAAACTTGTTTTGGCCAATGTACCAGATGCCTGAATAAAGATTCAGAAAGATGGCGACAGCCGGGAGTAAGGCTAAATCTAATAGGAGGGAGTTTAATTGGGACTGGGGACTTCCGTCCACCATGGTGGACAAAGCTGACACATGATGGAAAGTGACAGCGTGCCAGTCTGGGCCTGAGTCTCCCTTGCTTCTGCTGGCTGGTTGAGTCTCTGCCAGAGTCTTGAAAGGTACATGCCCTGGTTATTCTGTTGGTCTAAGGAAGATAAGAGAATGGAGAGCAGGGCTACCCAAGCTGACCACAGATAAGGTGTCCAACCATCCCAGTTTTCCCAGGACTGTGAGGTGTACTGGGATGTGGGACTTGGAACACCCAAATTGAGAAAGTCCTGGGAAAACCAGAAAAAGCCAATCATCCTACCCACACACTTGGCGAGAGAAGCATGGCCAACGCAGCTGCAGTCTGAAGAGGGCCACCTTGCCACTACAGCCTTGATCAGGCAATACAGAGATAGGCAGAGAGCGCTCTCAGCTGATCCACAGACAGATCATCCACATGAGTCGTTCTTATTGTATCCTCTTTGACTTTGTGATTATTTGTTCCACA
Source organism: Bubalus bubalis (assembly GCF_019923935.1). NCBI lineage: Eukaryota > Metazoa > Chordata > Mammalia > Artiodactyla > Bovidae > Bubalus > Bubalus bubalis. The sequence goes on from NC_059160.1 coordinate 153,358,092, forward strand.
GCAATATTGTGGCAGTAGCTAACAGAGATACTGCCATGAACTCAGATATTGTCACTGTGAGGAGTGAGCTGCCCACACCAATGGACCCTAGAGCCGCAAGGTGACTGAAAAATCCACTTCTTGGTCAGTGTGTTAAACCAGTGGCTCTCTATCCTGACCGCATATTAGAATTTCCTAGGGAGCATAACAAAGCCGAACATCCAGAACACTTTCCAGAGAGTCTGTTCAACTCTTCTGCCACGGGGTCCTGGCTTCATTATTTTTTAAAAACCCCGCCTGATGTGAAGGCAGGTTTGGGAATTGGTGGATTAAGTAGTAGACCAGACACAGCTGAAAAAACAATGCTTAAGTTGGCTCAGTGGAAGTCGCTGTACCTGAATTGGCACACAGCAGCTCCTTCTCACCCTGGAAGGGGAGAGGCAGCTTGGAAGAAGTTTCTATGATGGAGACTCAGGGGTCTGAGCGGACCCAGGATCCTTTGTGTTCTCAGGGTCCTGGAGATGTAAAGAAGCCTGGGGAGGAGCGAGGTGGGAGTCCTGTCCTACACACCCGAGTTCTGTCCTCTCCTCTAAGAGGCAGGTGCATGGTGTGAGCTATGTCTAGGCCAAGCTTCGCAAACTTTAAGTGCCCAGGAAGCGGCTGTGGATTTTGTTAAAAACATGTAGGTTCCAACTCACGTGGAACTCATAGGTCTGGGGCGGAACTGATTCTCTGCATTTCTCAGGTGATGCCCATGGGCTGGAGCACATGTTGAGTAGGAAGCGGGTGGGAAAATAGGGGAGAGGACGCCAGGTTCCATGATCTCCTTGGATTGTTCATACCAGAGAGAAGCGGGTTCATGAAGGTGGCAGGTGTTCCCATTCTAGAAGGGCTGCCATGGGATCTGGAGGTTCAGCATGGCCCCATAGGGCAGATCTGGGGCAGAAGGAGGCGTCTCATTGAGTACGGAGACAAAGTTCAGGATGAAATGACTGCTGTGGGGGGTGGGTTGCTGCCCGTTCCAGCAATGCAGTGGGGCTGTCACCGGGAGCAGGACGATCCCTCAGGGAGAAGGCCCGGGTGTGGTCATCCACCCGGAGCCTTCAGGGCCTCTTCCTGCCCCAGACTCTTTGATCCTTGAGGTCTTTCGTTTCTGTATTTGGGTCAAGAACAGAGCCTGGGTGGAGACTGATGAGAGGCCGTGGGTAGCTGCGGGGAGGCCTCCCTTCCGTGAGCACATGGAAATCTCACCAGCTGCTGGTTGCCCAGTCAGGTCTGGACACCCGGGCAGCCTCTCTGGGTCCTCTCTCTGTCTAAGAGGAGACTTTGGTCTCTGGGAAATGGACATCCCTGATTGGTGGAGGCTGCCTCCTTGGCCAGACTGCTTAGCTGGGGCCAGGGGACATCAGATTCCAGAGGAATCAAATCTGATGACATTTGTGCTCAGCGTCTAAGCTGAGAGCAGGATTCTGTTTCACAGCTGTCATGGCCTGCTGTGCTGCTGGGCAGGACCAGCCCTCGTTTCCTGCTCTGTGCAGTGAAGTTGGTGTGAATGGTCCTTCCACCTCTGACTTTCTACAACCATATGGAAATTTTGGCCTGTTTTGGCTTCCAAATTCCAGAAGAGTGAGAATCTGGCCAATTCAGAGGAAACACGATGTTAGGGTAACCCTTCTCTGCATCTCCTTGGAAAAGAGTTTAGGACCATGGAGCCAGAGGAGGGAGCAGGGGGGCTGCTGCTGCAGCCAGCCTGTGTGGGCACCTCTGCCACCCTGGGCTTTGAGTCACAGCAGATGTCTTGGTCCCCAAGACATTTAGAGCTCCAGAGAGCTCTCTCCCTCCCTGGCTTCTCCTACTACCCCCACCCTGGTCTGGGCCATAGCCCTCAGCACTGTGAGCCAGAGGGATGGGTAGCAGTGGAGATGGGGGCATTATCATTATTATACCCATTTTCCAGATAGGCAAACCAAGGCACATAGAGGTAAATTGATTTTCTGATGTCACATGGCCAGGATGTGCCAGAGATGAATTTGAACACCTGTCTGCCTTGCTCTACTCTGTTTAAGCCTGTGTTCTTGAACACCAGATTCCCAGGCAGACGAGAGACATCAGTTTACTGACCATTTGGGACAGTCCCTGAGCCTGCAAGAGTGAATGCCAGAGACACAGCCACTCCTTCAGGTTGGGTTCAAGGTGAGACCTCACTCCCCAGCCCAGAGATGGAGAATTCAGGGTGGGCAAAGTGCGGGACAAACCCCACTGCTCCAGGGCAGGGCTGACCCAGCATAGAAAGTCAGACTCAAAAGTTCCAGCTTATTTCTTCCAGACTCTCAGGTTGGAGGCCAAGGCCCCCTGGAGCAGAGCCAGGATACCTTTCCTGCCCTGGTCATGGCTGGTCCAGGGAAGGGGGCCTGGTGGGAATTCTGACTGGGAGGGGCTGGCAACAAGCAGGAAGCTGGCAGTTAGGTATGGCAGGAAAGCATCAGACAGAGGGTGAAGGACCCTGCTTCCTATGGGAGAGGTTTCCGTGAATCCCCTCTTGGCACTTAACAGTCTGACACTGCAGCCACTCCAGAGGCCTCCTGGGCTCTGCTCCCAGCCTCTTCTGGAGTTTCTTTTGGAGTTCCGCAGCTGAGCCTGATGGAGAAGCAAGGGAAGGCCAGTGTCTGTGTTTTGGAACTTTCCTATCAAAATAAAAGGAGCTGGGTAAAAGCGAATACTGTTGAAGCCCAGGCAAAGATGGAGAAAACTGTGCCTTTTATGGCCAGAGCTATTAAAAGTCTACTTAGGAACACAGTGGCTGGACGAGGCTTGCCTTCCTGCCAGGATTCCTCCCGGCCTTCCCTCGGCTGTTGGCCCTTCCTGACTTCACCTCGGCGCTTGTGAAGGGTTTTTGGGGGCTCCCGACAACTTCATGCTCGCAGCTTGGCAAACACCCATCTGCGTGGATCTTGGAGCACATCAGGGTTCATTTCCAAGGACCAGTCGTATTTCACGGTCTGTGCGGACTTTGCCATATTGGAAACTGCTGGCTGTGGAGGGACCGTTAAAAACAAATGTTCTGTGTTTTCAGCCTCTCTCACCTGCCAAGAGGTTTCCTTGATGGCGCTGGCCCAGAAAACCATGGCAGATGAAGATTAGATTAGAATAAATTGATTTAGAAGTGACACGAGGCTCCTCAGGAGAGGCTTAAATATTTCATACTTGAGTATAACATAGATCTCAGCTGGGCCCTGCAGGAAGGGGGAGGGGAATGGGACTCCTATAGCCAGATTCAGCGCAGCCTTGGAATGTGACGGATGGAAGCAGGATGGGCTGATCTTCCGTGCTGCTGTATAAGCCTCTCTGCCTCAGCTTCCTGACCTGTGGTTGTTGCTACGCTCAGTTGTGTCTGACTCTGCGACGCCATGGACTGCAGCATGCCAGGCTTCCCTGCCCTCTGTTATCTCCTGGAGCTTGTTCAAACTCATGTCCATTGAGTCAATGATGCCATCCAACCATCTCATCCTCTGTTGTCCCCTTCTCTTCCTGCCTTCAATCTTTCCCAGCACCAGGGTCTTTTCCAATGAGTCAGTTCTTCGCTTCAGGCGGCCCAAGTATTGGAGCTTCAGCTTCAGCATCAGTCCTTCCAATGAATATTAGTTGTAAAATGTGATAAAAGGGTGTTTATGACTAGTCTCTTAGAAGTTTTTGGAAGTCTCCCCAAATCAGCCTGGATTAGGGCCCTCTTCCCAGAGTCCCAGGAACTCTGGGCAGTGTCTGGAGGTTGAAGGCAGGGTTGGAGATTTCCTCTTGAGACTGGGATTCATAAAGTCTCTAGGCTGACACTCGTCAAGTCATAATCCCACCTGGGTAAGGAGGTGTCCTCTCCTACCCCACCACCTTTACACCCTCACTGGAGTTCCATCTGGCACTTTCTCCGCCTCCAGTTGCTCTGGCTTTTCTCTGAGTGATAGGATTCCTGGAGCACAGAGGGAGGCGCATTTTTCCAGGGCCTGCACACCCCTACCCTATCCCTACCCCAGCAGCCTTCCATTGAAGTTACCCATCTGGAGGGAATAGAGTGATTTGCATATTGAGCTTGGAAACCATAAGGTTCCCCCGGGGCTATTCCTTGACCTTTATTTACCTTGGTGACCCGAATAGAAGGTGATGAAAGGGGGAATCAGGGATCGTTGCCAGTATCTGGCATGCTATAGTTCATCGGGTCGCAAAAAGTCGGACATGACTGAAGCGACTTAGCAGCAGCAGCAGCAGCAGAGTAACTGGGTAAGGGCTCTTCTGAAAGGGGTGGGCGCTTCTACCCTGCTTGCCAATAAGTGTCTTTCTGGCGCCCGTGAGACCTTCCTGGGGCCACGGCAGTGAAGAGTAGAGAGGAGTTCCTGTGGGCTGGGGAGACAGCAAGCCTTCTTGAAAGAAAGCAAATGTGAAAGCACGAGCTCTGACCTCGGTTGGATCCATGGGTCCAGTTCATAGGGAGGACACAGCCAGAGAAAAGAAAAGCCTGGTTTCTTATTGCCTAGGAGAAAATTCATCTCCAGGAACATTTCTCTTAGAGTGTGTGAGGTCTTCTGGGGAAGCTTTGCTTCTCCAGGGCAAAGAATTTTAATGTGGTATTTGAGTGTCTGGCCAATGAAGTAATCTGAAGGGATGGAGAATAACTCTTGGGAGACAATTTGTGGGTCCGCAGGGCTCTCTAGACCTTTCAGCAATGACCCTGATCTTGCAACCATTGTCTTGGGCCGGTTCTCATCACCCCTACAGTCTTTTTCCCTCCCAGCCCTTCCTTTTCACCTCCCAGGAGGTAGATGGGATCTTGGCAGCTGTCTACCCCCTCACCACCGTGCACGCAGGGTAGGTGAGCCCCATGCTGAGAGCCACAAGGGGCTATTTGGATGGCATTTGTTCACTGTTTGAAAATGGGCGTGGGGAGTTAGGACCCTGGCGAAAGTACCAGTGGCTAAAAGGACATTGGAGGTGAGCCAGGCTTTCATTTTTCCAATACATTTTGAGGATTTGCAATGTGCCAGGCAGTCCTGGGCACTGAAGATACAGCAGGGAACAAGGTGGGGCTTTTACTTTAGGGATGGAGAAGGGGAGAGATTAAAACAAGCAAGTAAACACGTGAAGGTTATTTCCGGCGTCCTAAGTGCTGTAAGGGAAGTGACGTAGGATGGCAAGATGGAGGATGAGTGGGTGAGGGCCGCTTTTAATCAGTTGTCAAAGGCACACTTTGAGGGAGTCAGTGGAACAGAGGAGGGATGAGAGAAGATGTAGGAAGATGTAGACAACATCATCTTCCTGACAACAGCCAGGAAGGTGTTGTCACTGTCCAGTGTCTTGGACCAGGAAGGTGACAGAGGAGGTGGGGGAAGCAGACTGATATGGGACATATTTTAGAGGCATCACTGAGGACTTGTGTTGACAGATTGGATGCTGTGGGTATAGGGGAGAGAGAAGTCAAAGATGAACTCAGAAAAAGTTTTGCTGAGTATATGTGTTTACCCTATGCCGTTGCAGCCAGTGATTTGTGACCTCTTATGTAAGAACACAAAGAGTACAATCAAGTAGTTTACTTCAAGAATCAGAACCAAAGGGGGGGGTGGGGAAAGACATGCAAAATAGCCCCAGCCTAGGGCCCAACAGAGTTATCACAGTTGAGTTTCAAATTGGACTTGGAGTTTCTTAGCAGGTAGGGAAAAAGAGAAATAATATACAGCTAAGATAATATTTATGATTTTTAGAGTAAAGGAAAGCTGAGATTCTCTTAGCACTAGAGTCTAAACAAATTTTTTTTGCAGGATGCTTCTTTTTTTTTTTTTAAACAAAGATCTCTGCTTGCAGTGCGGAGTGGGATTTTAGGCATGCCTGTGGCACCTACACCAAGAAATTGTACCTGACTTTCCTAAGAGTTGTTGCCCAAAGACCCAGGGCGTCCCATTAAAATGCAGCTGAGTGGGAGAAAGCATGACGGTAGCCTTCTAATGGTTCATGGAAGATGGAGTGTTAAACTGTCCTTAGAAACCATAGTGGAGAATCATAGCAAAATAAAGAAGGGCTAAAAAGTGTCGAGACTCGGGAATGAAAATTGCAATCCTTGTGTGAGTCAAAAAGTCATGTGCATTTTTCTTACATTTGCTTTTAATGTTCTACATGCAGAGTTCATTTTTTTCAGATTAAAAAATTGGTATCGCCACATCAGAGACAAACTTGAAAAATATTAAAAAGAATAGATAAAATACAAATTAAAATCTGCCCTCATGGATAACCAGTGGTAATGTTTGATGCGCTTCTTGGTCTCATACAGATGTGCACATGTACACACATATACTTCCTTTCTTCTTAGATGCACATTTTCATCTTTGATATTTCCAGGTGTGCTTCTTTAATGTTTCCTTATATTGAAATATTTTTTAAGTCTGTGGTGCATCTTAAAATCACTGCTTTTATACAGAAAATACTGTGAAAGCTAGAATATTAGGATTTTTTGTGCATATATAAATTGATCTCCTACAACTTTCATTTAACATTACATTATGAATATTGCCACATGCCTTGAAATATGCTCTGAAGATAAGAGTTTTCCTGGCTACATAATATTCTATCCTAGGAATGTCCCCTAATGGACTCTTGTTCTTCTCTTACTGAAGAACACAGTTTTTCAACCACACACAAGTAAAAGAAGTGACTCCCATAACTTGAGGTGAAACCACATAGCAGATGAACTCTGGAACGGAATTGCTGTGTGTCCTGGTGGCATTTGGCACAGCAGTGGCCCCAGTGCCCCAGAGGCCTAGGTCCTCTCACTGCCATTGGTCCAGCTATGACCCGAGTGTGCTGTTACTACCTTTGGATGCCAGCTGGCCCCTCTTTAAGACAAGAAAGCTTGCTGAGGGTCTTTCCCTTTGAAGGATGCTGATAACTAAACCTGGCCAGGGGATCTTCCCAACCCAGGTTTCCAATCCATGTCTCCTGCATTAGCAGGCAGATTCTTTACACTCAGCCACCTGGGAAGCCCTGTTTATATGCATATGTATGTGTATATATATATATTTATATGTGTGTATATAAATATATTTATGTGTATATGTATGTGTGTGTATGTCTATATGTATGTGTGTGTGTGTGTGTGTGTGTATAAATTTAGCATTTTTAGTGGCTTCTAATTTCCAATCCCAGAACCTCCTTCTGGCTCCTTCAAATGAGTGCTGTTGGAGGAGGTGACAGGGAGGGAAGTTTGGAGCGCTGTCAGAGGACCCGGTCTCACTGTCCTCTTACCGGAGGTGTGACCTCTGACATGACGGCTTCCTTCTTAGGGCTCAGGTTTCGCCTCTATAGGGGCTGGAGGCTAGGCTGGTTTTTCAAGGGTCCACATTTGAGAATTCCAGACCGGGGCCTGGTCATTTCCTGGGTATCTGGCGGCCACTTTAGATTAGAAATTCCCCAGAAAACCTCAGGCCACTGCACCAGGATTGGATCCCATTGCCCCTCACATGTCCTAGAACATTCTAGAGAAGCTTTGCCCTTTCCCTGCAGCAAAATTGGACAAATACAGTTTATTAGTTGTGCTAGGGATACACTGACACATCAGCATCTTCAGTTTACAAGGCAAGTTGCGTCCGCCCTCTCGAGCTTTACAAACACCCTCGCGGATGGGGGACTCTGAGCGCATTGCGTCCATTTTACAGGTCAGGGATATTAGGATAAAAGGTGAATTGACATGTCCAAGGCTGTACAGGTAGGGTAGTAACACGTGAAATGACTAAGGGCTTCCCTGGTGGCTCAGGTGGTAAAGAATCAGCCTGCAATGCGGGAGACCCAGGTTTGATCTCTGTGTTGGTAAGATCCCCTGGAGGCAACCAACTTCAGTATTGTTGCCTGGAGAATCCCATGGACAGAAGGGCCTCGTCCACGGGGTCACAAATAGCTGGGCACATCTGAGCGACTAACACTTTCACTTCAAGTTGTGAAACGAGGTCTCTCTTCCCTGAGTTTGAACAACTGTTCCAGACATACTTCTGCTCACCTAGCCGGGATAAGCTATTACAGTGAAGCCAAAGGGAGCTGGGAGTGAGGCTGGAGGGGAGGCCAGGAGGTGCTGGCTGGAGAGAAAGGAAGCGGAGCTTCTGGACAGGTGGGAACCCAGATAAAACAGTCCTGCAGAACCAGGCAGAGCTGAAGGTTTTCTCTCAGGGAAGTACTGTCCCCTCCTGCCCTTTGCAGTTGTCCTTCTGCAAGACATGTGGCATGACCTTTCATGATTACACATGTGGAATGTGTCCACATCCCAGTTGAACAAAGTAGATTTGTAACAGGTTGAACGACTCCAGCTACTGATAAATGGATCAGAAACGATGTGGAAGGAGGTGTGTTGTAGACTGCCACTGGGCTCCATCCTCAGCCATGTCCTGCCCCACCACCTCCTAGGAATGTGGACACTGGGCAGGAGGCAGGCTGCCACTGGGCAGGAGGCAGGCTGGCTGTCATTTGCCGATGACATTCAGCTGGGAAAAGCTGAGGCTGTTTTGAATGATGGGCATGGATCCAATGATTTGAGTGATGGGCTGACTCAACCAAGAATAAATGGTGAGTTCTATTCAGGGATCTCGCAAACATATACCTGTATAGAAAGGTGGCTGTGACTTTGTAGCATCATTTTTAGAGGGAAAAAAGGAGGCATTCAAGTTTTAATTCATAGGTCAGAATGAATGACATGTGAAACTGTCAGGAAACATCATTAGCAGTGTGGATTCTGCTAATAGAGGTAGATGTTCCATCAGAGGGAAGCAATGATGTTAGTTTATTCCGCATGTTCACAGAAGTGGGATTGCTGAGTTAAAGATTATGAATGTGTTTATAATTCTCCGTATGTATTACCAGATTGACTTCCAGCTGGTGTGTCCCCGACCCGGTTACATGCCCACCAGCAATATGCAAAGAGTGCTCCTTTCACTGCACTCACACCAGCATTAAGTATTATCCTTTTAAAGGATAAAGTAAAAACCTGTCACATTGCAATTTGCATTTGTTTATTACCAGTAAAGGTGAATTTCATTTTTACTTTAGTGGCCATTGGTGGTTCTTTTATGAATTATGAGTTCGTGTCATTTTCTGATTTCTCTTGGGGTTTTCACCTTCTTAAATGATTCGCCTGAGTTTTATACCTTACAGAAACTAGCTCTTCTCTCTCACATTTGTTGTAAATATTTCAGAAGAAAATATTTTCTGCAGTTTCTCTTTTCCTTTCTCTGGATCCAGGTTCCTGAATGCCTCAGTCTCAACTTGCATGAAATGTCCCGTGAAATTCCTGGAGAGCCTTCCAGGCCATATGCTCACAGCTCTGGTGCTCACATGTCAGAAACGATGGAGCTCATTCTCCCTGCCTTTGCCACCATATGCGCGCACCCCTAATCTGATGGGCAGATCGGCAGCTGGGGGGGAGGATGTGCCCGTGGCTGGCAGAGGGCTGCCTGGCAAATCTTGACATCCTGGAAGGGAGGAGATGGGCAACGGAGATTCCCTTTCTAAAAATGAATCCCTTTGTTCAGAAAGAAAGTCATAGATGTTGTTTTTAATTTTTTTTGAGATTGGGGCATTTAAAGCACCTCTCAATTAAGCTAAGATTCTGTCTCTTTCCCACATGGGAGTGAGGAGCAAGATGAAAGTGTCCCTGTGCTAGAGCTTTGGTGACATGCATAGAGAGCTCTGATTCAAGTGCCAGAGTTCTGGTTCAAGTGTCACTGATCCCCGCCCATCATGTCACTGTGGATAGGCCATCTCACCTGCCTTTCTTGCATTTCTTTGTTTGGTGACTATCCTTGGATGCCAGTGTGGTGGGTTGTGTCACCGGGCTTCAATCCTGCTTTCCCAGGGGAGGTGTGATGGCATTATCAACCCCCCTCTGCAACCCCCCACCCCCCCCCCATCCCCCCTGCCTACTGCTGAGCTGCCCAGAAGGGCAGGCTCAGTGGATCACTGCAGGACAGCCAGCTTTTTGAGCAGATTTGCCTAGTCTCCTTGTCAGGAAAATGGTAATGCTGGTCATCTTGACAATTCTGAAGTCCATGGTGACCTGGCAGAAATGGCCTCGACCCAGCCTCCCACACACCTCTACCCAGCTCTCTAGATCAGGGTCAGCAAACAATGGCCAGTGAGCCAAATCTGGCCACCATGGGTTTTGTAAATAAAATTGCGTTGGCACACAGCCATGCTTATTCATTGATGTGCTGTCTGTGGCTGCTTCATGCTCTGACAGTACAGTTGAGTAGCTGCAACAGAGAACATAATGGCCCGCAAACCCCAAAGTCTTTCCTGTCGGTCCTTTATCAAAAATGGTTCTGACTCCTGCTCTAGGATGATGCCTGTAAAGTCTGGTACAGGGAAAAGTGTCCATGGGTCCAGGGCAAAGCAAGAAAATCAAGGGCCAGAAGGTGAGCTTCCAAAATAGCTCAATTTATTCAATATAGAGACTGCCCTTTATACCAAGATTCTATCTGTCCTTTTTTTTTCTGTTAAAATGTCTTAACTTTTACAAAATAATGATGATGGTAGACTGTAGTTATTTTTTCAAATGTCCTTACTTGACCAAATAAAAAGTTGGCCATTCTGTGCAGATTCCCAAAATACTTTGAAAATTTTATCCACCTGTGAAATACTCAGATCAAGAACCACTAGCTCTCCTACCCCAGTTGACCCTTCCACATCAACCCAACTCTTTCCTTTACACTACTCATAAGCATATATATATATTTTCCAGCAGTATTCTCATCCATTCATTCAGTTGGTACACTCATTCATTTATTTACTTATTAAGACATGTGTTAGACTTGAGGATCTCAAACTTTTGGATGATCCATTTTCATTCCTAAAAAGTACCAAGGAACCCAAAGAGCTTTTGCTTTTGTAGGTTATATCTATTGACATGGAAAATAAGTATTGAGAAATGTTAGTAATACTTACCTAAGAATGCATTTAACAATAGCAACAAAAAAACTGTTGCATGTTAACATAAATATTTTTTATTAAAAACAATAATTTTCCAAAATAGAAAAAATATAATGAGAAGAATGGTATTGATGCCTTTGCAAATCTCTTTGTTAGTTGTCTTAGTAGAAGACAACTAGATTCCTACATCAGCTTACCTTGGAGATACTGTGGATTTGGTTCCAGACTACTGCAATAAAGCAAATTTTGCGATGTAGCAAGTCATACATATTTTTTGGTTTCCCAGAGCATATAAAAGTTGTGTTATATTCTTTTAAGTATGGAATAGCACTATGTCTGAAAAACCAATTTATATACCTTAATTAAAAATATAAATTATTGCTGAAAATTGTTAGCCATTATCTGACAACAAAAGGTTGCCACAGACTTTCAGTTTATAAAAAACACTATATCTACTTTTGCGTTCAGTCTGTTGCAATACGTTGTTTTGGTTGAAGTATGTAGAGAAGATTGTGCTTCACTCAGATTTGTAGTTGAAAAAGAGAAGAGCCTTTTCAGAAAATTGTGGATAGTTTTCTTTGATACTACACCAAAACTCAACAAGTACAAGTTTCTTAAAAAGTTCAGTTGTGATGTGGAATCTGAAACCATATTAGAACTTTTGGTACCTGGTTACATTAAAATTCATTCATCTATCTTGAACTTTAAATGGAACTTTTACCTACATGTGATTTTGGAGTATGATGTATTAGTAATCCATTAAGTATTCAGAAACACTCAAGCTCACAATGGTGGAGAAGCACTGTCCAAAATCCTAAGTTTCATTCGACAGGTTGGAATTTAGCTTTGCCAACCACATGGTCAGTTGTTGAGCCTGTCCTTAAAGTGACAGGCTCGCTTCACTCATTTTTGAAGAGATGTCTACCAGATACCCCTATCTGAACAACTTTTGTTTGTCTGTCAGTTGTCCTTTCAAATAAAAATGATGTTCCATGAAAAATAAGGCAGCTATTTTTGGTTGACACTCACACCATCACACAAGTGATCCTTGAGGTGGCCGTAATACGTCCACCTCACGTATACGTAATATGTATTTAGCAGACACGGTTTTTAAAGACTTCTGTCACACACAATGTTAAAAAGATGTGTGGTCAAGGACTGAGCTTTAGTTAAATTAATAATTTGTGCTGCTTCATTAAGGACATTCTTAAATACAATTTCTTTTTTACTTGTGAGTCCATCAGAATAGCATGACTGCTGGTCCCATTTGGTGCCATAGCATTGGTGTGTGAAAACACCAGAAATTTTACCCACCATTACTTTTCTAGCATCAATGCAAGCTGTAATACCATCATAACAAACAGTACCTCTGGCTTAGTACCATTATGAAAAGAGTTTGAATTGTGGATATCCTGAAAGGGTCTTGGAGATCCCCAGTGGTCCACAGGTTGCATTTTGAGAACCACTGTATCACGTGCAGTGAGGGATTCATAGCTAAGTCAAATCTAATTCTTGACATCAAAATGCATGCATGTTTGTGTGCGTGCTCAGATGCTCAGTCGCTCAGTCACGTCTGACTCTTTGCCACCCTGTGGACTGTAGTCCACCAGACTCCTCCGTCCACAGGATTTCTAAGGCAAGAAAATTGGAGTGGGTTGCCATTTCCTCCTGCAGGGCATCTTCCCAATCCAGGGACTGAACCTATGGCTCCTGCATTGGCAAGCAGATTCTTTTACCACTGAGCCACCTGGGAATCCCTGACATCAAATTACTTGTCATCTAATGGTGGAGTTTGGCATCCTAGCAACTGAAATCCAAGCCTGAATGGGACATATATTAAAAGAGGTCCATTTATTTTATTGTGGGAGAATGTGCATAACATAAAATTTAGTTTTAACCATTTTACTTGTACAGTTTAGTGGGCTAAGTACATTCACAGTGTCATGCAACCATCACCACCATTTAGCCACAGAAAACTTCCATTTTCCCAAGCTGAAACTCTGTCCCCACTAAACAATGACTCATTCCTCCCACTCCCAGCCCCTGGTAGCCACCATTCTGCTTTCTGTCTCTCTGAATTTGGTGATTCTAAGAACTGCAAGGAGATCAAACCAGTCCTTCCTAAAGAAAATCAACCCTGAATATGCATTGGAAGGACTGATGCTGAAGCTGAAGCTTCAGTACTTTGGCTACCTGATGGGAAGAGCCGACTCATTGGAAAAGACCCTGATGCTGGGAAAGACTGAAGACAAAAGGAGAAGGGGGTGGCAGAGGATGAGATGGTTAGATAACATCAATGACTCAATGGAAATGAATTTGAGCAAACTCTGGGAGATAGTGGGAGAGGAGCCTGGTGTGCTGTAGTCCACGGGGTCGCAAAGAATCAGACTCAACTTAGAGACTGAACAGCAACAAAAACAGCAACAACAAATACCTCATATAAGTAGAATAAGGCAATAAGTGGCCTTTTGTGGCTGGCTTATTTCATTTAGCACTAAGGGTCATCCTTGTTGTAGCATGAGTCAGAATTTCCTTCCTTTTTAGGGCTGAATAATATTCCAGGATGGTTATACAACCTCTTATTTACTTCTGTTTATCCATCCATGGACACCTTGCTTGCATCCACCTTTCAGCTGTTGTGAATTAAGATTTTTTCATTTCTAATCTTTGTTTAAAAAAAGTGTTTTAATTGAAGTATAGTTGATTTACAATATTGTTATAGCAAAGTGACTCAGTTATCTCTCTCTCTTTCTATATATATATATATATTCTTTTTTAGACTCTTTTCCATTATAGGTTATTACAAGATATTGAATATAGTTCCTGTGCTATACAGTAGGTCCTTATTGTTTATCTGCTTTATATGTAGTAGTGTGTATCTGTTAATCACAAACTCCTAATTTATCCCTCCCCTCCCCTTTCCACTTTGGCAACCATACATTTGCTTTCTATGTCTATGAGTCTATTTCTGTTTTGTGAACAAGCTCAGCTGTATCATTTTTTTTAAGATTACATATATGAGATATCATATGATGTAAATTAAGACGTTAATATCTGCACAGCCTGGTCTTGCTCTGTTGGCAGCTCCTGATCATCTTTCTTTCCTTGTTAGTAAGACACCAGGTGCCTCCAAGTAAGGCTTTCTTCTAGTGCCGCTTGCCCCACTCAGTCGAGGAGGCCCACACATCTTGACCAGGTGGTCAGAACACCAGCATTATCGTTCTAAAACGTGCTGCTCAGGCCTCTCCCACCCCATCCCCATCCCCATCCCCAAGCCCACCATCTCTTCCTCCTCCAGTTTGCATCCTCTCTCTATCCCAGACTAGATGTTCAGCAACAGCTGGTCTCCTTCATTTCATCTCAACAAGTCTTTATTGATGATGCATTATTTGCTCGTCAAATAGATCTGCCTTTTCAAACACTTACAGTCCTGGGCTTGGCTGCACGTTTGCCTGGTAAATCTGTATTTGCACACGTTGGAGTTGTCAGCTTGGCTCAATAGAGACAAAAAGCTCTGTGCGTTGGATGTAGGCGTCTGGGGGAGAGTTTCTGAAGCACAGGGATTTTGTTCGACTAGCCGTGTGCCGCCTTACCTACACAAGCCTCCCTAAACTGTATTTATAAATCATTTAGATATTTTATTACTAGATTTACCATCTCGCCCAGCATTTTGGCTGTCGTGCTGCAGGATCCAATAAATCATGTGCTAAATGAGAAATGGGTAAATTGGAGCTTCACTGAGGAGAGACGTATGTTATGTGAAACACACAGGAAAAGAAATCACATTGCCTTCTGTCCTCCTTGTATTTCTCACCAAAGCACCAGGAAAGACACTTACAAGGGGCACTCACCTTTTATCTCTGAGATGACCCTAACTCCATGTCACTCGTCATTTTCTGCTCCATGTGCTTGAACTTCTGGTTGGAAAAGCCACTCCTGTTGTCACAATACAAAACAAGCTCTTGAGACCCCCTGATCATGGTGAAAATGAAGTGTCTGCCTCATGTTTCACTGTATGTAAAGCCTTTCTAAGCACATTATTTCTCTCTGTCTTCACAGTACACCTGGTGTTCATGATGGACTCTGTGTGAAGTGCTCGTGTGGTGCCTGGAGGAGGGACTCTCTGAGTGGATGGTGGTCAGGGAGGTGTTATCCTTATCCTTGTTTACAGATGGGAGCTCAGAGAGGTAACGCTAATTAACTAAAGCCACATAGTCTATAAAGAGTAGCTGCCTGCAATGTAAAGTCATCTTTGGCCAGGGGGCAGGGCCACTCTGGGGTTCTTTTTTCTGTAAACAACTGTTACAGAGTCGTACCTTCCTCTCGACCTGCCCAGATGCCAAAATAATCTGATTAAATGCTTTTCTGCTGTTTTAAGAGGAACTTAATACCAATAAGGGGTCAAGGGAGGAAGAAGGAGAGGATTGGAAAGTAGACGTGAATCAAGCATTTTCTAGGTGTTACGTAATATGTACTTTAATGCTTCAAATGAACTACTGGGGAATATTATCTCACGGTTTCATAAATAAAGAAAATAGGCACAGAAAGTTTAGAAAACTTGCTTAGTATTACAGAGCTGATGAGAGAAGAATCTGGGATTTCAAACCAGATGTGTTAAGAATTCACGTCTGTTTTAGCATGAAACTAACCATGGGCTTGGGCTACTGCAAAGGAGGGTCAGGAAAGGACTAGCTTCTTAAAGGTCACCTGGTCCGGTGGCCTCACCTTGAACTTGATGACTATGGAAAAGACTTCAGGAACCTTGATAGTGAGTGGCTTAGTTGTGTCCGACTCTTTGCAACCCCATGGACAATAGCCCACCAGGCTTCTCTGTCCATGGGATTTCCCAGGCAAGAATACTAGACTGGGTTACCATTCCCTTCTTTAGGGGATCTTCCCGACCCAGGAACTGAACACAGGTCTTCTGCATTGCATGCAGATTCTTTACTGTCTGAGCCACCAGGGAAGCCTCCATACATTTTACGGAGTGACATTGTCCATGGAGGTTTGGCCAAGGGCATATTCTTGGGGGGTGGGTTCAATAACCTCAGATATGCAGATGACACCACCCTTATGGCAGAAAGTGAAGAACTAAAGAGCCTCTTGATGGAAGTGAAAGAGGAGAGTGAAAAAGTTGGCTTAAAGCTCAACATTCAGAAAACTAAGATCATGGCATCCGGTCCCATCACTTCATGGCAAATAGATGGGGAAACAGTGGCTGACTTTATTTTTCTGGGCTCCAAAATCACTGCAGATTGTGATTGCAGCCATGAAATTAAAAGACGCTCACTCCTTGGAAGGAAAGTTATGACCAACCTAGACAGCGTATTAAAAAGCAGAGACATTACTTTGTCAACAAAAGTCTGTCTGGTCAAGGCTATGGTTTTTCCAGTAGTCATGTATGGATGTGAGAGTTGGACTATAAAGAAAGCTGAGTGCCGAAGAATTGATGCTTTTGAACTGTGGTGTTGGAGACTCTTGAGAGTCCCTTGGACTGCAAGGAGATCCAACCAGTCCATCCTAAAGGAGATCAGTCCTGGGTGTTCATTTGGAGGGACTGATTTTGAAGTTGAAACTCCAATACTTTGGTTACCTGATGCGAAGAGCTGACTCATTTGAAAAGACCCTGGTGCTAGGAAAGATTGAGGGCAGGAGGAGAAGGGGATGACAGAGAATGAGATGGTTGGATGGCATCACTGATTCGATGAACATGGGTTTGGGTGAACTCTGGGAGTTGGTGATGGACAGGGTGGGCTGGCATGCTGTGGGGTCACAAAGGGTCGGACACGACTGAGCGAATGCACCAAACTGAACTGAACTGGGTTCATATTAACCAAGAGAAACGGAAATAAGTTTATGACTGACTGATCTATTTCAACACCCATTTGTAAATGGGGAAACTGATACCAAGGAAGGAAAGATGTGTTCCCAAGCTTTGTGACTGGTGGAGTTGGAACCTGTCTCTAGTTTCCAGACTCCGGGTTCACACTGAGTCCCGTCCCCCGACTGTAGCCTGAGCTGTTTCCCCAGTGTTGGTAAAGCACTGAGCTCAGAGATTGGCACATTCCATGCCATCTGTTTGAATCTGGACCATCCAGGTTATCCTGGGCAGACCTGTGCCCAGGTGGTCTCAGAAAGCACGGGGGTGAGCCAACTTTGCCTGAGGACAGAGGAACAAAATGGCAGTCGATGTTCTATCAAAGCTCAAAGAGCTTTCAATGTGAGGCGTGAGAAAGGGTCGGAGCTCGGTTTTGTCTGAAAGGGCAGCTTTGGAGCCTTCATATCTCTCAGGTTTATAATTTCACCTTGTTTCGCCTCCCATCCCGGCCATGCTAGTCATTTTGGCAAAAAGAGCCCTGGATGGAAGAAAGACAGGTCTGTCCCTGCAAGAACAATTTCTCTGTTGTCTGTGCAATGCCACCCAATATGATAAGTGAAATGTCGATACTTCAGACGCCACGGGTCAGGATATTTATTCACTTTCTTTAGTTATCGCCAAGTTCAGCCAGCTGGCCAAGGAGCAGCTTTTAACTTCTTTGACAAGTAAAGACCCGCTGTGAGGTGGTAACATATTTTCCAGCGTCATCTTTTTGCAGCTCTTTGGATTTCTCCAAGTCTTTGCTTTCTGGTGCTGGGCCATGGACCTGGGACGACAGGGCAAGGCACTGCAAGCACAGAGAGCTCGGGTCCAGGTGAATTTCTCTGGTCAGGGCCAGAGAAAGCCCAGACCCCCTGGCTTCTGACTCAGTGCGTCACTGAGCTGGTTCTCAAGCACTGAATCAGTTTACAGCAGTGCTTTTACCTCCCAGGCCCCGTTTTGCTGTATTTGGAGACATTTGTCACAACCAGGGAGCTGCAGTTGACATCTGGTGGGTAGAGGCCAGCGGTGCTGATAAACACCCTACAGTGCCCAGGGCAGTGCCCACAACAAGGAGCTCTCCAGTCTGGAATATCAGCAGCACTGAGGTGGAAAGATCCAAGGTAGAGGCTCAGGCTGTGTCAGATGACCAGCATGACCATCATGCACTGGATATCTACCACACTGGCTCCTAACGAGATGCCTCAGGCAAAGAACTATCCAGCCCCAAGTGTTCTTTGTGTTGAGGCTGAGAAAGCCTGATTCAGGGTCCTGGGGTTCTAAGCAACAGAAACTAGCCCAGCCAACCTAAATCTGGAAGGGAACTTATCATAAGGGGCTTCTCAGGTGGCTCAGTGGTAAAAGAATCTGCCTGCCAATGCAGGAGACCTGGGTTCAATCTCTGGGTTGAGAAGATCCACTGGAGAAGGAAATGGCTACCCACTCTAGTATTCATGCCTGGGAAATCCCAGGGACAGAGGGGCCTGGTGCCCTACAGTCCATAGGATCACAGAGTCGGACATGACTAAGTGACTGGGCAAGCATGCATGCAAGTATTGTAAGGGGAGGGGTTAGCAGACAGAAAGAGAGGAACGACGATGTACCAGGCCCTGCAAAGATCAGGGATGAGGCCACTCCGGCATGGTGCAGGGACTTTAGCCAAGTCTCCTCCAAGTGCTCTGCAGGCTCAGCCGGTCCTGCCCTTTCATCAGCAGCAAGGGGATGTAAATACCTGGAGAGAGAGTCTGATTGGCTGCTCTGGGGCTGGGCCCACACTGGCCAGAGGTCAGGTGCCTCCAGAACTGCATGTGAAGGGCAGGGGGCCGGCCTGAGAGAGAGGAGAACTAAGGTGCTCTGAGCAGAAGAGGGCTATGCACTGATTAGGCAGAGCAATAGGTGTTACCCTAGAACCGTCATGTGCTGTTAACAGAAATGCCATGTGCTCTCTCTTACAGGTCTCCTCTCCGAAGACCCAGGCTGGCAGACATTGTCACCAACCACTTGGAGAATTGAAGCAAAGGCCTCTGAAACTGCAAAACCCACTGAAATGGATTTTGAGAAGAATACCCAGGTGTCTGGTAAGGCGGCCTTTCATTTCCTATTTTTCAATGACACTGTGTTTTTCACTTCATGTACTGATCTGACCAAATGTGCTGGGTTGCTACTGTGTCTAGGTGCTATACTAGGGTTCTGCACATAAACAGGTATGGACCTCAGCTAGGAAGAACTTGCAGTCTAATGGGGGTGAGAGAGAGATAGGATCAGGGAGAAAGAAGGGGATGGGGAATAAATGGGACAGAGATAAAAAGATATCAAAAGTTGGGACTTAACTGGCAGTCTAGTGGTTAAGACTCTGCACTTCCAGTGCAGTGGACCCGTGTTGGACCCCTGGCCAAGGAACTAGATCCTACATGCCGCACTGTGAAGTGAAAAAAGAAAAAAGATTATCAAAGAAAGGTGGTTTGAAGGGAAAGAGGAATTAGCCATGGAATATCAGAATCCCACTTGGGCCACAGTGATTCTTCTGTGAACCTGCTCCCCCATCACCAAAGGAAGAAGACAGTCCAGGAAGGAAGTGTTGCCAGTGGCCAAAGGCGCATTGGTGCCCCCAGAGCAACATTCAGTGGGAGGGGGAGTGCTGCCCTGCTGTTCCCCACGTGTGTTCATTACTGTGGGAACCATGCTCCCCCAGGGACCCTCCTCTGGCCTGCACAAGGCCACTGCAGTGTTGGCACGGGAGACCCTGCATCTGTTCCTTTTATTTGTTCTGTTAAAGAAAAAGGCCCATTGAGGGTGCACTGGGGGATCCAAACCACTGGTCACAGGGCAATTATTTATTACGAGCCTTGAATACCTTCCTGATTGTATAAGGTTTTATTGTGTTTTTACATGGAGGGCAGACTTGCAGAGTCAATTTGGCAGCCGAGACAGGGAGGAAAAAAGAGCTTTCAGGGATCATTCTGGGAGTTAAAAGTTCACCTCGAGGCAGAAGTTCAGAGATTTGGTGTGATCCTGGGGACTCCACCAGGAACCTCTTGAATCCCCATTAGTGCTTAACCCTCCATGGGAAGTCATAAAGAAAGATATTTTCCCCTTTCTTTTAACAATAATGTGACTTCCTCTCTAAATAGCCCAACTGTTGGAGTCTAGGACACCTGAGGAATCAGTTTCCAAAATGCCGAGCTGTTTCTCCAGCATTGAGACTGCCTGCAGCCCTGCCATGGCTTGTGAGCCCTGGGAGGATCTGGAGGAAGGGGACCTCGGGCTGGCTGCGGGTGACGGTGCCGCTTGGAGCAGAGTCTTACATCCTGTGAAAAGCAGGGGTCTGACGAGACTAGCACTGAGAGCTCAGTCCTCCCAGCTTGGAAACACTGTGATTCCTTGGTCTCATGGACCAACTGCCATGACCTTCCTGGAAACATTGCTGAAAGTGACAGAATGGCTCAATTTTGGGTTGTGCTTCAGCAACCTCAGGGACTCAGCTCTGAGAAGCGCCTCTCTTTCCTGATGCACAGGCTTAACGTGTATGCAACAAACTGGCACTCTATCCAGGTCTGCTCCTGCTCGTGAAGCCTCTAATCACCACCACTAGCTCCTCCTCTTTGGTTACCACTGTTTATTGAGTGCACACGGTATGGCAGGCAGTAGCCAAAGTACCTTAAAGACATTATTTCAATAAATCCCCACAAAAAATATTATTATCACCTGTACTTTATGGAGATAAGTTCTAGGGCTCAGAGAGGTTTTGTAACTCATCCAGGGTCTTACCCTTAGCAGGTAATGGAGGGAAGCCTCAAACTCAGGTTCCTGTCATGAGAATACCTTCTGGTAACTTCCAGCTGCCTGCCCTGTGCTGGCTCACCTTCCCTACCATTTCTTAGGACATTCTTCACACTGGGTGCTGCCGGTGGCCATGTTGTTTGGGCCAATGCCTTGGCCTGGTGGGAAGAGCATGAAAATCCCTGCATTTCCCTCTAGCTCTGGGGTTACTTTGCTGCTGTTTAATTGCTCAGTCGTGTCTGACTCTTTGCAACCCTAGGGACTGTAGCCCACCAGGTGTACTAATACTTTGCAAAACTTTTCCCTCTGGTGTGTCATTTGTTTTTAACTTTTCTTACGGTGCACCTCATTTTAAAGACAAAAGCAAGGAGGGGCCAGGTCACAAGACACAGGAATTTGGGGGAGTCCTCGTGAACTGGAAGGGGCTTCCCTGGTAGCTCAGATGGTAAAGCATTTGCCTGCAGTGCAGGATACTGGGTTTGATCCCTGGCTTGAGAAGATCCCCTGAAGAAGGAAATGGCATCCCACTCCAGTATTCTTGCCTGGAGAGTTCCATGGACAGAGGAGCCTGGTGGGCTGCAGTCCATGGGATGCAGAGTCGGACACGACTGAGTGACTACCGCACACACACACACACACACACACACACACAAGCTGGAAAGATGCTTCCTTCCTTGTGGATCCCCAAGAGTGTATGCTTGTGCGCCATGGGAAATATAGATGCAGGATCAACAAGGTGGAAACTTAAAAATATATACACACACACATACATACTACTACTACTAAGTCACTTCAGCCGTGTCTGACTCTGCGCTACCCCATAGACGGCAGCCCACCAGGTTCCCCCATCCCTGGGATTCTCCAGGCAAGACCACTGGAGTGGGCTGCCATTTCCTTCTCCAGTGCATGAAAGTGAAAAGTGAAAGTGAAGTCGCTCAGTCATGTCCAACTCTTAGCAACCCCATGGACTGTAACCTACCAGGCTCCTCCATCCATGGGATTTTCCAGGCAAGAGTACTGGAGTGGGTCGCCATTGCCTTCTCCCACACATACATACATACATACATATATATATATATATATATATATACTAGGTAACCTACACCATTACTTTATAGTAAAACAAACATAGATGTGAAATGGCACAGACTTCAGCATCTGTATAAACTTTTAAAGTAAAGCATTGGAAAGTCAAAGAAATGTCACATCCATATTTGGCTGCTTTGGGCTCTGCCTCCATGGGGAGCTCCTCAGTGGGAAGGCTTGAGAAGCCCTGCTCCCATGGGAGCTAGCAAACCCCAGTCCTTGTGTTAGGTCTGCCCCTGGTTAACCGTGTGGTCCAGCTACATCCCAGTGCTTGTCCTAAACTTCACATTCGCAGAGCAGGAGATCTAACTGGGCAGGGTTACTGTTTGCTGATGAATCGTCGATGCCTAGAACAAATGTCTAGTACATAGTACGGGCTCCTGAAAGGGTGTTGCCCATAATAGAACAGCATGCTCAAAATACACTCTATCCATCACTCTCCCAAAGATACAGTTGTAGCTGTGTTCATCAGCCTACTGTGTGTGGGACTCTGGGATACAAAGATGCCTGAAGGAGTCCCCTTCCCTCCCCCCATTCAGCAGGACCAGAAGCATGTGCTCTGACGAGCTGATGCTGAGGATAGTTCTGGCTCTCACGTGGTTCTTGTCTGGGTATTGTAGAACATCAAGGTCAAGAATAAACACTTTGTCATGTGTCCCTAGAGGTCACCTTATCCACTCCTCTGCCACCTCAAAACACTACCCCCACTTTGAGGGTGGGGACCCTCGGGTGGTCCAGGTCCCATAAGACTATCAGCAAAGGTGGTCCTTCCACATGGTGGTCCCAGACCCCTCTCACAC